>NC_056725.1:1337452771-1337575271 GCF_019279795.1 Protopterus annectens
GGTTGAGGAAAAATTGAGAAGAGGAATACGTTTTTGGGAATAAAGAAGCCAGCAAGCCAATAAAAACATATATTTGGTAAAAGGGAATGAGTTTCAATAAAAGTAATTGAAGTGTGGTGACTGTGAGGAAGGGGAAACTAGGACAATAAGAATGAAGCCAGGTGAAAAGAAAAGGCATGCTGTCCTTAATCAAATGTAATGTGGATAAGGTTGCAACATGTCAAGTACAATTCAATGGGATGCAACCTGTCCATTGTTGCTTGTCACTGAAAAATCACTGTTGTTGTTAGTGTACCAGCAATGATTCAAACTGTGTGGGCTTTTCTATATTCTCCACAGCTGTGTGACTATAGAGGTAGTAGAGTTAAGGATAAGGAATGGGGAGTATAGGGCAAATTTCCTCTCATATAAAAAAAAACTTACATTTTCTTTTGTACAATCAAGGCTTTGACTTGATTTTCTTTTATCTGGTTGAAGAACCAGAAAATAATAATAATAATAATAATAATAATAATAATAATAATAATAATAATAATAATAATAATAATTTAAAGAAATGCTAAGTTAAAATGAGTCAGTAGGAACTGAGAGATGAGTAGAAATGCTAGGTAGGAAGAGGGAGTCAGACATTGTGGTTACATGAGTCCAAAGCTCACGAGTAACTGGAAGAAGGACAGTTGAAGGTGGATATAGACAGTCTGAAGTAAGGGGAGAAGGAGAGGAGCAGAGATAAAGAAGCATAAGATATATGAAAGGGAGAGAGCAGTAGAGATAGAAGAAGGGACAGGGAGGACATGGAGGGAGGAGGAATATGGAGGACCTAATGTGAGATGACATCATGGCAGGTGAATATAAATAAGATGGGAGAAATGTGGTAGGAGAGGCAGGAGTAACAGTGAAGGCTGTTAGATTTATACACTGTAACAAGCATCACTTTATCTTGTAGCCCACTAGAAGCGCACAATAATGAGTCTCCTACCAAAGGGTTTGAACATGGAAGGGGCACAGAGTGCAGGGTGAAGGGACCATACAACTGACAGGCTAGGTGGTACTGTACAGGAATGTAAAGAGTATTTCTCATGTAAAATGCTGGAGGCCTGAATGGTCCAATAAAGAGAAGTTGGGTAGTGGAGAATGAGAAGAGAGTAGGGAGGGATGGTCACACCTGAGATGGGCACCCATCCCAGTTAGCAGTCTTCTTACTGGGAAGGAAGGGTAGGCCACTCGATAGGACCCATGGGCTGGCCCACACCTAACCACCTGACTCTATACACAGGAAAATGGATTGGCAAATATGGTTTCACAGGAATTAATGAATGGGGCCATAGGATTATTGTTTAGCCAGAGGATACCTGGCTCCTGCCCCGAGGCAAATAATGGGCCAGGTTGGTGCAGGTAGTGGGGCCACTGGGGCAGGTTTCTGCAGAGTTTAAGGAGGGGGAAGAAAAGGCAGGACTAGTAGATGTATAGGGGTCTGAGAAAGAAAGGGTAAGAGAGTTCATGTTTAGTAGAAAAATGAAGAAATAGAAAGTTGATTAGATTGTTTTTTAGTGAACAAAGGGGTGCTGGGCTCATTGATAAGGTGTATACCCAGCCATGTGTGTATAGTCTTGAAGAAGGATGTTACAAAAGAGAGGTGAAAGGAGAGGTGAAGATGGAATCCAGCGAAGCAGAAAAGGAGAGAGGATGTGGAATGTCTGAGATAAATTGTGGAGGAGGTGATATAGTACAATTGGGCTGTCCAAGAAGGGGGAAAGGGAGTGTGATGGAATGGAATTTAGGCAACATGGTAAGAAAAGTTTCTGGATTAAATAGGGGGTACTGAAGAAGGGCAAGGTAAAGGGTTCAAGTAGAGGTCAGACAGGAAGTTGAAGGTACTACAATGAACAGTGATACAGGAGTGTGGGGGGAGAGTAGGAGAAAGCTAGTAGGATTAAAGCACAGAATAATAAGGTGATGCTTGCTAAGGCACTAGGGCAGCTAGGTATGGCTGGTGTTAGGTTGAGGGACTTTAAACAAAAATGCAATAAATATAAACATTTATCATTTAAATGCATTTATTATGAATAACTGCATCTTCATTGCTTGTCATGTGAAATACAACAATACATTGTAACTTAACATTTTTATGTACTCTTCAAGAAAATAATCTCTTTAGCATTCACATAGTGCATATACACTAGGTACAGTAACTGCACTGCATCTGTTTGTTGATCAGTCTTCCAAACCTGGACTGTTGATTTAAAGTCAGACAATCCTTGATTGCAGCTCTGTCCTTAGTAGCAGCAGTTTGTCGGTTCACGTCAGAGAAAGGATCATTCTTAATAACTTTCTTACTTTCCAAACCTCAGCATTTGGTGACAATGTTTTATCTAGCTCAGAATTTTGAAAATTGGGTCTATAATTTAAATGGTTGCATAACTGACTTTCTTCAGGACCAACGTATTTAATTACATACTCTGTGCCAAGGCTGAAGGGAACTGTGAAGCTGTACAGTAACTGATTAATAAAGAAAACCAGCATTTCAAGTAAAGATCCAACTTCATATTTCACTGATGCTGACTTTGTATTTAACTTTTTTTTATAAAGCTGATTTGCAATTCTTGTATCTATGAAAAGCCAAGTTTTAAGCTGTGTTATAATGGGCAGAAATTGCAAGCTAATATCTAAATTGCTAACCAGTGCTTTGGCAAAGGGTCATAGTTTTCCACCTGTGATGCTGATGATCCAGAATTAACTACTGACATGGGATGCTGGAGGGCTGGCTAGATGGTAAGCTTGGGCAGCTGATGACCAGCTCAACTACTTGGTGGGGGGGGGGGGGCTGCAGCACAATGCTGTTCTGTAATTGAAGCTGGGGAGTACATGTTCACACAAAGGAAATGGTGGACATCAATGCATCATGGGTGGGAGTACCCGTAGGTGTGTTCTTAGTATTGCATAACCCCCCCATTTAGGAAGTATAGGCTATATAAAAAATTCCATGTGGTAAGCAGCACTTAAAATACGGTCAGGACCCTTTAATCCTCCTTTCCTGCCCTCCACATATGTTTGAATGTTTCGTCAGCATTGCCCTCAGGTTGGTGGCCCTAGCCTAGGAGTAAATTCTGTAAGTATAAGAGGAGGGTCAGGAGGAGAAGGAGAGGCACTGGCCACCTGCAGATGTCATCCTGGCCATGGGACCAAACAAAAATCTGAATTGCTGCATATATCCTTGCTTACAAAGTACCTCTGAGCAACTATCCTTTTGACATCCACTAGTTTAGTCACAGATTATTTTTGATATTGAAACACATTATATAGGTTCATAGGTGCATAAGTTCATAGGCGTGTACTAGGCTAATAGCCCTGGAACCTTTACAAGCCTAGTCCACAGGATTACCCTGGCATCGTGCCATTCTGTATTCTCTATAGTCTATAGTGTATAGTCAAGTGTTTAAAGTCTTGTTCTATTTGATACTATGTATATACTTTTGTTTTTACATTTTTATCCTATAAATGTGTTAACACTCATTTTTGTCAGTTTTGTTTATAATTTCTATCACTTGTTGCAATAATTTGTATGTAAGCTTAGAATGGTGCTTTTCTCCCCAGGCCTCCGCTGAAAATGGGCACTGTCCCAGTTGAACCATCCTGGTAAACAAATGTAAAATAAGATAAAATAAAAAATGATAACTGCATTTGTAATCCGTGTTGAGCAGACTCCATAGTTTAGAAATTAGTTGTTATGTCTGTCTCCTGCTCAAATACTTCAGCCTTTCCTCCTCTTATGGTTTTGTTTCTGGAAACATTAAAGGTATTTCAATAAAAGATTACACTGCATTAAAACTGCCAGTCAATAGTGGGAAAAAAATCCAAACATTAATGTCAGACAGAAAGGAAAATGTGACTGTTTTGTGTGATTATTATCTTGCGGAAATGCATTCTGTTAGATAATGATCCAAGTGAAGAGGTCAAAGTGATATTTTCTTGTTTTTTTGGGAGGGGGCTTAGCAAATGTGGCAAAGACTAGGAAAAAGTTAAATGCATTTTAAAAGAATTATAAACAAGAGATTCAACATCCTGTTGTTTATCCCAGTTCCACAACATTGTTGTACTACTTGGCAGACTGACAGTGTCTCTTTTGCATTTTTTAAATCAAAAATGTGTTTTCAAATGAGGTAACTACAAAGGAAATGGTTGTATTACAATTTGGCTGTAAACCCTCTAGCCATAAAGTCTCAAGAGTAAAATAATCACTCTAACAAATGGGCGGACGTTTCTTGAAGATGAAGACTGTGCAACAGCAATAGTTTGACATCGGTTATAAAAAGAATTATACTTCTCAACCCTCCCTAATTTTACCAAGCATTCATGATTTTGCCTCATATTTTTACCCTGTCCCTCGTAAAACTTCTGATTTCTTGTGATTATACTCAGTAATGCAACACATCAGATTTTCCTACTTCCTGTTGTTTAGAAAATATATGCTGGTTCAAAACCTGTTGTTCAGTTAAATTTTGAAGACATTAGAATACAGTTTAGAATTTGTCTCTGATTTTGAGCTTTTGCCCCCCCCCCCCCCCATTATTTTTGGCTTTGTTCCTGATTGTTGAGCAAAGGTGTTAGAGCTATGAGGAGAACCCTGGAAGCATTGCTAAGGAAAATAATTTAAGACTGTCTGGAGGTCAATGACACAGAATACCAAGGCTTTATAGATTCACAATAGAAGGCTCACACCAAGCAAATTTATGCAATTTCTTTAATTCATTAGTCATGATAATAGGTCAGAAATATGGCCATATGATTTACTAAATTGCAGCAAGGTGTATGACATTCTACCACAACAATGTCAGTGAACAAACTGAAAAGACAGAATGAGTCAAAAGATGATAGCATGGAAGAAAATAATTTATTAGGCAACTGGGCACAGATGCTCATAGTAAATTTACTCTGCTGAAAGGACTGAGACCAAAGGAACATCCGTGGGGCCAGTGCTAAGGCCAGTCATTTCAATGTCATTAGAGGTGATGTTGTGGTGGGTCTGGAAAGAAAAGTTTTTATTTTTATTTTTTGATTTAATGGGTGCAGCCAAAAGGAGAAGATGAAGTTGATGACATGTAACACGGTTAATAGATAAGAATATACAGAAAAGTTACTTGTCAAGACTTCAGAAATAATGTGAGACATGACAACATAAATTAATTGCATATATGCAAAATAATGTATCTGGAAACAAACTGTTAGGTACTACCCATTTTGGGGGAGGGTGGGGGTGGGTATACAAACAACGGATAAGATGCCCAGTGAATTCTTATGTGTAATTTTTGAGACTTCATCTTCATAGAACCAGAGAAAGAGCAGATGCTATTCAATGGAATGCAACAAAAATGGTTCATAGTCTGCACCAGAAGCCATATAAGAAGAGCAGCTAAAATAACCTAATAAATATTTTTAAAGTCTTGGAGACAGAAAGTAGAAAAGGACCTGAGAGGAATAAGTACCTTAAGAGAAACTAGATGGTCTATATAAACACCATCATTCAAACACATATGAATAAAAGAACAAAACTAAATAGCAAGAGGTAGATTGTTCAAGGCAGACACAAAGATGTAAGCTTTCACGGGAAGAATGGTGGATAAATGGAGGATCCTTCCTGAAAGACATTAAAAAATGCTGTTGAGAAAGAAGGAAAGAAAAATACCTGCATTCATTCATTTTGCAATTCATCTTGGGAGCTATCTAAATTTCTTCTTGAAAGTTTTAACTTTTCCCAAACTTAGTAGCTGAGAAATGAAGATTGTTTTAGAAAAACATAATAAACATAATTTGTTTTATATGAATACATCTCTTAACTAATGAAGTGCATATCTTAGCTAAAATCAGTGACACTCTTCATTAGTTGTCAGCTATTACATCATCTGTTCTATAAGAAGTGATTTCACATCCAAAGATTTGTGTTCTGCGGTCTACAAAGACAATTAATAGCACTATATTTGATTCTACTGTGCTTTACATTTCTATTCTCAGATTTTACCATGTGCCACATATTCTGTCCACTTGCTACACATTGTATCATACATTTTGGTGAAAAAAGGTTTAGGAGCATAACTGTGAGGGTTAAGAGAAAAAATGCAATACTGGGTAAATAAGATCTATGTTTTATCCAACAGCTAGAGAAATGGGCAGATGAAGTACTGTCCACAAGGTCTTAAGTCTTCTTAAAATTTGTGTTTCTCTGCTTCAACTTTGGGACGTTTTTTCCGCAGCACATTGTAGCTGGTCCTGAGGATTGGTGTAAACATCAGGGTATATATTGAGCTGACGGAGATCTTCGTACCAGTCACTATGTTGACAGTATTCAGTCTGCTAACAACATTCAGTCCATTAACAAAATGTATCAGTCAGTATATGAAGTACAAGGTGGTGAATCCACATCACTGACTGGAGTTACTTCACTCAGTGCACATAATCAAATTGTTAATATGTAATATGTAAGGGTGGGGATGGCAAAGACTCACATAGTATCTTCTTTAGTATATTATCACTGTTTGATCCATTTGTTTTGATGATTTCACTTGTCAGCAAGAATGTAGTTGTCATGCATGGACCGCTGTGATTACACTCCGATATCTGGAAAAAGAAAGTTAAGCATTTCTATAGCATGAGACCTAATCTTAACAAATGTTAAGCAACCCACCCCCAACTTCAGTTGTTAAAATTGGTGATTGTGCTAGGCAGTTAAACATGCCAGTAGTGACCAGCAAACGACAGCAGCAGAACTAAAAGCAGCCTTCTTTCTTTCTGCTGTCTTTGCCAGTAGTCTGTCCCTGATTTTCTTTATAAAATAAGAAAATGTGTTTCTCTTGTCTTTCTGACAGCACTTCTTAAGTATTTTCTGGCTTTCACAGCCAGAAAACACTTAGGGCTTCTTTTTCTGTAACAGAAGGTACATGGAGCAGATAAATCTCAATGAACTACAAAGAATTATGATCAGATCTCCAGTCATAATACTTTATTATGTGTTCTCAACATGGATACCAAGAGATTCACCTTCAAGCTTCGCTCTTGAGGTGAAGTTCTTGGCATCAATGTCTCAAACACATAATAAACTGTTTATGATTAGCAATCCAATCATAATCCTCTATGTTATGTTTATGTTGCTGTTAATAGTAATGCTAGTACGTTTTTATGTCTGGTGATGCTAACAGATCCTATACCATTCCACATTACCTATTTATTTTCATACATTATGTTTGAATGTTTAAACTTTATTTATCTGGCAGCACATACTCTGGTTCTGTCTTGCCCATTCTTGTTTCTGAGAGATGACATTAGACTTCATTGCTATACATTATTACTTCCATACAACATTTAAGAATTTGGAGAAGTCCCCATCAGTTCCAGATCTTTTTTGAATTATGTGGCTTGATTGGTTGTTAATATTTAGAAATTTTGAGCAATATCTTTCTTTAAAAAAGTCTTGCTAATCATCTGGAGAGGCACACTAATGCTAGGATGTCTTTTTAGGGAATTGATAAATTTCCCATATAAGGAATCATTTCATGAGTGACATATAAACATGGAAGTAATTGTTTCATTTATTTGTGATCACTGCTGAAACAGGCAGCTTTTGCTGACATATACCTTATTGTGAAGAACTAGGGCAAACAAACGAAACAGAACAGAGAAACTATATGTGGCTTTCAACTGTATGCCTTTCCTAATGGGATTCTCAGATAAGGGGTGGGAAGGAAGTAGAGATTGCTGGATTCATGAACACCTGCTCAACGTGTTAAGCTCATGTGTGCAAGCAAGGAGTTTGCAATTCAAGAAACAGCACTACACGTCATAGCTGCCTGCAAAACAATGGTTAGCTGCTGAATATTCTAATGATCATATAATGAGCCATGCTGTATTCTAACAAAGCAAAAACTTGCCAGAGCAATTCAGAAATGTATAAAACACACTTCAATACAATGCACTCTCTTTAGCACTGAACTACAAAACATGCTGGAATACAGCCACAGGAATACTTTAAAAAATGTTATGGGTTTCCACAGCCAATCTGTCATATAAGGTGCTGCTGATGCTAGATGTCACCCATGAAGGTGTAGGGTTTTCAGACCAGATTTCACTTGCCATGGGCTACATGAAATAGAAATAGTGGACTGCTACCATACAGGAAATAGTAGACATCTGCTGGCCCCATTTGAGGCCTCAGTGGGAATCATGGAGAACCTAAAACAGTGGATGCTAAGGTGTGTGTTGCTTTAAATATTTTAGCTACAGGTGCATTTCAGCACCCTACAGGGGACACAACAGTGGATTCACAGGCATTTACCTCAAGAATACTTCACCAGTTCCTCAATCCAGTGCTTCAACATGTATGGAGCATATGTAGTTAACATGTTCTCCAGCGGAGAGAGCTAGCACCAATCCAAATTTTTTAATGCCTTGGCCCATTTCCCTAAGGTACCAGGAGCCATAGACTGCACCCACATTGAAATAAAGGCCCCACCCAGTGAACTGAAGAGGTGGTACATGAACAGAAAAGGATATTGTTCCATCAACTGTCAGCTGGTCTCTAATGCATAAGGTATCAATGTGTGTGTTTGCAGGTCACCCAAGCAGTTTTTCCAACCCCTGTGACCTCTACCAAAGATTTGCAAGGGGTGACTTCTCACAAGGATATCTAGTGGGGATGCTGGATATGACCGAGCACCTTGGTTCATGACTTCTATGAGAAACCCACACAACCCCAGTGAGTAAGGTTACAGCACTGCACGCACACAGAGATGAAACATCACAGAACATGTATTTGGGCTGCTAAAGTCATGTTTACACTGTCTGGATACATCTAAAAGTGTTGTGCAATATAACCCTGCCCCTCTGGCAAAATACAGATTGTGTCTACCATCTTATATAATATTAAACTTACAAAACAATTTCAGTAGAGTGCCCCATTACAGGGACCACAGCTCCCAGCACCACAGACAGTGGCAGCTGGCACAGAGGAGGAACAAACAGCAGAAAAAAATCATAACACAAAGAGGTGGGGACAATATACCATGGTACAGGCTAAGAGGCAGCAAATTGTACATATACTCAGCACTTTATTAGCATAAGCGCTCAGCATTTACAAATAGTAGCATTGAAGTATGCAAGCAAACCAGACTTTACTTACCCATGCACTGACTGGCTACTGTAAGCATCAGACATAGTTAACTCCAGACTAGAACATTCTCAGGAATAGTAGTAAAGGTGTGGGATCAATTTGTCAGTAAGAAATAGTACAATTCATAAACATAAGGAAGCAGGAAAAAAATCACTGATGCCTACACAGGATAATACTGATATATCCAGCAAGTACAGGCAACAACAATGATGCATTCAAACAAAACAGACCATTGTTTACTTATTAATTTCCTCGGCAGTCTGTGCATCATGCATAATCAGACCATGTCAAACACTCCTACAAATGGCAGGGCAATTTCAGCATCATCTCCACATGTGGGTAAGCAAGGTATCTCTGCAAGTATGACTAGAGAACATGAGTATAAATTATGACACAAATAATTTGTAGTTGTACACTACAAAGAAGTATTTTTGCATAACCCATGCCTTGCTCACTCACTATGTGCATCAGATGTAAGCCCAAGTGAAGCACCCACCTCCCAGAAGGAAGGGCACTCTCAGCATCATCTGCACAAGTGGGAGAACAAGCTATCTTACACAAATACTATTGCTATTATTACTACTACACAATGTAAACAGAATAAAGAAAAATTCAAAATGATTACATATCCAAAGTAAAGGAAGACCTTTTACTACCCATGCATTGAGTAAGGTTACAGCACTGCACGCACACAGAGATGAAACATCACAGAACATGTTATTGGCTGGTCTGTCTGTGCATTAGACATAGGGAATCCTAAATCACAGATTGCATAGTGGGCAGGGCACACAGCATCATTTACATAAAGTGTTTTAGTTACAGGAAGTACATGTCTTACACAGAGATATAGCAAGTATACACTCTCAGGGCCAGTATGTCCTGATGTGATTAGGTCCATTTTGAACTGTGTGCTTGTGTGTGAGGAGTCATAGTCTTCATGAAGTGTGGTGTGTGATGGTCTACAAGGACATAGCCACAGCATTTGTGCCAGCACCATGCCCTGGCATCATAGAATAGTGTGAGCTATGCATGGTAGAGGATCAAGTTTGTCATGGATGCCCCAAAGCAAGTAAACTACCTCTGCTAGTAGCTGTGCTGTTACTTCCACCACCCTGGCTATAAGTCAAAGTGCTACCTGAATGTGAACAATGTCTGCTGAATAAGCTGCCATCACAATGGCATGGACAACCATGTCTGGGTGTGGACACGTCCACCACTGATGTAACAGAGGAAGTGCTAACACTGGGGGAGCAGGATCTGGCACTTCCACAGCCACATTGTTTAATACTTGATGATGTACCAACAGACCAGCCCCCCCCCACACACACACACACACAGATGCTCTAGAACAAGCACTGCACAGTCTTTTTTTAATTTCTCCGAGTCTTTTGAATTTCTAATACTATGACAGGAATGGACACCATTCCTAAGTTGAACTATAACTCAAGTTCATGAAATTGTTATTGTTTTAGTCTTTAATGTTAGCCAGAAGTGCTCTTCGCAGAACCCGCAATATGTCTAGTAATGACTCCTTATGTAATTCATACAGAGTTACATATATTGGTAGCATATCTAAGTACAATTTTAAATTCTTTTTTACAGGACCCATTGCTCCTACTACTATTGGTACAGTCTGGGTATCCTTCTTCCAACTTGCCCTCATTTCTGCCTGTAAATCCTGGTATTTTATAACTTTGTGTCTCTCTGTACATAAGGCACTGTAATCACTGGGTATAGCAGTTTCAATGATCAATGCTACTTTTGTCTTCTTTTCATGGACTACTATATCTGTTTTTCTCACATCTGTTTTTTTGAACTGTTAGTAATGTGTGATCCCATATGATATAAACCATCAATTTCTAATGGTGTGTGGCTCATTTTTCCAGTGTTATTCAGCTACTTCAATATTACAAAGTTTGCACAATCCCCAATGCAACAGTCTTGCCACATTATTATGCCTTTCAGTATACAGTTCTTCTGCCATTGGTATATCACAACCAGCAACAAGATGTGTGACTGTTTCCAATTCTGTTTTATAAAACCTACATTTATCTGTTTCTCCCACATAGTTTTTTGTAAACTTTGTAAACCAACGTGTATGTAGTCCACTATCTTGGGCAATCAATATTAACCTTTTGTCTTTTGGTTAAATTCACATCTCCTTAACCATTCCTGTGTTCAAACCTAGGTTGTTGCAAGAGTTTTCCTATATTTGCAACTATATTTATACATTTTCCACATTTCTTGTCTTCTCTTCTGATCTTTCACCTTATATTCTTTCTTTTGTTTTTTTGGCACATTCAGTTGCTGCCTGATTTTTATCTACTTCTGGCTTGATTTCCATTCCCGCTTGACACCGATATACTTCTGCTAAACTAAGCAGGGAAGTCGTCTGAGACTTATTCTCCTCATGTTTTAAAACTTTCACTATTTAGGTCTTGTGAAGTTAGCAAATATGTATGCAGACCCATGATTGCAGATCTATGTATGTAATCAATTTAAAGGAGATCCATACCTCCTTCAGAACAGGGAGTATATAATCTTGGTATGCACTGATTTTATAAATCATTTGATGAGCATGAAGCATCCTTCTTGTTTTCCTGTCCAACCAATCCAACATCGTTTGGGGCCAGTCAATTACTCCAAATGACAGGAAGAGCAAATTGGTTAATAGCTTGGACTTTGTTCCTGGTTGTCAACTTTGTTTTCAGTATTAATTTTAGTCTTGTAAAATATTCACATTTTTTATGTTTTATTGTTGATCTTTCATCAGGTCCCAAATATTTATACACTCCCTCTTGCTCAAGTTTTTTTTAAATCACATTCTTGTCCCAAAAAAAAAAATGTTTTCTTGGTGCTGCAGTTTTCGTGCTTTAAAGGTTGCTTTTGCACATTTATCAAGACCAAACAGCATCCTTATATCATCTGAAAACATTTTGACCACTTGCAGTTGTGCTTTCAGTTCCTCATCTGATGAACTATACAGTTTTAAATTATCCACAAAAAAAAGATGAGAAGTCTTTACAATTTGTTGTTTTCTGGGAGCCAAATTGTAGCCATGACCTAATCTGTTAAGCACAGACAGCTTAAAGGGTAAAGGGTAAGGCAAAAGAGCAGCGGTGACAAAGAGTTACCCTGGAATATCCCCCTTTGAATTTTTGTCCCTGGAATAATAACTTGTCCTTTATCATGGCTTAACTACAAAGTGGTTTTCCACTGTTTCATGGTCGATGTAAGGTAATTGATCATTGTAGGGTGTATCTTAGACATTTTAAGCAGTCTTTTATTCATGAATGTGAGATGTTGTCAAATGCTTTTTGTAGTCTATCTATGCAGATTATTCTCCTTTTTACAGTTTTCCATTATGACTTCATTTAAAAACAAATGATCCTGTGTTCCATATGACTTTCTTTTGTAACCCTTTTGCTCTATTGCCATGCTTGAGTTTTCTTCTAAACCTCTGTTGGCATGAATTCCAGTGTATAGTTTATATGTCATCAGAAGGCAAGTTATTGGTCTATAGTTTTAAGGATAGGTTGCAGCTTCACTCTTAAGAAAGAGTGTTGTTTTTCCTGTTGTTAACCAGGTTGGTGTCTGTTCGGGGTGTGCTTATAAATAGTTTTTACTCATGGCTAAATCTTCATGTACAGATGTTAGTACTTTAACCAGAAGTTAGCTACTGCATTTGAGCCTGGGGATTTCCAATTGGGAGCTTTTCTTAACTTTGTTTCAATCTCTCTGGCTATTACTCTGTCCCATTTCATATCCTGTACATTTGAACTTCTTATTCTTTCTTTTACTTCTTCTATCCATTTAGTATGTTTGTTATGTTCTACAGGATCCTCATCGATATTTCTCATATCTATTTCTTCTTTTTTTGGTGGTGTTTCAATTTCTTTTTCCTAGTTACCCAGTTCTCTATACATTTTTTTGGGTCATGAATAAATTGCTATTTTGTACTTTTCTTTTATATTTATCTGCATATCTTATAAGTTTTTCTAGCTGTGCAGAAAAACTTAGAATATATATTTAGTTTATTATTTGCGATAGTACATGACAGATCCTGATCTGTTCTGATGCCGCACTTTGCTTTTATCACTTCATTCTTTCTGAGTATTTTTTGTTAATCTGTTCCCCTCTTTTATACTCTTCTAACACTGACACTTCTTGTCTTAATTGCTTTATAGTTTTCTCTATTTGATACTCCATGATGGTATTTAATTTCTCCCCTTCCTTTCCCTTACTGCCCTCTGTTTTTGTGGTAAGACTTTATCCGTTGTTAATTTAGCTGCACAGTAACATATCCTATTTACTTCTGTTATATTGCATGAATCTCTGTGAACATTCCTAATTACTGTCTTCATTTGTTTTATCAAACTTCTAATTTTTGGGGTATTATTTACTTTCTGTAGTCTATTTCTTTCATTGATCTTAATATGTCTGTCCATCTCTGTTAAATCAAGCAGCTCTTCTCTTAGATCATTTTCTTCTAAACTGAGAGCACATTCTTTGTTCTCCATTTCCTGCAGGCATTCTGTAGAAAGTTCCAGAGCATCTTCCTGTGCCACATTCCCTTCAATTTCATCATGTGTCATCCGTTGTTCTTTCATATAGAAACTCACTGGCCTATCACTCCATAGCATTGACTGCATCAGAGTTGCTACACGTTCCTGTTCCTTCCCTTGCTGTGCAAATCCAGCTGAACATTTGTACTGGTTTCCTACAGAAGGCTGTAAAGTATCTTCATATGGCAACTGATCAGATGTTTCTCACTCTACTGGTTTCTCCTTAATTTACTCTATCTTGCTGTGATATCATCAGAGTAAGATTTTCTACACTGAGTTCTTCAATTCACAAGTAATCATTAACCTCAGTTTCTATTTCTTTAACTTCTCCATTACTAATCCTCTTTTGTAATTTTCCTATTTGCTTTCTTATTTTTTTGTATTGTGAAATTTTCCATATCTGAATGCCTTTGTCTGTATTTCTCTTCGAATATCTTTGGGGCTGTTTTTATTGTATTAATTAATTTAGCTTTCTCCTTTGTATAAATATTGAATCATATCAGATCTCTCTTTCTTTCCCATGTCCATATTTCTTTTTTATACCTTTCAAAAACCTCCAGATTTTATTCTTTGTATTTTCACACTTTCTCAGTCGCTTCTTTGTCCAAACAGCTAAGGTTTCTTGGTCTGTATAACACAGTCCAGTGTGTCATTCATCCTGTCCAAGGTGTCACAAACTAAGTTTATGCTGTCTCGTACATCAGAACTTGCCTGTGCCACCCCAACTGCCCTGTACATTTGTTGGGTGGCAGCTACTGACACACCAACCTCAGAAGGAGAATGGTAAGGATACCTTCTCTGTTCACCTCTACCAACACCCCTGTGTGGTTCCCCCAACTCATGATGGCTAGGGGGATATTCCACCATGTCCACAAATGAGTTAACTCACTACCCTAATCAACCATGTTCCCATTAACCTATCCATTCTCAGAAGGTTCTATGGCATGGGTATTCACAACCATACTGACTGTATCCATACTGCAGGCAGGAGATTTCAGACCCATACTCCCAATATCTGATATGCCCCTGCAACACCATCATCGTAGACAATAACATTCCTCCAACATAAGACAGTGGGATGTCCATTTAGCTGATGCCAAACAATTCTTCACAAGTGAATATACCAAATAAAACGAAAAAAGTAAACATAATACCTGTGCCAAAACACCTCATCCACAAATGCAAATACTATGGAGTAATACACTTAAGTAATACATGCGAGTATGTCCATACCATGTGCAGGTGGTCTTCGTATCTCAATGCCAGATGTATCTATGCACAATATATGAAACAGGTGTATAGGCACACAAGTGACTATCAACTGTAAAGGTATTCATAAAAATTTAAATAACATACCTGGAGCATCAATAGTAGAAGTCCTGTCAGTCCGTTCTATCCATGCCCAAACACCCAGCACCTCACTGTGAATCTCTTCTGAACTAGCAAAGTTGTATACATGGATTTTAACATGGGGTTAGTAATCGCCTCTGCCCTGAGGCCCACTAGTCTAAAACCAGCCCTGCTCACAGGTGTGCATAGAAGGTCACTGTAATTGTATGAGAGGCTGGGGACAATGTCATTATTCCTCCCAGTCCCCAGAGGGCAGTATGTCTGTATTGGGCCAGGGACATTATTTAACTTTCCTCACAAACTTCAGAGGGCTATACAGCAGATCAGTGTAGCTTGTATAGAAGCACTGTACTATCTCTAGAAGTAACAAGTTGGGAACATTATTGCAATCATTTTTATTTCATTTTCCTCACAAACAAACATTTGATACATATACAGGTGGCTATCATTTGGGGAAGAGTAAATAAGCATGATGTTTAAATATGTCTGACAGCAAATATGTTATGTTATGTTTTTTCTTTTCTTTTCAGTTTTGTCCTAGTTTGACATCATAAGGGTACACAGAATGTTGCTGTCTTTTGGGGTTAGCGGATGAGGAGGAATGCAGTATATAAATATGACAGCAACAGCTTGAAATATGACTGGGGACATTTGTGCCTTAATTTTAATCCCAATTTAACACCATAGAAATTCATTGAAATTCATAGATTAGTACTAAGCTAACTGCTCTTGCGAGCCATTTTAAGCCTAACCAATTATCCCTTGTGAGACTCAAACCCTGCACCTTGTGCTAGTAAGGCAAATACCTTAACCATTAGGCCACCCGAGAGGGATACACTGAAAGTTACTAACTACTTTGAGCTGCTGAGGTGGTAGGTAGGTAGGGCAGGTACTTTTCCCAGATATGATATAGGTATCTTCAGAAGTATTTGTCTTCCAAGTTATTGTGAACTGCTGTTTGGTCAGGTTTGAGCATTAAACCTTGGATATAACCTATTTCTTCATTGAAATAAAAAGGATTGAATTTATTTTCTGTACGTATGATTTTTGCTGAGGCCATCCTTAAATCAAATGGTTGAGGGGCAAGCTCTAAAATGCACCAAAGAAAATCTGTAACCCTATGGCTTCTGGGTGCATAGCAGCACTCAAACCCACAGCTTAGTGTGGTTATTACATGGTAGCCTTTGTCAGTTATGATGTGTTTTAAGGATGCAGGAAAAAGGAAAGTTGAAGAGGAAGACTGAATTTCTTTCCTTAATTGTGTTTTTTGTTCAGGCTGTCATTGGATAAAAAAGTTGTTTAAAACTCTAAAATGTACCTCAGAGCATCTAGAAATCTCATGGCTTAATACATTTATTTCCACTGCAATTAAGTAAAGTGCAGTCTTGGCCAGTTAGAATTTGCTGAAAGGAAGCAGGATAAACAAGTTGAAGAGTAAGACTACATTTCATTCTTTGATCATGTTTTTAAGGCAATCAGGGGATGAAAAAGGTGCTTAAAAAGTCTAAAATGCACCTCAATGCATGTAGAACCTCCTAGATGCCTTGCAGCCCCAGATGTCTGGCTTAATGCAGTTGCTTCCTTCTCAGTTAACTTAATGTAGTTTTGCTTAAATAGAACATGCTGAATGTATGAGCTAATTAATTAGACAGCTTTAGTGGCGCAACAGGTAGCACATTTGCCTTTAGTAAAGGCTGTGGGTTCTGTCCCTACACCAGGTAGATTGGTTTCTAACATTGCAGTGCAACATAAAAGCATGCTGCACTCCTGAGTATACCATAAACTGCTTGTGTTGGTGGAGTAGCTCAGGAGGATGTAAAAAATCCCCGACCAACTACTAAGAAGAGTACCAGAAGTTCTCCAGTGCCCTGGCCAAATTTCCATTAAGTATATAAATACTAACTGGGGATCTCCCCTAAACCGAAGCTACTAGTCTAGTGGGACTAACCTGGTCAAGAAAGGCTAAAAAAATAACTACAGGAAAAACTGCAGAATAACACAATCTGTGAGAGAGAAGGGAAGTAATCTAGATAGTGTGAGTAAGCCAGGTTGGGGGGTATAGTCATGTAGCCTTTTCATCTAGGGTGCTAGTTTACCTAAGATCAGCCCTGGTTCCATTGTAGTGGCATAGGTACAGTGTTCGATTCAGTGAAAGTGTTGTCTGAGTGAAAGTAGTGATTATTATTGTACATATTTTACTTGTAGAACCCACAAAGCTGAGAAATCAGTACAGTGAATTTTCTAAATATTTTTTTTTCTTGCTTCATCCTTTCTATGACATGTGGTGTTGTACATCAGTCCTAGATCTATGGCAAAAACTCAAAAATTAATTCCACATGCACAAGGACGTAGCCATCAGCTGCACAAAAGAGACTGCCGACAATGTGTCCCTTTCAGCATATTGCTCATTACTGAATGCAGAAAGTACTTGATTTGTCACTACCTGAATGGCTCCATGTGTTAATGAAGTATGTATTAAATGGCAGCACAGCAGGTACAAGGCTTGAAGCCATAAAACAGATATTATACATGTATACTTTTATGTTGCAAAATGCATGGGATTAATTATTTTTTGCATTTTGATGTACCCTACACACACATGAAATTCATATGAAATTTATTTGGTGACTGTGGATAATAACCCTTATCACATTACCTATGTGACTTCTGGAGCGGTCACCTAACTGGTCACCTCACTAATAATAATAACACACTTGTGTGTGCAGACTGTGAAATAAATAGTGCATGTGCAAACAAATGAGAAAACATAAGTAGCAAGGTAGTCAGGCAGCTGAATATGCAGAACACATTGAAATAGTTTGCAAAACATGTATGTATGCATACTGCTTCAGTGGTATATCTGTACAATGATCAAGTGTAAATCATCCCAGAATATGCTTTGGAGCACTTACCCTCTTACACAGACTCTGGGCCCTTTTCTCAATAGTTGTCCTCCCACAAAATAATAATGATGTCTGGTATAACACAAGCACATCATACACAGGGACAACAACTAAAAATATACTTTTTATGTTCCTTCTTTGTGCAACGGTGGGCATAACACACATAAACTATTAACATTTAATGATAGGATTTTAGAAGTAGCAATATCTTAATTATTTAATTTACACCATCCCTTTTCTTCTTTCTTTCATATGACTCTCTAAAAATTTTCTTTTTCTTTCCCATACTCTTTTACCAATCAAATTTCTTTTTTATTTGACTATATTCCATTTTATGTCCTCCACATCATTAACATCTGTACCTTCTTCTTCTAATACTACATTTTTTTTATTTTCTAACTTCCCTTGCTCACTTTTTTAAATACCTGTCTGTATTAAATCAATTTGTGTATCTGTATTTTCTGATTCTACTTCTAAATGTTTAATATCTTTTCTCTCATCACTCTTAATATCTTGTGTCTGATCATTCTGAGCATCTATATTTTCTGATTATTATCTCTTTACATTCTGTACCTAAATTTCCTGTCTTCTTACATTTATAACATTTAAACTCACAGGTTTTCATATCATGCCCTAAATCCCCACATATATAACATTTTCTTTTTTCACAGTTGTTAATCGAGTGATCAAATTTACCACAAAGAAAACAAGTTTTTGGTTGACCTAAATACCTCACCATACTTTTATGCCCCTTGACATTTATAATGCTAGGAATGTGCATATCTTTTCATTTTCTACATTTAAACTTACTAGACAATTCCCCTGCCCTAGTCCATAAACCTCTGTCATTTTAAAGTATCCTTCTGTACTTCATTTCGAAATTGTATATATACTTTATTTTTTGTTTCAATGAAAAAAGTCCTTAACATATACTGATTCCACAGATAATTGTCATTCTTCTTTTCATATTCCCCTATAAAATTTTCCAGCATTTGTCCAGATTCAAAAATGTCACAATAAGTCTATTTATATGTATGAAACCTCTTACCTCATTTAATTCCAGGAGGTGCAATTATTTCATCCCATACCTTGTATCTGTCCTGTTCAACATCCTCTTTTTTCCACATTCTTACTTTAAACAACTTCCTTTTTTACTCCCAAAATCGTTCTCTTCTCTTTTTTTTTTTTGCGCTGCTACCTTTGCCATTTCTGCATACACTTTCTTTATTGATGGTTCTGCTCACTGACCATCCTGCCTCTGTATTCTGTCCATGATTTCACCCCAGGAAACATCTTTACCTCATTTTGGCTCTCTAATATCTGCTAAATCCATAAGTAAGTAATCCCACAACCCTTCCAACTAGAGGGTTGTAACAACACATGCTTGTGCTGAATCCTCTTCCCTGAAGAGGTTTTGCTGGAAAGCTCCTCTGAATCCATTACTGGTACTACTTCCCTCTCTCCTTCCACCACAGCATATAACTCTTATGAAAGCTCAACTGCTTTCACATCATCACTGCCTCTTGACTTCTCTTTCAAAGGCTCGCCTGCCTTTAACTCAATGTCATGATTCTCGACTATCATTTCTTTTTCTCCATTCAAATCATGGGATTCACCAATAACTTGTGAATCTAATATTTAATGTTTTCATACAACTCCATGCCTTCTCCTGGTTTCTCCAAGCCTCCTTCACACTCGGACCAGAAACTGGAAGTAGAACATGCCACACACATAATAGTGTCCCCATACACATGGTACTTTTTTATTGATATATATATATATATATATATATATATATATATATATATATATATATATATATATATATGTATATATGGGTCCTCTTCAAATTACCGAAATGCCAGTTTGCCGACACGCGAAAGAGGAACGCGAAAGGACCGACAACGCAGTTGACCGACATGCTGAAATCCCAACAGCTGGAAGACCGACAAGGGGAATGTGTAAGTGCGACTTGGTAAGTATGCACTAGTGAGGGATTTAGGATTAGGGAGCAGACAGGTAAGTGTGCAATAGTGAGGGATTTAGGGTTAGGGTGTGTGAAAGGTGAGTGTGCGGTAGTGTCAGAGTTAGGGTTTGGGTAATGTAAGTGTGTGTTAGTGACGGGTTTATGTTTTAGGGTGGGTTAAGTAAGTTAGGAATAGGGTGCAGGTAGGGTAAGTGTCTCGTACTGTTGGACCTTAGGGTTAGAGGTGGGTTAAGTGAGTTAGGGTTAGGGTGCAGGTAGGGTAAGTGTGCGGTAGTGTCGGACCTTAGGGTTAGGGGTGGGTTAAGTGAGTTAGGGTTAGGGTGCAGGTAGGGTAAGTGTGCGGTAGTGTCGGACCTTAGGGTTAGGGGTGGGTTAAGTGAGTTAGGGTTAGGGTGCAGGTAGGGTAAGTGTGCAGTAGTGTCGGATCTTAGGGTTAGGGGTGGGTTAAGTGAGTTAGGGTTAGGGTGCAGGTAGGGTAAGTGTGCGGTAGTGTCAGACCTTAGGGTTAGGGTTTGGGTTAGGACTAGTGGATATGTAATGTAGTGTAATGTGTTGTTTACGTGTAGTGTGTCGGTGTAATGGTGTTCGGTGTTTTGCGTTGTCGGTATTGTGTGTTGTCGGTTGTTTGTTGTCGGTGGTTTGTGTGTCGGCGAACTGGCGCTTTGGTGTTCTAAAGTAGACCCGTAGATATATATATATATATATATATATATATATATATATATATATATATAAAACATATTATTTACATATTTACATCTATTTACAAATCTCCATACATTATCAAATTCAGTTTAAGCAGTCCGTCCCACTCTTTATCCACAACCAAAACATTTTCTCCAAAATCTTTGTCAAGGTCCATTTTCCATTGCATTTAATTTCATTTAGTCTCTCATTCCATATAGTCCATGAAACATAAAATATTATTCTGTCAATTTTCTTCACTTCTTCCCGTTTTCATGCACCATAATAACCAAATTCTATTATGTCCATATTTATTTGCTCATATTTTAACAAAATTTTCACCCTATTATGTTTACATATTTCTTTCCACACATCATTAACTCTTTCACATTTTATAAGCACATGCTTAGTAGTCTCAAACTCTCCACATTTATAACATATTCTCTCTTGCTTTTTTTGTGTATGGCATATTTGCCTTAACCAGCCATTTTCTAATAGACAATCTCCATAAAAATCATTACATTCTGTGATCTTTTTATAGTTATTATATCTCATCATTATGGATTTTTTTCTTATCTATTTTGAAATCTTTCCATGGATCAATGCAATAAAATGCTTTCACATTACATATGTACCATTCCTTTCTATTTTTCTCACATATATTCTTTATTTTCCCTAACACGATTTTGTTTTGATACTCTTTCATTTCTTCATTCACAATGCTTTTACTTCAATTTTAACTTCCATTCCTTCCCACAGATCTTTGTATTTAGAATATAGTATCATTTATATCAAGTTTTTATTTTCTTTCATAATTCCTTTTAATAACTTACACAAGATTAATGATGCTGCATGTTCTATTGGGTTTATTAAGCCCAAGCCTCATAGCTGCTCTTTCATATATAGAGTCCCTCTCTTGACTGGATTAATTCTAGAGCCCCATAAAAAAGAAAATAATTATCATTAGTTCATTTTCATACTTAATAGGAATCATATAGATGTTAGCAACATAAGCAGTTTTTCCTATTACCATGTGTTCAACAAGTCTGTTTTTTTATATGAAAATCTCTATGATTTCCAAAAATTAGTCATATCCTTTACCTCCTATCATGCCTTCAAAACCAAATCCTTTACTTTTCTCTTTATTTATACATAAGCCATTTTTTTAATTTATACTTCATTTTTCATTTACTTTTCCATCCGTACTTTATTTCTAAAAATTTGTATAATATTATCCACATATTTATACATTATTGGCAATTGTACTTCCTTCATAATTTTATATCCACTGCTACTTGACATTTTATTAATTTCCTTCACTATTACATTCATAGCTAATAAGGAAATTACACTACTAGCTAGGCAGCCCTGTTTTATTCCACAATCTATTTTTATTTCTTCCCCAATCCAGCCATTTATATTTAGTTTCACATAGTTCCTTTCATAAGCAGATTGTATTACTTGTAATATTTTTTTGCTTACATTATATGTCTGAAAAATTCCCCATAATGATTTATACTGAATATTATCATAGGTTTTACTTATATCCCCTATCATAACCTTTGCTTCTACATTTTTATTTATGATATCATCAACTATTTCTCTTATTATCCATAATAACTCTTGACTTCCGTTTCCTTTTCTTCTGAATACATTTTGGTCATATATTCTATCCATTTTTGTAATCTTTTTGTTGTTATTCTCATAAAAATGTATAATCTGTCTTATTCAGTGTTATAGGTCTCCAGTTTATCTCCTCTTTGTTTCCTTTTTTTAAATATAAATTTTATAACTTCTGTACATATAATTTTGTCTTTAATTTCAGTTTCTAACCATTTATTCATAATTTCTATAAAATGATTTTTTGCCACTCTTTGATTTCTTTATACATACCATATTCAATTTCATCCAATGTTATTGCAGAATTTATGTTAATATCTTTTAGAATTTCATTCAATTCTTTCATAGTTATTTTTTGTTCTAAATACTCATCTTCATTATTTAATTTTTCTCCTTTATAAAATTGTTCTGTTTTCTTCTCTTTTAACAAATAATTTCAATATATATTCTTTAATTATTTTGTATATTCCTACGTGCTGTCTTATTTGCTTACCTTCCTTATTTTTTAATTCTCTTATTATTTTCCTTCTTTTATCATTTTACTCAAATATGGTGCTACCTCTTCTTGCTTTCCTTTTAAACAATATTTTTCTTTATATAACAAGTTGTTAATTTTAATTTGATTCATTTTATATAGTTCTCTTTCTTTTTCATAAAAGGAATTTTTCTTCTCAGTATCTAAATATTTCTGGACGTAATATCTTATATCTCTCTTTTACTTTTCTTCTTTTCTTCCTTATATATTCAAAAAACACTTTTTGTTGGTTAATTTTAAAGAGAAATATAAAGAGTCCAATTCTCATAAAACTCCCTCATATTCATGTGACTTTTCTAGAATTCTGTAAGTTCTTTTTTCTGTTCTAAAGCTAATTCTTTTTCATTAATTCTCTTTATTCCTTTTCCCATTCGTATATATATATATATATATATATATATATATATATGCTTCATTTTCCTGTACTTTAACCCATATAGCCACATGATCTGAAAATCCAGCATACCTAATTCCTTTTTTATAACTTTTAAACTGTCAGATATTAAAAAATAATCAATTTCTGTCCTGATTTCATCTTTTTTGTAGGTCCAGTGGTTATTCTTCCATACACTTAACTTTCCACTTTTCATAATTTCTTTAACCATTTTAACATCACAATTGCTCTTATTTTTTTTCTTAAATTACAATTAAAATAGCCCACCACCATAATGTCCATATATACACAAACATAGTCAAGAATATTTTTAAGCATCCTTTCTCTCTCTTTTTTGTTACATATACATGTAAAGCTGTAATTCTGTACACATATTGTTTCCATCTCAAGTCTATTACCATAATTCATCCTAATTCCACTATGGTTACATCTAATATTTTAATGCTTTCTTGACATAATATACATATGCTTGGGCAAATTTCTTTCCCCATGTTCCAAACTACTTCACCATTCCAAAGTTTTTCATTTTGCGTTCTTTCTTACTTCTGTTAATAATCTGATATTTTCTAAAATGTGCATCTACTGCAGCACACTATTGTAATATACCTATTTTCCTCTTAAGATTTTTAATACTGTTCACATTTAATGCTAATATTTCAGCTTTTAAGAACAACTAGTATAATAAAATGCTTACCCCTTTCCTTTCTTATTTTCTCTAAGCATTATATTTTTTTAATTTTCTTTTCCTTTAACTCTTTTACATATTGAATTATTTTTATTTCTTACTGTGCGCTAATCAGCTTCTTCCTCATTTCTCTCCTCTGTTTCTTTTTCCTGCTTACTTTCTTTAACTTCATGTCTAAGCACTTTATCAGTCACATCTTTTTGTACATTTCCTTGTATAACACATTTTTCTATCTCCTTCTCCTGTATAATGTCATATTCATTTTCTTGCACATTGGATCGACAGACCACGATGCTTTACCAGAGATGGCCTGCACCTGCCGCCCTTGGGATTCCAGATACTGGCAAAGGCTCTTGCCACCCCTAAAGTGCCTTTTTTAGGCAAGGTTCAAATGACAAATTCACTATCATAACAGGTACAAGCAAGCAAAATCTGAGGGTAATGCTACTCAATGCTAGAAGTCTAAACCTCAAAATGCACTCACTCGAGGCACTCCTTAAAATGGAGAACATCAACATCTGTGCAGTGACAGAGACCTGGTTCAAATCTCCAGAGAGCACCCCTGCATTACCAGGCTATAATTCATACCACACCTTTCGGCCACCTAACCGGGACCGAAACACTTAAGGTGGAGGCGTGTCTATATTCATTAAGGATATCCACACCTCCAAGCTAGTTGCTCAGCATAATGCATCCGAGATTACGCAAGTTCAACTAACTATGGGCAAGACCGCAATCCAGATTGTAGCTTGCTACAGACCCCCCACCATGCCCCAGGATTCCCACTCATCTTTTCTTGATACACTGGAAAATATTAGGGTACAACCCAATACCCTAATAATGTGTGATTTCAACTACCCCACCATTAACTGGGAAAACTACTCATGTACCAACTCTTTTGCTCAACGTTTTCTGGAATTAATCAATTCCAATGCCTTGGATCAACTTATCCACACCCCCACCAGAGGCAGCAATATCCTAGACCTGGTCATCACCAGAGGTCAATTCCTCATTGGTCAGATCTGACCACAAGCTAATCACCGTAGACATCCACATCCCACTCCCATACCCCATTAGGAAAACAACCGTAAAAAATTTCTCCAAAGCCAACTTCACACTTCTTAAGACAGAAGTGGCAAACTTCACGACATCCATGCAGATGGACAATATAGGTATGACTGCTGAATCCTACACAAAAGCACTTTATAAGCACTAATATGAGTGCATGGATTGTGCTATCCCTAACAGAACCAAGATGCTATCCCCCAAAAGAAGGAAGCCAATCTGGTGGTCTTCTGCCATAAACAAACTCTACAAAAGAAGAAAGAAACTGTTGCAAAAAAGAGTAAAATCCCATGACTGGAGGAACTCCCTGGTCAGCCTCAGTAAGAAGCTGAGATCCCTCATAAAATTCTCCAAAGCTAATTATAAAAACAAAATCACCACTGATTCTAAAGATAACCACAAAGCATTCTATAGCTATGTCAAGAATCTCAATGGCAACACTCAGATCTGCTCTGAGTTACAGCACAATGGCACTTAATATACAGAACCAACTGATATTGCCAACATCCTGGCAGATAAGTTCAGTGCTATCTTTACCCCCTCTCACCCCCTAAAGGGCCCATCTCTATACCAGGAGAATGGAAAGTTCCTGTAATCACTGCTGCACAGGTAAAAACCTCACTTTCCAAAGCCAAGAACACAGCATCCATGGGACCTGACAATATCCCAGGTTGCCTTCTACATGAACTACAGAATGAACTGGAACCCCACCTAAGTACCATATTCAGTCATAGGCTCACCTCAGGCTTTGTTCCCATTGAATGGTGCACTGTGATGGTTATCCCCCTCCACAAAGGGGAGCCATGACAGACCCTGGGAACTACCGCCCCATTAGCCTGATGAGCCTGGTCTGCAAGGCCATGGAACGTATCATCATGGAACTCATAAACAAAGACATTGGAGATCTCCAAACTCTGGACCGCACACAGTTCAGGTTTGTAAAAGGCTGATCATGTCTCCTAAACCTGATAGACTTCTTTGAAGCAGTCACCAAGGCCATAGATGAGGGTAAGGTGGTCCACACAGCCTATCGAGTTCTCGCCAAGGTGTTTGACACCATCCCCCACTCTGGAATTATAGATAAACTCACTAAACTAGGTATAACTCCCTATGTCACAAGATGGGTTGCCGACTGGCTTCCTGGCAGAACCCACACTGTGAAAGTAGCAGACTCCAAATCAGACTTCAAACCAGTGACAAGTAGAGTACCACAGGGTTCAGTCCTGGGTCCTCTCCTGTTTGGTATCTACTTCTCTGAAGTACAGGCTAACACAGAAGGTCTTTGGCTAACTAAGTTTGCAGATGACTGCAAACTAGGAGCCATAATCGAAACTCCTAATGATGTGGACATCCTACAAAAGAGCCTGACTGAGACAGATGCCTGGTGTCAAAGCCATGACCTCAAGCTCAATGCCAAAAAGTACATTGTCATCCCCTTTGGTAAAAACTCTGTACCCATGAACTACCACATAGGCGATAGTCTACTTAACACTGAAAGTGTGATAAGAGACCTTGGGACACAGGTGGACAGTAGTCTCTCCTTTGATAATCACATAGCCACAGTGGTCAGGAAATCCTTCTACATGGCACACCTCATCCAGAAAAAAAGAGGTAATTGTTCCCCTCTACTCATCACTCTTTAGACCCATTATAGAATACAATGCCCCTTTTTGTATGTACCTCACAAGACATCTACAATAACTGGAAAGGCCGCAGAAATACCTCTCAAAGAGGATTACTAGCCTCAAACTGATGCCCTACACAGACCACCTCAAAAAACTCCAGCTTTACACCGTCGCATATCATCTACTCAGAGGCAATCTCTCCCTAACATACAAAGCTATTTCAAATCCAGAGCTGTTGGACATGCTCCACTTAAAGAAATCCCAATCCCTCTGAGCTACATGCTCTAGGGACCTACACCTTGTCACCACAATAAACAGAACATGCTGGAGGGATAGATTCCTGTCCCAGAGACTTCCCATACTCTGGAGCAGACTACCTATCTATGTCAAGCAGAGCTCCTCATTAGCACTCTTCAAGAAAAATCTTGATGATTGGATGGGTAATAGGAAATTCACCCCAAGGATCACTTCTGTGGCTCTGCTTAACAGGGACACAAGAAAATCATTTTCTTGGGTAGCAAATGCCAGGGTACCTTTTTGGCTAGGCTTGTATAGGCCCTAGGGCAATAGCCTAGTACCTCCCTATAAACCTATGAACCTATGAACATTCATTTCACATTCTAACCATGAATGACCAGTATTGCCACCTTTTTTGCACTTTAAATCACATTTATTGCATTATGCCCTGTTTTACCACATAAATAACATCTTTTTTTTCACATTCATTGATTAAATGATCATTTTTTCCACAAAAATAACAAGTCTTTGGTTGACCCCTGTATTTCAGAAAACCATATTACTATGAACATTAATAATACTAGGTACACGTATAATATTATCATTTTCCATTTTCAGTATTACTCCACATTCCCATCCCCCAGTCTATAGTCCTCTTCCATCATATATTTTTGTAGTGTCCATTAATTCTTTACATATAGTTAAATGTTCTTTCAGTTCTTTTGCTTCAGCTTCAGTTCTGGATCATTATTCTTTTTTTTTGTTTGTTTGTTATAAAAAGCTTGCACCTCATATTCTGGCCATAGATAAATATTTTTTTGTTTTGTTCATATGCACCCAAAATAAATTCTATGGCCTGCTCAGTCTTAAATATCAAGTCACAAAAAGTATCTTTATTAATTAAAATGAATGCTCTTACCTCTTTTGCTTTCATACCAAGAGGTGCTATGGCAGAGTCCCAAACATCATACCTGGCCAGACTTTCTTCTTTTTTACTGCTCACAAGTACTGTATACTTCTTTTTTGTTTCTTTTATTTCTTCTTTCTTTTGCATAAGTTTTTGTCTCTGGAACTTTTTCTGGCCTAGTCTCTTCTTCTCCTTTTTCTTCTTATATTTTTTTCCATGATGTCACTCCACGAAATTACTGCTTCACTTTCTGGCTCACTTTGGTTTACCATTTCTTCTAAATAATCATGCCACCACCCCCACCCCCACCTCAATTGGAAGATTGTAATTATGCACTTTTCAGAGGTAACTGTCTCTCCTTCAAACAATCTCCTCTGAAAGCTTTCTTCTGAATCCATCTCAGTTACAGCTACAGTATCCTTTTCTTCCAGTGTCACTGTTTTTTGTGCACCCATATCATCAGAAAAAAAAACTTCTGGTAACGATTCTACCATTTCAACTACATTTTCAGCAACTTTCACTCCATTTTCAGCAAAAGCTGAATCAGCCATGTTTTCTCCCTGTTCCTCCTGGCTGCCTCTATGCCTGGACAGGAAACAGAAAATCATGATGTGTAACACACAAAGCCTTCCTCTGACTATCAAGAGTAGGGGAAGTTCCCCAGTGCCCTGCCCAACTTACCTTTGAGATTACTTGCCTAATGGAACTAGCCTGGTCTACAAAGAATAAATAAATAAATAAATAAATAAATAAATAAAAAGTATAGTGAGGTAAACAGGTGTTAGAATCTGATGATCTGTCACCAGTATGATTTTGTATATCAGCAAATGATATCAGGCAGGGTAGGCTTAATCAACAGATGGAATATGTACGATAGCACTTCCTGTTAACATGTACACATGTAGAGGTTTATGATTCTTTAAGTGCTGTACTTTCTTTTCAGGAAGGCCATATGTATTCTAACACACTGTTGAAGTTGCCAATTCTGATATCTATGCTATGACTTCTCTAACATCAGCTGTTAGTTTACCGGTATAGACACTGCTGTCAGGTAGATAGACAGGTTTTCAAATCCGTCAGTGTGTACTTTGCATGAGTGTATACAAAAGCAACTGTTAACAGCTTGGAGTGTCTTACTCAACAGATATGATGTGTGCAATTCTTCTTAGTGGTAGTTCTTTCACAGGGCTGGGGATTGATTCCCCTAGGTGATACACTCCCTTTTAAGGTAGGCCATATGCATTCAAACACATTGCTCATGTTATCTCTTCAACTTTGTATTTTCAGACACCTGTTATATGACTCTCTGGAGTCAACAGGTAGTGTGTTGATGTAATCACTACAGAGTGAGTTATGCAGGTGTTTGAATCTAGCTGTGTGTGCCTGTCAGAAAAGGAAATAGTAACCATCATGAATGGTTTATTTAACAGATACGTACGTATACACTTGAACTTAGTTGTAACATTTGTACAGATAGAGCATTTGGTTCCCTGAACTGTTGTAGTGCTATTTGAGGGGGACATATGCACTCCAATACAATGCACAAATTATCCCTTCAACTGTATGTCTTCTGACAGCTGTGTTATGAATTCTTCTTTGGTCTTATCAGTTACTGTTTAGGTCTACAGACTGTGAGTTACATAGTCAGATGTTCACATCCAGCAGTGTGTACCTTGTCTTAGTGTGTACAGAAAATAAAAATATTGATGACATGCTGGAATGGGTTACCCAGAAGGTGTGATGTGTTATATTTTATGTTTTTTAATCCCTTATGTGTTGTACATCCTTGTAAGCATGCACAGTCCTTTTATATCTTTCATTGAATGAGTATAAGCAGAATGCAGCATTGTTGTTTAATGGCTGGAAATGATAATTGTCATTTCTCATCTTCTGGATATACCTGTTAAGAATTTCCCTTCAGCGACTGTCAGACAATGGAACATGCACTCGACAGACAACAACAATGCTACAGGCCCGTGTATAAATTTAAAGTTCTGTCAACACTTTTGCTGCTTTCACATTTAACTGTAACCCTGATGTACTCTTCCAAATGTTTGTGCGGTATTTTGAGCATTGTGATCCAACAAATACTGCTGGCTGTTGCAAAATTATCAATTATCAATGCCTTTCTCATTTTCTAATAATGCTGTCATGCAAAGTTCAAATGTGTAGTTTAACACAACTGTTATACAATTATTTGTGGCAGCATCAGCTAATGTATGACATTTGACTGTGACTTAGACAGGCAACCTTTCCAATCCTATCTTATATACACTGAAGCAGTATATAAAAGACTTATTGCTAGACAAGTTGACTTACTGCACAGATATGTTGTGCTGCATTCTCCTTGGATATAACACTTTCATAGGGCTTCTTATGCTCACTTTTACACATGGCCATATACTGTCACACACATACTTGCTGATGACCTTCCTACATCTAAGTGATTTCTGACAAGAGTTCTATCACAGTGCAGGTTTAATGGCATGCCTCACATCTCCAGTGTGCATACATCTCACCCATTATTACTTTCAGAGCTTGTCCAGTTTGTGCATCATAATAACTTATATGGTCTTCTATCTGACATTTGTGGTTGGCATTTCCTTGAAGATTGTGGTCACTAATAACTGATTTGTCCTTATCTCAATTCACACCTTTCACAAAATGCATTATACTGCCACAACTGTTATCATATCCACTTTCTCAATGTCTAGTAACATCATATGTCGTTTTCCCTATGTTTGTGCATTTGTCCGCACATTCGTATGTCTGTGTCCATTTTCTCTGTATTAGGAGTTTGGGAGATGTGCCTATGTAGAATTCAAAGACTTGATGCACATTTTACTCTACAACACTTATGATAACTATTTAATGACTATTTCTTACTGCGAGTTAAATTGCCAGTAATGTTGAACACTTACATGATTTCACTCAGTGAACTGTACAGCACTTTTAATTGTTATTGTCCATGTGTTGCTAGGTTTTCCCTTGTTCGTGAACCCAGAGTTTCATATCTGATGTGCTTGATTGTGCATGCACTCAATTCTGACTCCATGATTCTTCGTGCACACGCTTTTGTTTACATCTTATACACACATATGGCTGTTGACTTGATTACCACAACATGGTCATGGGACTATGTTGTGGTCTTGATGTGAGGCTTTTCATTTCTGTGCTTTGGCTTCTTATGTATTTGATTAGCAATACAGCATAGTATATACATGACATTAATGAAGCCATGGTATTATTTTTCCACTATAGAAGGCTTGCATATATACCCTATCTGATATAACTGAATAGTAAATTAGAGGCATAATATCACAGGTAAATTTTTGATTTCACTGAACTTATTCTGACTCAAATAAAAATGTGGTGACCTCAAGTACAGGGTTGGACAAAGCCTATTTATCAATAATAATTTGTGGTGGTAAACTGGGTATGTGCTAGTACTGAAAAAGCTATGGAAATAATTATGATTTTATGTGAAAGATCATAGAAATATGGTTTTAGATGAAATATCCCAGTCTAAACATTAGGATGCCCCAGTTTTATCTCCCAGATGGGAACCATTTCAAAGATAAGTGGCTGTATGTTGTCTTTAGCACTATTAAGAAATGCTTGGTGGTCTTAATCCACTTAGATGCATGAAAGGAAAGATGAAGTGTCACATTTCATTGTCAAAAACATCAGTACAGAAATTTAAAATTAGGAAAACAGTGGGATGGTAAAACTGCCTATTTTCTTACAAATCAGCCATCTTTCTTGATATGTGCTTTATTGTAAAAGTCTGCCACAACATAACACAGTGATACAGAAATGTATGGCAGACAGCTCTGTACTGCATGTCTCTATTATAAGTTTTGTCAAATGGTAAGCCTGGACTTCCTGTGAAGTTATATGCCTGTTCAAGAAACAATTTACACAGATCTGCATGGTTCCCCGAATGCCTAGCAATGAGTCTGAGCTCAGTTCTTTTTCATTCATTCGTTCATTCATTCAATGTAAAATATTTTATGACAACATTTTTCTGGTACTTACTCTTAAAATCATTATTTTTAGGTGATTATCCTTGTTTGCTTCTGGATGAGAAATTTGCTTGGTAATGTTCCATGTGTCATTTATAAGAAACATCTGCTACATAAGCTCTCTCTTCTGGACTTTGTTTATCCTTGTTTGCTTCTGGATTAGAAATGTGCTTGTTCCATGTGTCATTTATAAGAAACATCTGCTACATAAACTCTCTCTTCTGGACCTAAGACAAACGTCCCTAGGTACAGTAATAAGCTGTAATAAAACCCAACGTGTGGTTGTATCAGATATTTGGAAATAATATTTGGGGGGGGTGTTCTACATTGTTTTAGTTATTAAGCAGAAATTATTATTTTTCATAGAAGCTCTGTAAATTCCCAGGATGCAGTGCAAGAAAGATGATTTTTTTTTTTATTTCATAAATCTAATAACTGATGCTATAATACTCATCTAGAAGAACACCCTTGAATGACAGCAATATAAGTAGCTCATTAAATCACTTGACAGTTCATCCTACAGGATATAGCCATCTAGGAAATATACAAACAACGCTGTGGATGCCAAAAAAGGAAGCACTCAGCCCAAGCAATCTTTACAAGTGCTGTACCTAGAATATCATGGGGCAAACCTAACTTTACCTCTGGCTCTGAATTTTTGCTTGATTTCCCTAGAAATGCAATACTGGGGTCATGTTCATATTTTAGGTTTCTGGCCATGACTGCACAGGGACACAGTTTGATGGGCCTAATATCCTTTTACTAAAGTACTATTTGCCACATATTTTCTGACCTCTCATCCGTAATTTCATATTCTGTTCTGTAGTCTTTGAGCATTCTATTCTGTAGTCTTTGAGCATTTTTTTCTTTTAAAAAGTAATCCATCCCTATAACTTAATCTGACAATAACTGAATGCTTCAGATTATTATCTGTCTTATCCTGCCCCCAATAAATTATGGTTTCTGTCTCTTATTCTTTTCTCACAGGATTTTAGGTATACATTCTGGATTACTTTGGTAACTTGTCTGTGTGTCTTTGATATCCTACTTCTAGAAGGATACAAAGCTTCTAATGCAATATGACATACTCTGTGTGATGAGCATGTCATGAAGAATTTATAGACAGATATTTGTACTGTAAAAATGATAGATTTGTCTGTAAGAGGTAATAGTTTATATCTTGCAAAATGACATGCTAGAAATCGGAAACAGGTAAACAGTTTTGAATTTATTTTAGAGTGCAAACACGTGGCAATTAAAGTAAAACAATGCAATGCAAGAATGGAGCATGCATTTTACTGTACTAACTCCTTTTACACAGATGTGATTTACTGTACTACACTCAGAATTAAATAAATAATTCATCACCATTCTGTCAGCCATTTAAGATATATAAGCATTATACCAGACTCCACAAAAGAAAAACGTAGTCATGTATATGTGGTTGTTGACATTATTCTAATGGAAGTTACTTTCCCCAGTGCATAAATTAATAAAATAAAAAATAAATTCTGACTTGTTCTTTTCACTGTATAAAATGAAACATTACAGAAGTCACCAACAAATTTAATAATAACTTAATATCCCACTTGCACATCAGTGAAGATAGGAGAGTTTTGTTTTGTTTATGTCTTTGCTTGAAACCAGAAAACATTTAATCTTATCTAGTCTAAGAAGCATTTATCTTTTCTTATCAGTGGGCCTAAACTGTCAAATTTTAATATGCCAGAGCACAGCAGAAGCTTAGACAAAGGTGAGGTGAACTGAAATGTTTATGGCAAAAAGGGTTTAGGGTTACATTTTAATCCCAGAAGTCGTACCACAAGAAGTGGAACAATGCAGCAGATTTTAAAACATACTATTCAGGTACCTACTACAACTGCCACCAGTGCTAATGTGCCTCTGAATGCACTTAATTAACATAACAACTTGACTGTTGTTTCTACCCTTGAATTGTCATGAGTTGTGCCAACTTAACATTGAAGTTTTTGGCTTCACTTTTCCTTTCCTCTTTTGTACTTGGCTTGGATGACCAATTTCCTGTTTTGTCTGTTTATAATATTTGTTCAGCTTTCAGCAGGACTCATATTGCGAAGGAGTGGCCCCTTTGCAGCAACATTTATATTCAGCTAGCCAGTGAAAAGGATTGCCAGTTATAGAGCTAAAAATGAAAACTGTTAGCAGATAAAAACTGCCTGTCCTATTCACCAAGTCCACCTATTTACAGACACCTCTTTTCTTTCTTGTGTTTGTATCATGCATACATCTATTTTCTGAAGAGCTCTACCCCTCCCCCCTGCTAGGTTATATTAATGAATATATTACTGTATTTATAGTGAAAACAAATGTTAAACAGATGTTCATTCTTTTCCATGACAAGTCTTAGGCTATGTTCTGTCACCAAACCTTCTCACCTTAAAGTAAAAGTCATCATTCCACTCAGTTATTTTACATCCCCTGGCTTAATCCTAAGAAAACAAAGGTGTTTTCCTGTATACTCCTATCTTCACAGAAGGTTCCTTGGATCCCATGCCTGATCAGATTTCTACAATCATATGTCATAGCAGTCACTGGAACCTCTCATTTCTCACACCAAAAATGTTATTAAGTTACAGCTGCCATATATAAGAATGTACCAGAAAAAGGATTAGAGACACATTCAGTTCTGTAATATAACTTAGTTATCAACTCAATGGAATATAGTGCCTATTGCCATCTGACTCAAAGAAAGGAAGGTTTTTAATCTCCCTTTAAACGGATGAACGCAATGAGCAGAAAGTTAGCTGCATATAAAAACATAATATGCTACTACCCTTCCAGAAGCTCTACTAAACTGGATATCTGCCAGAAGAAGATCAAAGTTAAAATGTATTGGAGATACTGGCATGCAATGATAAACCTGAAATGAGCAGCAGAAATCAAACCCTTATGATCGTGCATGGGCCAGATATGATTTCCTAGGATCTACAAAAAAATCTAGGGTGACCAATAGATTAAGCTGTATCCTTGCAAAAACATCATAGCACTCTTCTACTGGAAAAAAATACCTGATCTCATAAAAAGGCCACTGCCACCCTTTATTATCTGGAAGAAGGAGTATCTTTCAAGTCACCGCTGTATAACTGGGCTAGGAATTACAGGTATTTCATTAGAGAAAAAAAGAAAACACATACTACCTAGGAGAATGGAAGAGTGCAGCTGCAGAATCACACTAATTAAAAAAACACAAACCCCACATGCCCCATTTTTCTCTTCCTACCAGGGAAGTCAGAGACAGGTGACTCTCTCAACCTTGGATCTCTTGTGATTTGAAAGCAGCCATGTTAATGATGTTGTGCTGATATGAGAATGGAAAAAAACAGGACATTTAATACAGAGTAGTGTTTCCAACTCTTCCAAAAATGTACAACTGCAGTGAAAGAATTCAATGTATATTACTTTTAAAAATCTATCAGAAAGAAACAGAATGCTTTCCTAAGCTCCTCTAGAAAAGTGTCAAGGTTTTGAAAAACTCTAGGGCACCAGAGAATCCAAATCGGCTAACATACCTTCTAGTAGAAAACATACTTGTTTGGCAAAATGAAGACGCCTTCCTTAGAACTGCTGCTTTGTGTGAAAGCTACATTTCATAGAAATCTAGTTGTGAATTTCTATAGCAGTCATTTAAATAGTATGGAAACATATACCCCTGTAGCAATTGTTCTTCAGTACACAGCACTCTCATCATCATGGTAGTTAACTAGAACTTTCTGTGACAAAACTGCACTCTGTTGGAAGACAGACAGCAGAAGCTCTAGCATTCCATTAATTACTTGTCTGGATCTGGCAGTTGCTTCTGCTGGTACATACGGAATACTGAATACATATCATGCAGTCAAAGACCTTCCTAACTTCATTGTATGCAAGAGACCAGCCAACACAAGGCTGACAAACTGGGGTCTATATCAGCATATTAAATGCTGAAAACACCAAATGCAATTTAATCGAACTGAGATGTTCGAAATCTCAAAAGAGCAAACTGACAGAACATCGATTTCTTTCCCAGGGAACGAAATCAGTGTTCTGTGCAAAAAAAAAATGTTTCAATACTTTAAACACTGACAGAAGTAGGGGGCTTTGCTCCCCACACCCCCTTACTTAAATATACCAACTCCGAGACCGCACCACAGTGGAGGAAATAGCAAACTCCGATGACGGCCCACCAATTTCTTTCCCTGGGAAAGAAATCAATGTTCTGTCAGTTCGCTCTTCTGAGATTTCGAACATTTCAGTTCGACTAAATTAAATTCAGCGTTTTCAACATTTGAAATGATGATAGGAACCCGACAAATTGACCCTCCAGCAGTACTATGGAAAGGTGCCAACATCCTAACACAGAAATGCATACAAAAATAACCTTACTGGTGTAAGTGGCAGGCAGATTGAAGCAGAGGACCACAAGACTAGGGAAGAAGGAAGGGCTGAGGGTGTCCATTTTCAGGACAGAAGTAAAGTAGAAAGAAACATTGTTATAAAATTGCTCTGGAAAGCATGTTGATCAGTCATCTCCTAATGCATGTATTATTTATCGGTTTATTTGTTTCTTTGTTTGTTAATTTGTTATGTGGGTTACTTTAAGGACAATTTTGGGCCATGGTCAGGCCAAAGAGCACAAATAGCAAGAACAAATACTATATTATGTTTGGTGTCCTATTCTCCTAATATATAACAGCACATACAGTATAGTAATTAAGGTAAATAAGAACAAAAGACCCCATGATTGGTAAGTTAATATTTTGGGAGATAAATACTTAGGGATTCCATGGTTTCCACCACGTTTAAAGTGTTTTTTTCCTCCCCAGGATGCAGCAGCACTGTGAGTGTAGCCACATATTTAAACTTCATTTTAAAGATAAAATTACAATTTTTTTGTCACATATCACCATAGACCCTCTGTAACTCCTTGTAAGTAAATAAAATGATTCTCATGCATCATCAGCAAGAGCTCTCTTGTTTATGACAGACCATGGCCTTCTCTGTATCATTTATGGACTTAAACATGTCAATCAACATTCAACCAGGACCTGGCATCTCCTTAAAGTACCTACATACTATCTAAAGAGTATACTAACTGTGGCATAAAAAGGGTGTGAGTTTATCTGTACAGGGAGTGAGCAGTTTATCTGTACAGGCTGCCCAGTTCAGCAGCTCTGTTTTCTTAAGGAGGCTTTAGATATGATGTTGTTGCATCTTTTCTACACTTCAGGGTCACACGGCTATTGGGTAACTATAGACTACATTTCCAGGCAAAAAAGTAACCAAAAGTGTCTCAACCATTCCTGTCATGTGAAAGTCAAGACTGTGACACATGTAACAGTCAAGAGTCACAAAATGACCCTTTTGAAAAGAGGACTAAAACAAATTTTAACAAAATGTTAACTAGTTAAATGCAATGAATACTCTTTGAAAGTTTAAGTTAAATGACGTGGTACAAATGTTGTGCTTCTATATAGTTTCATTCTATGTCTGACTCATAAATTTGTATACATATCCTTGGTTAGAGTCATAGGTGCCACTTTTAAAAGCAAAATAAAAGTTACCAGCTGTATGCCACAGGGCTTAGTGTTGACCCTTTCCTATTTGACATCTATTTCTCAGATCCTTAGGCCAGCACTCCTGGTCTGTGGTTATAGAAGTTTGCAGATGACTGCAAATTAGGTGTTATTTCTTGATCTTCCATTGACTCATTCACTCCAGCATGGTTTAACCCATGTTAACCACTGATGCTAGGACAATGGTCTCAAAGTAAATGTGAAAAAATGTTGTATTGTTAAGTTTGGCAAACATACATTTTATAATACCATACAGGTGCCACGCCCGTCCAGCTGGACACTCTTGTTAATTATTCCTTATCATTTGACCATCATGTCTCTGCAGTAGTTCAGAAAGTCTTCCATATGGCTCATCTACCTTCCAAAGGCATCTCACATAGATTCAAAGAATGCCTACTTCCCCTTTACTCATATCTCATCAGAGCCATTATGGAATATAATACCCCTTTGGCATATATTTGTCTAAGCATATCACTCAGCTTGAAAGACTTCAGAGATTCCTAACTAAAAAGTCAGTGACTTCAAAAATATTGGTTATCAGTTCAGACTGGCAGCCCTTTCTCTCTGTACTTAGTTTCTTTAGAGTCCATAGGGATCTTTGTTTAGTCTTTTGAGCTATGAAAGGTATGACACTCCTGTTTCTTCACTGATAAAATGTTTTTTTCAAATACCTGGTTAAAGGAACTAAACCTTTATCAACAGATAAATAAGACATGCTAGCATAATATATTCATATCCCAATGTATCCTCCACCTCTGTAACAAACCTCTACTACATGTAAATCAGAGCAGCACCCATGACACCTTCAAGGTAAAACTAAGTTGGATGGGTCACCTCAAATTCTCAACGATTCTATCTTGTATTGCCCTCCTTAAGGCTGGAGGGAAATTTTGAATATTGGTTATTGGCAAGGCTTGTAATTGTCTGCAGACTGCCTAGTACCTACATATGAACCTAAGTAAAGATCTCATGTAGATAAGACAGCATCTTCAGGGTTTTGTTTACTCACTGTCCAGTCACCACAGTAACTTCTTCGTGTACTTCCTCAGATTACTGTGTAATGGCTTCCTTGTCCTCTGAAGTAAAACTTCCTGCCATATGCAACTAATTTTTAGACACAACATCTAAAGTCAATCCTGCACTAGACATCAGACAGTGTTCTTAAACTTCAGAAATTCTTTAACTGTATCCTACAAATCACTTTTTGGCCTAGATGGGGATTGACATATTCAGCCTCCAATAACTCATGGCAGGAAAAAAGGACTTAATAGTGACTGTGACAATGTGAGGTATTGCCAGCTATGCCAGGAGAAGTAGGACAGTGGATGTGTAACATACACCAGCACAGCTAGCTTGAATTTGTAAATAAATATATGTTGTTTGTATATCAAACTGATTTGTGAAGGTGATTATATTGAAAAATGTATTTGTAAAGCTGCTTGTGTTAAAATGTATCAACAATGTGCCCTGTTGGCAGAAAAGAAATGTACATGCATTATTGCAACTGTTTAAATGTATATATTGTAACAGAGGATAATGGAAGAGAAGAGGTGAATCTCAATCAACCTGACTTTGAAAATAGTAAGAAAATTAAATTACTGGGCCTAGGCCATAAAAATGTTATCTCACAGATCTGAATGAAACCAGGGATGCAATGTCTGTAAGAAGCATGGTTTGTTAGTCTCTGTAGCAGTAGAAGTTTGTAATTGTTTTATGACTTCCAGAAGCTGCACCAGATCTTAGCAAAACTCTTGTGTGTGTATTATTGACATGTAGGTGCTAAATCATGGCAGTTTCTAGCAATAGGGGGTTGTATGGCAACCAGAAGTCAGATGACCAGATGTATGTGATGACATTCTGTACAGAAATAATGTTTTAATATTAGGTGAGACAAAAGTCTCGGGGTAGTCTGTTCTTGTAACCTGACAAAGAAGGATATCTCACCTTCTTTATCTTGCCTTGCTCCAGTAAGTGACCAGGGAATAGTATTCTTTAGATCAGTCAGGAAAATGTAGTGAGATTAGTTAAGTATTTTTCTATAAGTGTGTGAACCTGTCCACAATTTCCTGTGATTGAAACCCTGCTGTTTACTATAAATAGATATTTCATATTTTCATGTTCTTTTATTATTTATTATTAAATATATTTAAACTTTTCATTGTAGCTGGTCCTCTATAGAGAATAGTTTAATCTTTGAGAGTACTTGTATCTATTGGTGACACTGTGGCCACTCCTGAAGCCTGGCTGTTTGGTCAACATTACCATTCTTATTAATGTTAATTTCACTCAATATAATTAAATACCTTTGCAAGAAACTCAAAAATCAAGGCCAGCACTGAATGTGATTAAAATACCTCAATTTTATTCAACCATAAATCACCAGAACACCACAAAAATCCAACCAGACCGGTTTCCGCTGAAAATGCCTTCCTCGGTTTTACCCTACCCTTCTGGTGATTTATGGTTGAATAAAATTGAGGTATTTTAACCATTTTCACTGCTGGCCTTGATTTTTGAGTTTGTTTGAAGTTTGTTGTGCCTGTGCACTTGCCGTACTTGCGAGGGTAATTTTGGCTTGTTGTTCTGCGTTTTCCTCGCTGTTGGTTCCAGAGTGGTTGCTACTCAGATCCGTGGCATACTCTGTTAAGTTCTTGCTAAGTGGTCACAACACAAAGTTGGTCGTTGGATATAATATGATCAGGAAAATGGATTTATATTTGTTGGACTAACTTATTTGGTATGTAGCTGGGCTTTGAACCTGAGGCATTTGGGATTTCCTTTATCACTCGAATTCAGGGGTTACAGGAACTGTATTTTTGCACTGTATGCAAGTGGGCCCTGAACAAGCTGCTTTTTGGATTCTACTTGAACCAAGGAGATGCTGTCATTGTTTTTTGGATTCTACTTGAACCAAGGAGATGCGTTTTTCAGATTGGGAGCATTTTGGCTTTTTTTTTTCTTTATGGAACTATTTAATATCACAAACGGAAAGATTTGTTTAAAATATATGCTATGTGCCACATCTGGTTGGATTTTGGGTTTGTGTAATCAGTGGGGTTCACAGTGGAGACCTGTGATCTTATTACCAAAACTGTTTTTACTACTGCATTCATCACTGTGGGACTTGGTATTTAATAAGAAGAAAGTACATTCAGTATATGGTTTGAATTTATTTTTGGTCCTATTTATATTGGACTTTCATATGGACTGATACAGACAATTCTATTCGAGGTTCTGTATGTATATACTTTTCTGTACTATTTTTTATGTTGATTTTAGAAACTTACTAATAAGGGTACGTAGCATTGGGCTTGAAATTGGTTTGGGGTGATAGAAACCTACTCATTTCAGGGTAGGAAATATGTATATTTAGTATGAATGGATATGCACAATGGCTACTATCGTGCCCTTATGATTGCATTTTATTAATATGATCAGTGTAAGTTAATCTGATTTTTCAAAGTTTGGTACAGTACATACGTATATAAGAATTTTTTTGGTGGCCTATGAACAAGGGATTATAACATTGTGTGGATAGATATCACGATTGATCTTTTATTTTATTACTGTTGAATAATTTCTTCATATGTACAATGACTATTATAGCTTCCATGTTTATTTACAGGAGGTGAACATAGCACTGTGTTGTTGTGAATTGGTTAGATCCACTGTTGTATACATCGCGGGGGCTATTATTGTTCTCTTTCTGCACATATGTATGGTTTTAATTAATATGCTATGATGGTTCCGGGTTTAATGATATAGGGGAATACAGCACTGCTGTGTTTTGAAAAGGTATTTACATCTATTTATTGTGACAGTTGCAGGGGGTATTATTGTTCTTCCTAACTATATCAGAAATAACACTGTTTATAGTCCTATGTATTGTATTTTTTGTAACTGAACCGTACATTGTGCCTTGTAATTGATGATATAGGGGAACATAGCACTGCTATGTCTCATAATATTTATAATTATTTTTTGTAATAATTGCAAGGGCTATTATTATTCCTCCTATTTATATCAGGAATAATATTGTTCACAGATTTATCTATGACAACTTTGACAATTGTATAGAACTTTGTGCCTTGTAATTGAACAGTATATTTTTGGGTCAAAATAATTTTTCTTTTCTTCATGTTCCACAAGTTTTGAATCTTGATCGTCATCCTTCATTGGGGGGAGATATGTTGGGATCTATATGTTGGATATCTAAAGCTGACAAGCAAGGTGAGGTATCAGGACATGTTTTTAAATACACACAGGTATTGATTTGTCTATATATTAAGTGGATTCAGGATTATTATGGATCTGGTTTCGATCTTGAAAGGTTTGTCCTCGGACAAGGATGATTTATTTAATTTTGGATTAGGCTCCACAGACAATTCCAGTATGGATTTAAATATCAATGACCCAGTGAACAGCTGTAATCAGGCTTTTCAGAAGCTTACCAAGTGCATGGAAACATTACAAGCTAATGTGTGGCACTTGAAACTTTTCAAAGCTTATCAGCTAAAAGGGATTACCCCAGGAGGCTGTGGGTTAGAATACAACTCCTAGTGAGCAATATTAATGAAAAACTGGCTGATGAACGGGCCCAGGTCCAACAGAGGGCATGTTGAGGCTCTAATAGCCTTCTATGACTGCACAGCTGATCAATATATGACGGAAGTAGGTTTACTATGTGAGGAAACCAAAAAGTTTTGAAGATTTATCTTGTTATTCAATATGCTTGAATCAACTTCGCACAGAACTTCTCAATTTGGAGAAACAACTAAAGGAGAAAAAAAATCAAAAAATGTAATTGGGATATTGGGGACTATGATAGAGGGAAACCCTTTGGATCATATAAATAGATTAAATTTGGCCAGTCAGAGGTTAGAATCCACAATCAGAAAAAAAAAGAGACCAAAATCAATCCTAAAGAAATCTAGAGGGGTGGACAGCAGGCACATCTGGTGAGGACTCGTCCTCAGCCACGGAGGTGGACAGCAACCATATTTTGGAATCAACTACCCCAAAGAGATGAAATTTGGATGCCCCTTTAGGGCCCAGACACATAGGGGAGGCAGAAAACATAGGGGGAGCAAGGGATCTCGAGAGTCTTCTCAAACTCATGGTACAAAAATAAACAACACTTGTAATGTTTTGAATATCTCCTCTATACCCCTCTCTGAGGTGGAAATACAAGTACTTAATAAAGGTTTAAGTTTTCTACCCGGTTTTCTTGTATCTGAAGATTCTTGGCACAAGATGGAGTATTATTTTGTCGTCTACTCAATTTAAGATTGTTCTTTGATGGTGAAACTACTGGTACTAATACTAATTATTTTAAATTTCACAAATCCACCTTTATTCCACCCATGCAACAGCAGGTAGCTTCCTTCCAGTCCACTGTTCTCAAAGATTTACATTTTCATGCTCACGAACATTGTATATCACCTCACAGTCTCTCAAAGATCGAATCACAGGTGGTGTCTAATTTACAAAATAATAAGAACTTAAGTGATTTTGCCTGCTGACAAGGGAGGAGCTGTGGTGGTTATGGACTGGGGAATGTACTTTAATGAAGCCCAAAAGCAACTTAGGGATGGCCGATACTACATTTTAATACCTTTAGATCCAACTTTCAGATTCAAGACGGAAATAGATAACTTAAAGCAAGCTAGGGAGGAGGGTATTATTATGGATTCTGACTTATACCATTTAACAGCACACAATCCCAAATCCCAGTCTCTATATTTTCTGCCTAAAATACACAAGGATCTACACAACCCACCAGGGAGACCCATTGTATCAGGTAGAGGGTCACACACCAAACCACTTTCACAGTTCCTAACCAGGTATTTGGAACCACTACTGAAATTTATTAGAGTACGCATACAGGACACCACCCAATTTTAAGTATTATCTCTGACATACAATTATGACTGGGTTGACTCCTGTGTACACTTGATGTTACTGCTCTTTATACTAACATTCCACATTGGGCTGGCCTTCGTGCATTACAGTATTGGTTAGAGAAAAGTGAACTTTATCAGCCTGGATTCAATACATTCCTGGTTTGTTTAGCAGAGCATGTTTTAACCTAAAATGTTTTGTACTTTCAGGACCAGTGGTATTGGCAAATACAGGGTACAGCAATGGGGGCATCCTTTGCCCCCATTTATGTGGATTTATTTATGACCTATGTGGAGGATCATCTCATTTATGACCCTGGGCATAACTTGTATTTGGAGGAAATTGACATTTGGAGGCGCTATTTGGATGACTGTTGGTTGGTTTGGAGAGCTGATAGTATATACCTTCAAGAATTTGTAGAATATTTAAATGGGAACAAGTGGGGAATCCAGTTCATGGTTCATTACCATACAGACCAGATTACGTTTCTGGATGTCCTTCTAAAAAGGAATGAGGACAGTACCCTAGATAGTGACATTTTTTGGAAATACCCACAATACAACTGATTACTCAACGCATCCAGCTTTCACCCACAGCATATCATAAGAAACATCCCCAAATCGCAGTTCCTTTGGGTCAAACGTGTTCCAATATGTAGAAATATGAACAATATAGGAGTGATCTGCTACAAAGATTCAAAAATCAGGGTTATAAATATGGCAGTATATTATTACTGCCAGTAACTGGGCCTCTAGCCAGGATAGGAAGGACTTGTCATACAAGGAACATTCATCTGATAAAACATTGGATCTGAAGTTAGTTACCACATACGGATGTAATACAGGGGCATTTATGGATATCATTAACAAGCATTGGAACATATTGCTATCGAATCATAGGTTATCTGACATTTTAGGCAATAGATGCCTGTTTTCATTTCAGAAAGGGAGGACACTTGGTTCCTATTTCAGTCATTAAAAGCATCATGAGGGGTCTTCCATGACACGACAGCAACGCACCATTACAGGTGAGATATTGTGTGGTTGTGCACCTTGTGGGCATTGCACACACTGCATTAGAATGAATAAAACCAAACAGTTCAGCAGCAGAAATACTGGGTTGGTCTATGTTATTAAGTTCCTGGCCAATTGCGGGTTGGACTGGGTAATATATTTGGTAACATGTACATGTTTTTCCTTTTACATTGGCCAACCATCTAGACCCCTACACTTACAGATTGGTGAACATTTGATCGATATTAGAAATAAGAGACACTCAAATGCATTATTTAAACATACACTTAAACATGGCAATGCTTCCTACAGATTTACTGTCATTGATAAAATATTTGGTGACAAGACCAATAAATCTGGATGGCATACCATTCTCAATGCTAAAGAAAAGAAGTGCATTATTAAATTAGGTGGGCTCTTTCAGCCTGGATTAAATGATCATTTATAATTAACCAATAACCAACTGTGCTTAATTAATGAATTTGCACAAATTATGTGGATGTGACAATGTTTTGTTTGACACTGAGGCAGGAACTTTCAGTCGAAATCAATCTGGTTGGATTTTTGTGGGGTTAGAGGGTTTTACCCTACCCTTCTGGTGATTTATGGTTGAATAAAATTAAGGTATTTTAACCACATTCAGTGCTGGCCTTGCTTTTTGCGTTTGTTTGAAGTTTGTTGGGCCTGTGCACTTGCTGTACTTGCGAGGGTAATTTTGGCTTGGTACCTTTGCAAGAGCCTTATGTAGTTGGCTTGTAGTGTCTGGTGGCAGGGATAACTACCTTATAGTCTAGGTATAAGGAAGCATAGCGGGTAAATCTGTGCCACCCTTTCCCAGGTGTGTGTGTGTGTGTGTGTGTGTGTGTGTGTGTGTGTGTGTGTGTGTGTGTGTGTGTGTGTGTGTGTGTGTGTGAAAATCAAATCTCAAAGTGTGTGTGTGTGTGTGTGTGTGTGTGTGTGTGTGTGTGTGTGTGTGTGTGTGTGTGTGTGTGTGTGTGTGTGTGTGTGTAAGCTACTTGTAACAGGCACAAAGCACTGGTTTTACAGAAAGTGTGCTGGAGGACTTGGCTTGGACTCTCGGCTGAGGACCTAACTGGGCAGCTGTGCCAGTGGGGAGTCTTACTGGAGACCTTAAGAGAAACAGAAAGAGAAACCCAGCCTCTGGGCTGAGTATATTCCCTGTGTGCTCTTAAGGGATATTTTGCTTAATGGAGAGAGCTGCATCTGGAAATACTGGGTGTATTCATTTTTGTTCCAAGTGAACGTCCCTCTCCAGTGTCAGTGGTGAGGATTTAGGGTCCTTGATTACTGGCCCAGATTGGGGATGTCACAGTGACATTAGCCATGGCTGCACCATTTCAACCAGAAACAGTATAACATGCTACTAGTGAAACAATGGCCTTACCTAAAACAATCTCTGGATTGTAAGAAACACAGTGAAGTGAAACACTAAAAACAACTCAAATGATAACATATAATTTAGTCTGAAAAGAGTGATAGGAGGAATATGTTGCCATGATCACCCAATCATGTGAGTCCTCTCTTCCTTTCATTTTCATAAAACAGATGTAAGCTTCTGTCCATGTCGTTGGTGAGACTAAAATATGCAAATAATGATTAAATATCTTTCTAAATTAAGCTCATGTAAGGCTGATGTAGTTGCTGTTTCAACTACAGAAAATGAATGTACACAATAAATAGTACACAGTCTGACACATATCACTCAAAATCATCTTCCTCTCTATCCCCCATTTCATTAAATATAATATGTTATATTTGCCATATTTGTTTTATTTGTATCTCTTGTTGCACGTTGCTTAGCAAAGAATCAGTGAAGCTTTTTGGTGTGGTCAGTCTTCTGTTCACAAACAGCATTTGTGTTTAGGTTTCTGAATAGCACCAGTGCTACTAGGTTTCGCGTCTATATCATAACATCACAAACTGAAAATATCGAACGCGCACAAGAGCGAAAATGCCAAAATTCAAATTCTGTATTGTGGGGAAGCCCACTAAATATATATTCCACCTCCGAGATCGCACTACAGTGAGGCAAGGGCAAATATCCCAATCTTCACTGTACTGCGATCTCAAAAACCGACCCTCGACATTTCGGCACTTTCGCTGTTGCGCCGTTCGACATTTTCACTTTGCGATACTATGATATAGATTATAGGTTTCTGCAGTGTGCTGACATTATACACTTTAGCCAAGAATGCAATAATAAATTAATTTTCCTTCTGTACTATATTCCAATGTCTTTGGTGAACTAGAAAGCAGAAATAAAGACCAACTGCCCCCCTTGGCTCTTATAACATGTGCTTATTAAAATGGTTTCTGTTTGGCTGACATTTTGGAAGGAGAGAAAGTTGCAATGAGGCAGATGTGGAAGTGATGCTGCATTAAACAACCCACTGGGAGAAAGGTTCTAGAAAATATGTGCTACAGCTTCAGGGATTATTTAAGACACTGGCATGAACAGGCTATACTGGCAGCGATTACAGTTCTCTCAATGTACATTAAATCTTTAAGGTCCTAGAATACTTGCCACCATACCTCTCAACCTCGTAGCATAAGAAATTTAGACAAAGCCATAAATAATGGGTGGGGGGGACAAAGGCCCAAAATAGGGACACCTTTTAAATATTGCTCTTATAAACTTAGAAAATTGATAGAATAACAGGTTTTGTATTAGCATGAATTTTTTGAAGGGGTTGAAGTCCGAAGCTCGAGCATCTGTCATTATTCTTTGAATTCAATCCTCAATGACTTTCCAGAAAAAAAAATGATGAGGAACAGACCAAACATGGGTGGCAAAAATCTGGAAAGTTAAGAAGTATGCTTGCCATTTAAAGAAATATAAGGATGACTTCCATCGTGATGAAGAGGCAAGCATTTGTAAGTGCTGGGTGTCACCTGAAGTGGTGCTGATTGAGATGGCAGGGATACAAATGAGACACAACAAAATGAATCTGTTGTAGTAAAGGAAATCCATCATTTTGGATTTAAAGCAAATGCTACTTTGTACAAGTAGTAAGGCACTTGAGAATAAGCTGTTACAAAGATGTCATTTCAGTTCTTTGGTGTACTGAAAAGTACACTGCACACTTTAGAATGTGAACATACATACCAAGGAATACCAAGTGATGTGAAACTCATTATCCATATACAAACCATGGAATAACAAGTTATGTGAAACTCATTACCCATATACAGACCAAGGAATACCAAGTGATGTGAAACTCATTATCCATATACAGACCAAGGAATACCAAGTGATGTGAAACTCATTATCCATATACAGATCAAGGAATACCAACTGATGTGAAACTCATTATCCATATACATACCAAGGAATACCAACTGATGTGAAACTCATTATCCATATACAAACCATGGAATAACAAGTTATGTGAAACTCATTACCCATATACAGACCAAGGAATACCAAGTGATGTGAAACTCATTATCCATATACATACCAAGGAATACCAAGTGATGTGAAACTCATTATCCATATACAGACCAAGGAATACCAAGTGATGTGAAACTCATTATCCATATACATACCAAGGAATACCAAGTGATGTGAAACTCATTATCCATATACAGACCAAGGAATACCAAGTGATGTGAAACTCATTATCCATATACAAACCATGGAATAACAAGTGATGTGAACCTCATTATCCATATACAAATCACGGAATATCAAGTGATGTGAAACTCATTATCCATATACAAACCACGGAATACCAAGTGATGTGAAACTCATTATCCATATACAAACCATGGAATAACAAGTGATGTGAAACTCATTATCCATATACAGACCAAGGAATACCAAGTGATGTGAAACTCATTATCCATATACAAACCATGGAATAATAAGTTATGTAAAACTCATTACCCATATACAGACCAAGGAATACCAAGTGATGTGAAACTCATTATCCATATACAGACCAAGGAATACCAAGTGATGTGAAACTCATTATCCATATACAGATCAAGGAATACCAAGTGATGTGAAACTCATTATCCATATACAGACCAAGGAATACCAAGTGATGTGAAACTCATTATCCATATACATACCAAGGAATACCAAGTGATGTGAAACTCATTATCCATATACAAACCATGGAATAACAAGTGATGTGAACCTCATTATCCATATACAAATCACGGAATACCAAGTGATGTGAAACTCATTATCCATATACAAACCACGGAATACCAAGTGATGTGAAACTCATTATCCATATACAAATCACGGAATACCAAGTGATGTGAAACTCATTATGCATATACAGACCAAGGAATACCAAGTGATGTGAAACTCATTATCCATATACAGATCAAGGAATACCAAGTGATGTGAAACTCATTATCCATATACAGACCAAGGAATACCAAGTGATGTGAAACTCATTATCCATATACAGACCCCCCAAGTGATGTGAAACTCATTATCCATATACAAACCATGGAATAACAAGTTATGTGAAACTCATTACCCATATACAGACCAAGGAATACCAAGTGATGTGAAACTCATTATCCATATACAGACCAAGGAATACCAAGTGATGTGAAACTCATTATCCATATACATACCAAGGAATACCAAGTGATGTGAAACTCATTATCCATATACAAACCATGGAATACCAAGTGATGTGAAACTCATTATCCATATACAAACCATGGAATAACAAGTTATGTGAAACTCATTACCCATATACAGACCAAGGAATACCAAGTGATGTGAAACTCATTATCCATATACAGACCAAGGAATACCAAGTGATGTGAAACTCATTATCCATATACAGATCAAGGAATACCAAGTGATGTGAAACTCATTATCCATATACATACCAAGGAATACCAAGTGATGTGAAACTCATTATCCATATACAAACCATGGAATAACAAGTTATGATCAAGGAATACCAAGTGATGTGAAACTCATTATCCATATACAGACCAAGGAATACCAAGTGATGTGAAACTCATTATCCATATACAGACCCCCCAAGTGATGTGAAACTCATTATCCATATACAAACCATGGAATAACAAGTTATGTGAAACTCATTACCCATATACAGACCAAGGAATACCAAGTGATGTGAAACTCATTATCCATATACAGACCAAGGAATACCAAGTGATGTGAAACTCATTATCCATATACATACCAAGGAATACCAAGTGATGTGAAACTCATTATCCATATACAAACCATGGAATACCAAGTGATGTGAAACTCATTATCCATATACAAACCATGGAATAACAAGTTATGTGAAACTCATTACCCATATACAGACCAAGGAATACCAAGTGATGTGAAACTCATTATCCATATACAGATCAAGGAATACCAAGTGATGTGAAACTCATTATCCATATACATACCAAGGAATACCAAGTGATGTGAAACTCATTATCCATATACAAACCATGGAATAACAAGTTATGATCAAGGAATACCAAGTGATGTGAAACTCATTATCCATATACAGACCAAGGAATACCAAGTGATGTGAAACTCATTATCCATATACATACCAAGGAATACCAAGTGATGTGAAACTCATTATCCATATACAAACCATGGAATACCAAGTGATGTGAACCTCATTATCCATATACAAATCACGGAATACCAAGTGATGTGAAACTCATTATCCATATACAAACCACGGAATACCAAGTGATGTGAAACTCATTATCCATATACAAATCACGGAATACCAAGTGATATGAAACTCATTATGCATATACAGACCAAGGAATACCAAGTGATGTGAAACTCATTATCCATATACAGATCAAGTTATACCAAGTGATGTGAAACTCATTATCCATATACATACCAAGGAATACCAAGTGATGTGAAACTCATTATCCATATACAGACCAAGGAATACCAAGTGATGTGAAACTCATTATCCATATACAGACCAAGGAATACCAAGTGATGTGAAACTCATTATCCATATACAAACCACGGAATACCAAGTGATGTGAAACTCGTTATCCGGATATATATATATATATATATATATATATATATATATATACACACCAAGGAATACCAAGTGATGTGAAACTCATTATCCATATACAAACCATGGAATAACAAGTTATGTGAAACTCATTACCCATATACAGACCAAGGAATACCAAGTGATGTGAAACTCATTATCCATATACAGACCAAGGAATACCAAGTGATGTGAAACTCATTATCCTTATACAGATCAAGGAATACCAAGTGATGTGAAACTCATTATCCATATACAAACCATGGAATAACAAGTTATGTGAAACTCATTACCCATATACAGACCAAGGAATACCAAGTGATGTGAAACTCATTATCCATATACAGACCAAGGAATACCAAGTGATGTGAAACTCATTATGCATATACAGACCAAGGAATACCAAGTGATGTGAAACTCATTATCCATATACAGATCAAGGAATACCAAGTGATGTGAAACTCATTATCCATATACATACCAAGGAATACCAAGTGATGTGAACCTCATTATCCATATACAAATCACGGAATACCAAGTGATGTGAAACTCATTATCCATATACAGACCAAGGAATACCAAGTGATGTGAAACTCATTATCCATATACAGATCAAGGAATACCAAGTGATGTGAAACTCATTCTGTCAAGAACCTAAACAGAAAAAGAATGTAAACATGCTAACTAGACCAGTTTTGTTTCTACTGCTTGAATATAGTAATGCATTTCCTTCCTGTTATTTAGTCTATCTCTAATTCTCATTTGAAGATGTATGTTGTGGTCAACCAGTGTTTACTAGACCTACCTAGCCCTTCACGAGATATCATTCAAGAGTGTAAGAACCTTCCACTAATGAGTGCAGCTGGCTCATAATTGAACTATCCTTGACTGCACATTGTTTAAATAGTTATTGTATTATGTCCACACAACATTCAATTGATGGACATGTATTGCGAGCTATGCCAGTCACCAACTTCAGAGATGGAGAGACTGTGTTACTAAATCACTGGACAGTTTACACTGTCACCAAGGATAAGACCATTTTTTTTGTCTAGGAACAAAGCCTATATGAGCAATGTAAATATCCTGTAACATAACACAAGTATCCCAGTGTGTGGAATTCCATTTGACTCTTCCTGCATATGAATTGTAAGAGCATATGCATTTTCTGTAACAACTCCTGCCCCATTTAAGGCAACTAGGGGCCTGAATAGAAAGATGATAAATCAGCAAGCAAAGGAGATTAGTATTGCTGGAACTGAATTCATCCTCAAGTCTTGGTGAGTACTTCAAGAGGTGGACCCTGTTTTTCACAAAATCTTACCAAAATGACACTGATATGTTGACGTATTTTATATAGCATATATCATGGACAGAAGTAGGTTAAAAATAAAAAAGACAGCTGTGTGCACAAGACCCAGGATAAAAAAGTGCCCAATCCTGGCAGGTGCACTGGTACCAGGACTGGAAAAATGACAGTGTAGAATCCTCAAGACATCAAACCATTCCAATGGGGCTAGGCCAGGTCCAGGGGAGGATGGCCCCATCATGTTGTAGAAGGAAGTAGTAGTCCACAAAAAACATAAAAACTGATGGGTCAAAAAAGAGTCATAAAGATGATATACTGGACTATTGAGGATAAGAAAGAAATTATGCATTGTTACCATTATGCAAGAAGCCCAGAATTTCCAGACAGAAGATACACAAAAAGATTAAGAGAGAAATTACAGGAAAGAAAAAATATTTCCACAAGAAAAACTGTCAGAAGCTTCAAATAAAAATGTGTGTTCCTTAATACAACAAATTTATGAAAAACATAAAATATAGACCAATAAACCTTGGGCTGTTTGGAAGAAGTGCCTGAGGAAGTGCAAAACTATAAAGAAAAAATCTAGAAGTTTTTGAAAGGTATAAAACAGAAATATGGACATGGGAAAGAAAGAGAGATGTGATATGGTGCAATATTTATGCAAAGGAGAAAGCCAAATTAATCAGTACAAAAAAACAGCCCCAAAGATATTCAAAGAGAAATACAGGCAAAGACATCCAGATATGGAAAATTTCACAATACTAAAACAAGATCACAGAGGGAACATAGAACAGAAGATTGGCAAAGTAGAAGGTAAAAAATAGAAGCTGAAGTTATGGAATACCTGTGAAGTGCAGGATTTAGTGTAGAAAGTCTAACACAAGTTATGTCACAGCATGATGGAACAACGAGTCCCCCAAGTAAGGAGAAACGGGAGGAGCAGGAGACATCTGAAGAAGGAATGAGGACAAGGGAAAGAAGAGATTTAATTTGTTGTTGTTGTTGTGTCTTTCGGCTTTTCCTGGTTAGAGGTTGCCACAGCGGAACACCGGTCCGCTAATGATTGGTAGTTGATTTTTACATGCCGAGTTACCAGCCCTGATGCACAACCTTCAATGAAGGTACGCCCATTCATGCATGTCTCCATGCAGAAGACGCTGTAGCTGAGAATCGAACCAGACAGTGTCTTACTGTGAGGCGACAACGCTACCACAGCACCAAAGAGATTTAATATGGTGCAATATTTATGCAAAGGAGAAAGCAAAACTAACCAATACAAAAAGAGCAGCACCAACAATATTTGCAAAGAAATACAGGCAAAGGCATCCAGATATGAAAATTTCACAATACCAAAAATATGAAAACAAAGATGAAAAGTAGAAAAGAGGATTAGTAATGGAGACGTTAAAAAAATAGAAACTGAGATTGTGGTTTACCTGTAACGTGAGGGATTAGGTGTGGAAAATCTAACTCTGATAACATCACAGCAGGATAGAGCAACGGATCCCCAATTTAAGGAGAAACCAGTGAAGTGGGAAACATCTGACCAGTTGCCATATGAAGATACTTTGCAGCCTTCCACAGGAAACCAGAATAAAAGTTCAGTTGGATTTGCACAGCAAAAGAAGGAACAGGAAACTGTGGCAATTCTGATGCAGTCAATGCTGTGGACTGATAGGCCAGTGAGTTCCCATATGAAAGAGGAACAGAAGAAACAGGATGAAACTGAAGAGAATGTGGCACAGGAAGATGCTCTGGAATTTTCTGTAGAATGTCCTCAAGAAACAGAGAACAAAGAATGTGCCCTCAGTTTACAAGACAATTATATAAGAGAAGAGTTACTTGATTTAATAGAGATGGACAGATTTATTAAGGTCAATGAAAGAAATAAACTACAGAAAGTAAATAAAACTCCAAAAGTTAGAAGTTTGATAAAACAAATGAAAACAGTAATTAAGACTGTTCAAAGAGATTCATGCAATATAACAGAAGTAAATAAGATATATTACTGTGCAGCTAAATTAATAACAAATAAAGACTTACTACAAAAACACGGGGCATTAAAGGAAAGGAAAGGGAGAAATCGAATACCATCATGGAAGTATTTAATAGAGAAAACTATAAAGCAATTAAGACAAGAAGTGTCACTGTTAGAAGAGTGTAGAAGGGGGAACAGATCAACAAAAATACTCAGAAAGATTGATGTGATCAAAGAAATGTGCAGTATCAGAAGAGATCTGGATCTATTGTGCACTATCTCTAATAATACTCTAAAAATATCAGCACAAGCAGAAAAACTTAGAATATATGCAAAGAAATATAAAGGAAAAAGTAAAAAATAAGCAATTTATTGATGACCCAAAAAAGTTTTATAGAGAACTGGAAACAAGTCAAAAGGAATTGAAACAACACCAAAAAAAGAAGAAATAGATACATTTTGGCTATATCTATGAAGCCCCTGTGGAACATAACAAAAATGATGAATGGATAGAAGAAGTAAAAGAAAGAATAAGAAGTCCAAATGTACAGGATATGAAATGGGATGAAGTAACGGCCAGAGAGATTGAAACAAAGTTAAGAAAAGTTCCTAATTGGAAAACCCCAGGTGCAGATGCAGTGCCTAACTTCTGGCTAAATGTATTAACATCTTTACATTTAGCCACAAGTAAAAACTATTTATATGAGCACCCTGACCAGACACCAGCCTGGTCAACAGGAAAAACCAGTACTCCTACTTAAGAGTGAACCTGCAAAATATCCTAAAAACTATAGACCAATAACTTGCCTTCTGACAACGTATAAACCATACACTAGAACTGATGCTGACAGAGTTTATAGTCATTTAGAAGAAAACTCAATCATGGCAATAGAACAAAAGGGTAACAAAAACAAGTCATATGGAGCAAAGGATAATTTGTTGTTAAATAAAATCATGATGGAGAACTGTTAAAAGGGGAAGAATCTAAATATGGTGTGGATAGACTACAAAAAGCATTTGACAGTATTTCACATTCATGGATAAAAGATTACTTAAAAATGTATAAAAATGTGTAAGATACATCTTACACTGACTGATTACATTACAGTGACCATGAAACATACAGTTAAGCCATGATAAAGGACAAATTATTATTCCAGGGATAAAAATTCAAAGGGGGATATTCCAGGGTGACTCTTTGTCACCACTGCTCTTTTGTCCTGCCCTTAACCCATTAAGCTGTTTACTTAACACATTAGGTTGCCAAGAAAACAACAAAGTGTAAAGACCTCATCTTTTTGTGGATTATTTAAAACTGTATAGTTCATCAGCTGAGGAACTGAAAGCACAACTGCAAGTGGTCAAAACATTTTCAGATGATATAAGAATGTCATGTGGTCTTTTTTTTCTCAAAAATTTTTTTATTAATTATATGAATAGCAAGACAATTAAAAGATTATACATAACAAGAAGGCATAAATGAACATATAACAATTCATCTAGTGATAACAACCTTCATGAGATTTTGATAAGTTATTTAGAAATAAAACATACACCATATGTACACTATATACAAGTTAGGCAACCTGAGAGAAAAAAAAATATTTAACATTAACTATTTAATATGTTTAGAACCTTTTCTAACACAACCTTTCTAATAGCTTTTTGGACTTCCACCTAAGTATCTTTGAGCATCAATAAATTTAAAAGCCATTTTCTGGAAAGTAACCCATTTTAATTTAGAGCCATCAATCGAATTTTGTATTATATAAAGTTTTAGTAATGAGCAAATAAAAATGATAACATGAATATCAACTTTTGAAAGATGAATCAATGGAATATGTAGAATAGCAAATTCCCACCTCAACGTGGATTTTGATATCCCATTTTCTGGAGTCTGATTTTCAAAGATGTCCACAATCTGTGAGAAAAATGACAATACCATAGAATATGAAGGAGGTCTGCTTGGGGATGAGGACAGCATGAACAGAAGGGGACTTATTTGGGTTAAATTTGTTTAATTTGATTGGGGTAAAGTAGGCATCATTATTAATCATTAATTGTGTTTATGCTAATTTTTTAACAGGGATAAATTCCTTAGTGTGTCTAATAGCCAGGACTTTCTGAGATTCTGACAATTGGGAATTATAATTCAACCAAACATTAGATAAAAGACAGTTGTGGTCCATCATTAAAGAATTAATTAATTTATATGAGTTTGAGAGCATTTTATCAGATGATGAAAGTATTTTGATAATCATGTTAAGGTTTTTCAATTGTGAGTCTATGGGGACCAGAGATACAAATTTGTTTTTAATTATTGCTCTTAGTTGTGTAAGAATTGGTGAGTAATTCCAGTTTACTTTCAATAACTTACGCCAGTCAGATAAAGGCAAGTCAAGATATTTCAAAACATCTCCTACTTTTAGATTTTTAATTAAAGGATAGTTTGTTAAGTTCAAAAGTTTATTGTCCAATAATATATTTGGGTTTAGATGAATTGGCTGAACATGGTGCGAGATCTTTTCTAGTTTACACATTTTGAGTAAGGTTTGGAAATCTCTAATCTTTTGTTTAAATACTGTAGATATATTTTTAATAAATAAACTATCCAGAGAGATAAAGGGAATAGCTTCAGAGTTTAAATTATTAGAAATTACATAATTATACCATAATTTTATCCATAAAGAGTGATTTGGATAAGAAGTGTTATTGAATTTAGAGATAGTAAGAAGTTTATTGGATGAGACAATCAAATAATAGAGATAAAGATTAGGTAAACCCAAACCTCCCTTGTCCTTCGAAAATGCCAATCTAGAATAGGAAATTCTAACAGATTTAGGGAACCATATAAATTTTGCCAAAGCTTTATTTACAGACTCAAAATAATTTTTTGAAATTATCTGATCAGATGATGAGAATTGGTAAAGAAATTTAGGCAGAATATTCATTTTAATAATGGCCACCCTTGAAAGAAATGAAAGGTTTAGATGCTTCCATCTGTCCATATCAGACAATATAGAGTTCCATAATTTATTAATATTATTTTGAAAGGAAGATTTATTATTGTGTTCTAAATTGATTCCTAAATATTTTATATTATAAGTAAACTGAAAATGATCGTCTGGAAACAAAAAATATTTCTGTGCTAAATGATTTAAGGGAAAAATATGAGTTTTTGTAGAATTTAAAAGATAGTTGGAAACCAAAGAAAAATAATCAATAGAATTCATTATTTTTCTGTAATCAGATAATGGAGTTTGAAAGTAGATTACTAAATCATCCGCAAAAGCAGAGAAATGAAAGTTAGTATTAAGAATTCTAGGGATGTTATGAAAAGTATTTTGAGTAATAAACAATAGCAAAGGTTCTAAGTAAATGTTGAAAAGAAAAGGGGACAATGGACAACCCTGTCTTGTTCCTTTAGTGATCTTTATCAGACAGAAAATTGACCATTAATGTATAGTCTAGTAAACATATTCTTGTATAAAACTTTTAAAAAATTTATAAAGAATAAGGGAATATTAAAACATAACATAGTTTGAAATAGAAAGTTCCAACATACTCTGTCAAAGGCATTTGATGCATCTATAATCAAAGCATATATAGGGTTTGGATTTTTCTTAATGAGATGAAGTATAGTCTCTAAAGATAGAGTATTATCCCAAGCATGTCTCTGAGACATAAAACCTGATTGATCTGACGAGATAATTGAGGGTAAAATCCGTTTCAATCTGTTAGCCAGAATAGATGACAGAATCTTAATATCCACGTTAATTAAAGAAATGGGTCTATAATTTACTGGGTCAGATTTATCTTTATTATTTTTAGAATTAGAATGGTTTTGGATGTGTTCCAATGAATATCAGAGATATCATTAACTCTTATATGATTGTAAACTTTAAATAGAAAGGGAAGAACTACCAATTTGAAAGTTTTGAAAAATTCTGGAGTAAAACCATCAGGTCAGATTTACCCAATTTAAGATTATCTATTGAATCCGAGATTTCTTGTACCGATATAGGGTAGAAAGTAGTTTTGCTGATTATCATTAAGTTTAGGGAACTGCAAAGAGTCTAAAAGAGTTTTGAGTGATTATCTTTAACAGAATTAGAAGAACCTGAATATAACTCAGTGTAAAGAGAGGTGAAAAGTTGAATAATCTCTTCATCAGTATTATATAATCTGTTATTATAAGATAAAGATGTAATATTTGGATTTCTGAAGTTAACTTTAATAATTCTCGCTAACAATTTAGATGGAACCTGGGCCCATTCTGAATATGAAGCAAGTAGCTTTTGTTCAGCTAAGGAGAGGTTATTTTGGTGAAGCAGAATTAAATCTTTCTGACAATCAAAAATTTGTTTTTCTAAAGTAGCATCATAGTTCAGACTAAGATGATTTTCCAACGAAGAAATTCTTGATTTTAAGAATTCCTCTTTCTTAAAGTATTGTTTTTGAAAAAGCAGCTTTACTAATAAATAAACCTCTTAATCTTGCTTTACATGCAGCCCATTGTATGTCATAAGGAATGTCTGATGATTCAAGACTATTCACCACTTCATTTAGGATTTCTGAAGCTTGTTTGCAAATATCTTCATTTGACAATAAGTTATTATTTAAGGTCCACTTATTAAACATAGTTTTATTTTTGATATTGGGTTTTATGTTCAATTTTAGTGAAATTCTTGAGTGATCCGAAAAGAATCTGGGTTCTGTAGTAAAGTCCACAATATATTTTGAAATATAATCTGAAATTAGAAAGAAGTCTAATCTGGACCACGAATGATAGCACTTAGAATAATAAGTATATATATCATTCTTGTTTATATTTTTATCAGCGGAGGGATCTATAAAATTATATTCTGTCAACAAATCATTTATAGCCAGAGTAGATTGAAGATTATAGGTGACAGTGGGGCGGGAACGATCAATTACAGGGTTTATAACTGCATTCCAGTCACCACCCACTATAATATGATGATCCTTATAGGATGCAAGAATATTGTAAATTTTTAAAATGAACAAATGTTGTGAATTACATGGGCCATATAGATTTAAAATTAATAAGGGTTTGTCCAAACCAGCAATAGAAGTGGTAAATAAGCACCACCTCCCCTCATCATCAAATTTCTCATCAATAATATTCCCAATGAATTTTTGTTTAATGATTATAGCTACACATCTGGAGTTAGATGAGTCACCTAAAGCTATAATCTTTTTGATCCATTTTTTTTTAACTCTTTATTCCAATCAATACGTGAAATATGGGTCTCTTGAATAAAACAAATGTTAGCCTGTGATTTAAAGATCATATGAAATAATAGTGACTTTTTCGCTTTATCTTGAATGCCTCTAACATTCCAAGAATCTAAAATTATGTCAACAGGCATATTCTACAAGTATAATCATTATTGATGCTATAAAAGTGAACTCAAGGTGCAAATCCAACACAACATTAAAAAGAAGAAGAAAAAATAAAAGAAAAACAGTCTTTAAGTATTCAAGCAAGTCATCAAATAATATTTGTTGATAAAAAGAAAAAGTTTTTAAGAACCATGAAATGTATAATAATAACCTTTATCCTAACCCTAGTGCCTACACACCAATCCCCTGTGATAAAGGAAGAGCAGAAGAACATGAAAAAACATTGTAATTATAGATAATAATAACCTCAAGTTAGAATACAAATTACTCAAAGGAAGCCTAACATAACATAAAGTCCTAGTAATACTACTAAAAATATATACAAAATTAACTAATTTCAAGCGTCACGCCCAACATGCTTAATCCCTACTTCTAATACTAATCTAAAGCTCCTATCCTTAAATTGAAATTTATAGTGATTAAATGTATTTCCTCAAGTATTTCAAAAGAAAGAGAAACAAGTAAATAATAAATAAATCACACTGTGCTTAACTAGAACACTCTATCATAAGAAGTAATACAATTAAAACTGAAAGATATGTAAGATAACATATATAAGTATAACAAAACCAACTGGTAACATTATAATATAAGTAAATAAGCATAGCATTACTGAACTAAAGATAATAGTCATGCACTATCTACTGAACCTTCTTTAGTACTTTAGTGATAATTTCATTAATCAACATGACCATTAGTATGATAAAAGCACTAATACCTGTAGAATGAGTATTTAGTTATAGTTCAAATAAAGCAAAAACAACTACCAAGCAACCATATCTCAAAATGAAAAACAATTCAGTCTGGAGATGCATCTATTAACTAGGTAATAATAGTACAGGAACTATTCAAAATGAAATATTATAAGCTGTAAGGTTTTAACACTAGTTAATATACATGAATAAAGTATAATTATATTATTAAATAGTAACTTAAACAGCATCATATATATTGGACTGAATGTACAACAATGTGCATACATATAATTTTAAATCTACTTTTTGAATATTTTACTAATGACTCTGTTAGGTTATATAGCCATACTATTCTTCTAAGCTATAGATGTAACATAGCAAAACAGCATGAAAAGACAAGGCTTTTAAAGTAAACATTTTGAAAATCTAATTAAAACAGAGACAAGCAAGCTAAATGCAGTAAATCTAAGGGCTTAAATATATACATGTAGATTCAGCTAATCATATTAAAGATAGTTATTTCAAACCTTTCAAATAAGTAAAGGCTTTCTTAAACATAAACTACTAATCATAAATATCACATCCAGCCTCTGAGAAGAGAGAGAGCAGAGAATAGAAAGAACATGAAACTTTCATATGAACAGGTATACTTTGTAAAATTTGTCAAATTAAACACTTCAGTATAATATAAAATATTGTATGAAAAAATATTCTGAATAGGAAAATATGTTCATTTCTTTACACATCCTTTAGAATTTTAATATATAAAACTAACCTGTTCATTTGTTTCCAGAAACATTTTACTCTGCTTTATGAAAGTAGCAGCTTGCTTTGAAGTCATGCAGACACACTAAAAGTCACTGAATATATTATGTGACATGAATCTGTTTAAATTTAAAAGCAACCTTCATTTATGAAGAGAAAACACTTTAAATAATAGCCAGATCTATTAAAAAGTTAGTGCTATTGAATACTTGTTGAAAACAAGCAGACTTGTGTATTTGAAACTGTCCTTCTTTCCTCACAAATGATGACATCACCATCCATCTCAGAGAGACTGTAGTGTGCGCATGTTCATGCAGAGCATCAGCTGGAACTCTGAGGGAAGATTTTCTTGCTAGAATGTTGAGATGGAATGTTTTCCCTCCAAAAATCATTTAGCTTACACAGAAGGCTGTAACTCCAAAGCTTGTAGTAAAATTAACATATTATCTATTTACACAGCAAGCATATGTGAGAGAAAGAGAAAAAGTAAATACAGGAATTTAAATGCTTCTATTAATCCACACAAATCTAACAAGCATATATCCTGTCACTGCACACTGTCACACCAAATCCATCATGTGTAAATTACATGACAAGTTCTTAAGGTAATATAATTATGTCACACCAGAATTACAAATCATGTAACACAAATACTGTCATATTAAAGAAAAGAAAAGATCAAACCTTATTGTAGTTCTTTAACAGTAGAATATTAAGATACAGTGTCAGGAAGCTTTTTAAATGTTTTAAGAAAAATGTCTTTTGCATCTTTAGGATCTGAACATACAAATCTTTTGTCATTAGCTGTGAAAGACAAGGTATTAGGATATGCCATTCAAAATCTAATCCCTCTTTTATCAAGTCAGCACAATAGGGGCTAGTTTTTGTCTATTTAATTTGATCTGTGCAGGAAGATCTTGGGAAAATGATAGTTTGTGAGACTTCCATATGAATTGTTTCTTTGTTTTAGCAGTTTCTAGGATCTGGAAAGTGTCTTGAAAGTTTAGTAACTTAGTATAAATTAACCTTGGTGTGGAAGAATCTTGCTTGTGCTCTGTGTGCTCTCTCTACAATTATAGATTTTGAAGAAGCTTCACAATTTAACAGTGTTTCAAAGATATTTTAGTCACAGATAACAAGTTTTTATTGTCATAAGATTCAGGTAAACCACGAATAATGATGTTATTTCTTCGACTCCTGGCTTCCAGATCCAATATTTTAGCTTGTAAATCTGAAGCAGTTTTATCTCTAGATTTAAAGTCACTTTCCAATAAGTCTGTTTTAACCTCCAAAGCTAAGATTTTATTTTCAATAGTAACAATACTATCGTTTATTTGCTTTAAAGATTTACTAAAGTCTGTAAACTGTTCTGAAAAGTTTTGTATAGCACTTTGGATTTTTTTTTAATGCTATTTTTAGTTCTTCTAAAAGGAAATTTGAGCCATTTAAATCTTTATTACTTACATTAATAGTTTCTGTAGGTTGTCTAGATGATTTCAGTCTTTTTGAACCTGAATCTTTTTCAGGAGAGAGCATTGAAGTATATTTGGCCTTTGTAGGCTGAGTCTCCATGGAGTCAGATTTTGTAGCCATGCCCAGAAATGGAATGCAGTTAACAGGATACCAGGAACCAGGAACAGACTGGAGCAGTAAGAGTCCCAGCAGCAGAGAGACCAAGAATGTTCTGAGGTAAAATAAATCCCAGGATAATAATTCCAGAAGAAAAAATAATCCAATGTGAAAAAGATTTATAAAATCTTTTAGTATAAAAATTTGAGGAAAAAGGTTGATGTATAGTTGTAAAAATAACCAAAAGTTAAATAGCTGTGAGGAGCTCAGAGAGTAAGGACTAGACTAGTCGGCAGCCATCTTGGAATTCAAGAATGTCATGTGGTCTTGATAAATGTAAAAGCAACCTTTAAAGAAGGAAAGCTGCAGGACCAAGAAAACATCAGCCTGGAACAGGAATGTGATGTAAAAGAATTCGAGCAAGAGGGAGTGTATAAATATTTGGAAATTGATGAAAGATCAACAATAAAATATGAACACGTGAATAAAACAGAGTAAGGAATATTTTAGAAGACTGAAATTAATAGTGAAAACAGTGCTGACATCTAAGAACAAAGTCCAAGCTATAAACCAATTTGCTTTTCCTCTCCCAACTTACAGTTTTGGAAGGAATGACTTGCCCCAAAAGGTGTTGGATCAGTTGGACAGGAAAACAAGGATGCTTCATGCTTATCAAATGATTTATTTCCACATTTCTTGCCTTCTCATCTGGTCCTTCACCTTATATGTACACGGACAACCCTCTCCTCCTCCAAACAGGTTCAAATATATGTGAGAGATGCAACTATTTAGCCAAACTGGAGGCTGAGCTCTCTCATCTCAAAACTGGTGAAACCAGACAGGAGGAGAAGGTAACCTCACATAACACAATTCCAGTATCACATAGTCCCACCACATCAGCGAACCAAACACATAAATACACAAAAACATACTCGGAGGCTCTAAATAAAAATCTACCTAAGCAACAGAGACCTCCAAAGCAGACATCCAAGCAAACGCTACCTCAAAACAAAACACGCACAACACGTAACCCACAAAGTCAGTGTGCCAAGCAGCCACAGCCCTAAAGGCTGAATAACCCACCTGATGCTCTTGTTATAGGTGACTCTATTGTCAGACACACTGACGTCCCGCTCACCAGGCTGAATAAAGAGAAGGTCACAGTGAGCTGCCTGTCGGGCGCTAGGATCCGCCACATAACGCAAGCACTCAGGTCACTCCAAAGCAAATACAAATATGACTCAGTCATTGTACATGCTGGTGTGAATGACCTGAGACATACCTCCCTGGACTACATGAAAAGAGACATAGAGGAGCTCTCTGATCATGTAGCCCAGGCTGGTATGACCCTGACCTTGAGCAGCATCTTACCCTCACCTAGAATGATGCCACAGTACAAAGACAAAATGATCGATTTTAACAATTGGCTAAAATTTTGGTGTCATTCAAAGGGGATCCAGTGTCTGTCAGCCTGGGATGACATGCTCGACAAGCCACGTTGCTTCGCTAGGGACGGCTTGCACCTGTCACCACTGGGCTTTGGATATTGGCAAAGGCTCTTGCCACCCCATAGTGCCTTTTTAGGCAAGGCTCAAAAGTCAAACCCACCCCATAGACAGCACAAGCCACAAGAAACTAAGGGTAATGCTGCTAAACACCACAAGTCTTAACCTCAAGATGCACGCACTCGAAGCTCTCCTCAGTATGGAGAACATCGATATCTGTGCAGTGACAGAAACCTGGTTCAAGGCTCCAGAGAGCACCCCAGCACTACCAGGCTATACCTCATATCATGCTTTTCGCCCCAAAACCCGGACCGAACCACAAAAGGAGGGGAGTTTCCATATTTATCAAGGATATCCACACCTCCAGGTTAGTGGCATTGCAGTATCGGAGACCATCCATGTGCAACTAACAGTGGGCAAGACTGCTTTTCAGTTTATAGCATCCTACAGACCACCCTCTCAAAGTCAGGAATCCCATTCGGCTTTCCTGAAAACATTGGAGAACATGAAGATCTCTCCGAACACCATTATATTGGGTGACTTCAACTACCCAAACATTGACTGGAAGCACTACTCAAGCCCCAGCACCTTAGCCCAAAGATTCCTGGAAATTATAAACTCAAATGCTATGGAACAACTAGTCACCACTCCCACAAGAGGGGACAACATACTAGACCTGATCATTACCAACATGGGGACTCTATGCTCCACACCAGAAGTATATCCCTCATTGGTAAGATCAGACCATAAATTAATTTCACTGGATGTGCACATCCCGACCCCACCCCAGCCCAGAAAACCACAGTGAAAAACTTCTCAAAAGTGAACTTCTCACTTCTCAAAACTGAAGTGGAATCCTTCAAGGCCCCAGGGCCAGTGGAAACTACAGCCCAAACTGCAGAATCCTATATAAATGCATTCTATGGACATCTCCAGGAATGCATGGATCATGCTATCCCAAACAAAACCAAGACCCAATCATCCAAAGGCAGGCATCCAGTCTGGTGGACCCCTACCATAAATAAACTGTACAACAGAAGGAGGAAGCTACTACATGATAGAGCAAAATCCCTAATAGGGAAGGCATCTCTGATCAGTACTAGCAAAAAATTACGATCCCTCATAAAATCCTCCAAGGCCAGCTTGAGAAAAATTGCACAAGACACCAAAGACAATCATAAGGCTTTTTTCAGTTATGTTCGAAACCTGGGATGCAACTCCCAGACTTGTTCTGAGTTGATTCTAAACGACAAAAATACACTGAACCCACAGACATCGCCAATATCCTGGCAGACAGGTTCAGTGCAAACTTCTCCACCCCCCCCCCAAAGAGCAAGTATCTATCCCCGCCGAGGGCTGCCTCCCAAACATCTCAGATGCTCAGGTGGAGGGTGCCCTCTCCCAAGCAAAAAACACTGCTTCCATGGGACCAGATGGCATCCCAGGTTGCGTCCTACATGAACTACAAGAGGAACTAATCCCTCAAATAAAACAGCTATACAATCTCAGCCTCACTACAGGATATGTGCCCACAGAATGGCATACAGCAACAGTGGTCCCACTCCACAAAGGTGGAGCCTCTACGGACCCTGGAAACTATCGCCCCATAAGCCTAACTAGCTTAGTCTGCAAGGCTATGGAGAGGATCATCATGGAGCTCATAAACAAAGACATTGGGGACCTACAGACACTAGATCCTACCCAGTTCGGCTTTGTCAAGGGCAGATCCTGCCTTTTGAACCTGGTTGACTTCTTTGAAACAGTCACCAAAGCCATAGATGAAGGGAAGGTAGTCCACACAGCCTATCTGGACCTTGCAAAGGCATTTGACACAATACCCCACTCAGGCATCATAGATAAGCTATCCAGCTTAAATATAAACCCCTATGTCACAAGATGGGTGCAAACTGGCTCAAAGACAGAACCCACAGAGTGAGAGTTGCTGGAGCCATGTCAGACTCGAAACCGGTCACAAGTGGCATCCCACAGGGTTCTGTCCTGGGACCACTCTTGTTCGGTATATACTTTTCCGAGGTACAGGCAAATGTGGGAGGACTATGGCTCACCAAGTTCGCAGACGACTGCAAACTGGGCACCATAATCAACTCTCCAGCTGACACAAACATCCTTCAAAAAGGTCTCACAGAGACAGATAACTGGTGCCAGCACCATGGTTTAAAGCTAAATGCCAAATAATGTATAGTCATACCCTTTGGCAAAAACAATGTGCCCACAAATTACCACATAGGCAGAAACCCATTAAGTACAGAGAAAGTTATTAGGGACCTGGGGACCCAAGTTGATAGCAATCTCTCCTTTGAAAACCACATTGCCAAAGTGGTTAGAAAGACCTTCTACATAGCCCACCTCATCACGAAGGGTTTCACATCTAGATAAAGAGAGGTAATCGTGCCCCTTTATTCATCCCTCATCAGGCCCATCATAGAATACAATGCCCCTTTTGGGATGTACCTTACCCGACACCTGCAGCAATTAGAAAGACCCCAAAAGTATCTCACCAAGAGGATCAAGGGTCTCAAACAGATGCCATATGCTGCTCGGTTAAAAACTCCAGCTCTACTCAGTTGCATACCGCCTACTTGAGGCGATCTATGCCTGACATACAAAGCTATGTCAAATCCAGAATTAATGGACATGCTCCACCTCAGTAAATCTAAATCCCTTAGAGCCACACGCTCGAGGGACTTGAACCTCAGCACAGAAATAAATAGAACTTGCTGGAGGGACAGGTTTATAACCCAGAGGCTCCCTTCACTCTGGAATAGAATTCCAGTTCATGTGAGACAGAGCACCTCACTGAATCTCTTCAAGAAGAATCTCGATAAGTGGATGGGGGATCGTAGGTTTGTCCCAGGGATTACTCCCGTGTCACTATTAGACAGAGGCACAGTAAACTAAACCTTAAAAAGGGCACAGTATACTCAAATCAAGGGGTGGCGTAAGCCATACAGAATCGGGCTAGGCTTATAATAGCCCCAGGGCAGATAGCCTAGTATGAACCTATGAACCTATGAACCTATATTCTTTCTTTTGTTTTTGGCACATTCAGTTGCTGCCTGATTTTTATCTACCTCTGGTTTAATTTCCATTCCTGCTTGACACCAATATGCTTCTGCTAGATTAAGCAGAGAAGTCATCTTAGATTTATTATCATGTTTCAAAACTTTCACTATGTTTGGGTCTTGTGAGGTTAGCAGATGTGTGTAGTCCCACGATTGCAGATCTATACATGTAATCAGTTTCAAGGAGGCCCCCCCTGTTTGGAATGGGGAATACATAATCTTGGTATGCACTGATTTTTATAAATCATTTGCTGAGCATGAAGCATCCTTCTTGTTTTCCTATCTAATCTACCTCACATTTTGGGGCCAGTCAATTACTCCAAAACTGTAAGTTAGGACAAGAAGAGCAAATTGGTTTATAGCTTGAATTTTGTTCCTAGATGTCAGTGCTGTTTTCAGGATTAATTTAAGTCTTCTAAAGTATTCCTTACTAAGTTTTATTCGCATTTGATCATGTTTTATTGTTGATCCTTCATCAGTTCCCAAATATTTATAAACTCCCTCTTGCTCAAGTTCTTTTATATCACATTCTTGTCCCAAACTGATGTTTTCTTGGTGTTGCACTTTTCATGCTTTAAAGGTTGCTTTTGCACATTTATCAAGACTAAATATCATTTGAAAAAGTTTTCACAACTCGCACTTGTGCTTTCAGTTCCTCATCTGATGAGCTATACAAATTTAAATCATTGACAAAGAAAAGATGTGAAGTCTTTACACTTTGTTGTTTTCTAGGAGCCAAATTATAGCCATGGCCTAAGCTGTTAAGTAGATAGCTTAATGAGTTAAGGGCAAGACAGAATAGCAGTGGTGACAGAGTCACCATGGAATATTCCCCTTTTAATTTTTATCCCTGGGATAATAATTTGTCCTTTATCATGGCTTAATTGCAAAGTGGTCTGCCACTGTTTCATGGTCACCGTAATATTTGATCAGTGTACGGTGTGTCATACATACATTTTTAAGCACTCTTTTATCCATGAATGTATGATACTCAATCCATGCCATATTTAGATTCTTCCCTTTTTACAGTTCTCTACTGACTTTATTTAACAACAAATGATTATTTGTTCCATATGAATTTCTTTTATTGCCATTTTTTTCTATGGCCATAACTGAGTTTTCTTCTAAATGACTATAAACTCTGTTGGCATTAATTCCCCTGTATAGTTTATATTTCGTCGGAAGGCAAGTTATTGGTCTATAATTTCTGGGGTAGCTTGCAGGTTCACTCAAGTAGGAGCATTGTTTTTCCTGTTGTTAACCAGGTTGGTGTCTGCTCAGGGTGAGCATATAAATAGTTCTTACACATGGCTAAATCTTCATACAAAGATGTTAATACTTTATCCAAAAGTTAAGTACTGCATCTGGGCCTGGGGTTTTCCATTTAGAGGCTTGGCTTTTCTTAACTTTGTTTCAATCTCTCTAGCTGTTACTTCATCCTATTTCATATCCTGTACCTTTAAACTTCTTATTCTTTCTTTTATTTCTTCTATCCATTTAGCATCTTTGTTATGTTCCACAGGATCTTCATAGATACTTCTCCAAAATGTATCTATTTCTTCTTTATTTGGTGGTCTTTCAGTTCCTTTTACCTTGTTTCCCAATTCTCTATAAAACTTTTTTGGGTCTTCAATAAATTGCTTATTTTGTACTTTTCCTTTATATTTTTCTGCATATCTTCTAAATTTCCATCGGTGCTGAGATTTTTAGTTTATTTGTGATAGTGCATGATAGATCCTGATCTGGTCTAATACTGCACATTTGTTTTATCACGTCTATCTTTCTTAGTATTTTTGTTGATCTGTTCCCTCTTCTATATTCCTCTAACAGTGGCACTTCTTGTCTTAATTGCTTTATAGTTTTCTCTATTCGATACTTCCATGATGGTATTAGATTTCTCTCCTTCCTTTCTCTCACTACCCTGTGTTCTTGTGGTAGAACTTTATCAGTTAATTTAGCTTCACAGTAATATATCTTGTTTATTTCTGTTATATTGCATGGATTTCTATGGAGAGCCCTAATTACTGGGTTCATTTGTTTTATCAAACTTCTAACTTTTTGAGTTTTATTGACCTTCTGCAGTCTATTTCTTTTATTGACCTTAATATGCCTTTGTCTATTAAATCAAGCAACTCTTCTCTTAACTCATTTTCTTCTAAACTGAGGGCACATGTTTTGTTTTCCATTTCCTGCAGGCATTCTATAGAAAGTTCTATACCATCTTCCCGTGACACATTCTCTTCAATTTCATCCTGTGCCATCTGTTGCTCTGTCATATGGGAACTCACTAGTCTATCAAGCCTCAACATTGACTGCATCAGAGTTTCCACAAATTACTGTTCCTGCCCTTACTGTCCAGCTTCAAGTGAACGTTTCTACTGGTTTCCTGTGGAAGGCTCCAAAATATCTTCATATGGCACCTTACCAATTGCTTCCCATTCCACTGGTTTCCCCTTAATTTGGATATCCATTGCTCTGTCCTGTTGTGGTGCTTTCTGAATTAGATTTTCTACACTGAATCTTTCGCTTCACAGGTACTCCATAACCTCAGTTTCTATTTTTTTAACTTCTCCATTACTAATCTCCTTTATTACTTTTTCTCTTTGTCTTATTTTTTTATATTGCAAAGTTTTCCATGTCCAGATTCCTTTTCCTGTATTTCTCTTCAAATATCTTTGGTGCTGGTCTTTTTGTATTGGTTAGTTTTGCCTTCTCCTTTCCATAAATATTAAACCATATTAAATCTCTTTTTATCTCCCATGTCCATATTTCTTCTTCATATGTTCCAAGATCTTCCTGCTTCTCCTTTCTTTGTGGACTCGCTCCATCATGCTGTGATGTAACCTGTGTTAGACCTTCTACACCAAATCATTCACTTCGCAGGCACTCCATAACTGCAACTTCTATTTTTTAACTCCTTCTTTACAAATCCTCTTTTCTACATTCTCTCTTTATGATATTATTTTTTATTGTGAAATTTTCCATATCTGGATGGATGCCTTTGCCTGTGTTTCTCTTTGAACATCTTTGGGGCTGCCTTCTTTATATTGATTAATTTGGCTTTCTCCTTTGCATAACTATTGCACCATATCAAATCTCTTTCTCTACCATGTCCATATTTCTTTTTTATACTTTTCAAAAATCTCTAGGTTTTGTTGTTTATATTTTTGCACTTCCTCAGATGCTTCTTTTTCCAAACAGATCAAAGTTTTTTGATCTATATACTGTTTTTCACAAATCTGTTATATTAGTGAATACAAAAATTTGAAGCTTCTGACAGTTTTTCTTGTGGAAGTATTTTTCTTTCCTCTAATTTCTCTCTTAATCATTTTGTATATCTTGTGTCTGGAAATTCTGGGCTTTTTGCATAATAGTAACAATACATAATTTCTTTCTTACCCTCACTAGTCCACTTTATCATCTGTATGGCCTATCAATTTTTGTGATTTTTGTGGACTACTACTTCCTTCTACAACAGGGGGGCTATCTTCCCCCTGGCCTTGGCCTGGCCCCATTGTTGGAATGTTTCCGTATTTTGAGGATTCTACACTGTCATCTTTTCCAGTCTGGGTATCAGTTTGCCTACCAGGATTGGGCACTTTTTTATGCTGGGTCTTGTGCACCCAGCTATCTTTTTAAATTTTTAACCCACTTCTGTCCATGGTAGAGCAATCTATTATGTTCCAGAAGAGAACCATTGTCCATGATTTAGAACTGATCATTTACACCCCACTCATTTCACACTTACCAATGAACTATCCTACTGCATGCTGGGGAATGTAATCACTTAAGGCCAATATATCAACTTCATCTGCAAACATCAAAGGTGAAAACTTCACTCCCCCTTGGATACTGTCCATATCATTGCTCTGAATTCATAGCCTGTACATGAAACTCAGAAATTGATGAGTGAGGGCAAGATATAACTTTGGCAGTCCCATCACTGCACATCTCTTGCAAATACAATTCTTGCTGTATGATTACAGAGCTTAAATGGTGTACATCATCCTTGGGATGATATTGCACTTCCTGCAAGACATTTGAGAGTACAAGGTCACATGTTATTTTCTACGTCCACAAAATACATGTATTCCATACTGGAGAATTCCCATAACCCCCTATAACATATATAAGGGCAAGTAGTGGACATACATATGCCTTCCATTCAATGCTAGCAATGACATTTACAGAACTTAGGGACAGTACTGGCTGGGCAGGAAGGTAGCAGCAGCACCAGCTGTGGCAGTCACTGAAGTGGAGGACTGGGTATGGGAGCATATTGTCAAGGCATGACCAATGACTATAGGATGACCCTAAAGAGATTCTGTCAAACCATCATGGAACTTTGGGCGTATGTTGGGGGGAGGTCTCATTGCCCAGATTATTCTTAGCAAAAGTGGAGAAATACTAAAGCAGCATCATGACTTGAGGGACAAAGCTCTGACTATGACCCAGGTGGTGTGGGTTCAATTAGTATACCGTGAACTAGAACAGCCAGTGAGAAAAAAGTGAGAAATTATGATTCTACCCCTACTAACTGCTCTTGGAGAGAGAGAGAGAGAGAAAGATGCCTGTGGTGTTACTATCCCTGCTGACTTTCTTGGTGGGAAAGGAATGGGCCATTCGTGCCTGGAGTGTGTTTCCCATGTGTGGACTGGACAGCTCATAAAACAATTGCCAAGGGAGGACAGGATCTATGAGATCATCAGCTACAAAAGCAAGTGACCTCCCTATCAGTGGTCATCTGATGCAGAAGGCATATAGAGAGGTAAAACTAAGCTGCTTACCTTCTGTAAGTTAACATTTACAGCTTTCAGATTCCCCCAACAACTCATTTACCCCTACAAGGATGCATATTTTTTAATATGCATGTGTGTTTTTGAAAGTAAATGAGGACAAATAAAAATAAGATACTTCAACTTTGCACTCTTTAGTGTAGGAACTGTTAATAATTTTTTACTGGAGCAAATTAAAGGCTCTAACTGCTGGCTTACATGTGAATACCCTAACATGAGTATACCCTTATTTTTGTTTTTCCACTGGCATTTATTTTCCTCATTGATCATTACGGATCATCTCTATAACTGCACTAATTCCATTTATACCACAAATTTCTGTAGTGTATGCTTCAATCTTTGTGTTATCAAATTCATCCATTTTGACTTTCTTTTATTATTTTTTTCCTTTTGCAAGATTTGCTGTATCGATCCTTTTTCCTTCTAAAAGTACTTTTGTCATCTGTTAACTTAATTATTATATTCCTTTTGCATCTTTACATTGTCTGTTGCGATGGGAATTCTTATTTTACACTAATTAATTATGCATTCTTCATGTCTCCCTATATATTTTTGCTGTCATCCGTTACAATATTAGTTATTCTTAACTAGCATAAACATCTTCTCCAGCCATCTTCTTCTTCTTCTTCTTTCGGCTTTTCCCAGTTAGGGGTCGCCACAGCGGATCACCTGTCCGCTCATGATTGGCAGTGGAGTTTTACAGTGTCAAGTTGCCAGCCCGACGCCCAACTTTCCACAGAAGGCACACACACACATGCACTCACACCTACTGATTCAATTTTACTTTGTTCTACATGTATTTTTTTCTTTTTTGGTATGACTGTTAGTAGAATGTTATGTAATAACATACCTTTCTATTTACTAGATGTATGTGATTTAGCTAATCTTTTCCTGTTGCTTCTAAAGCTGTATCTCTTTAATTTTATTAGAGAACAACTTAATTCTTGATTACATATTATTTTCCTTTCACTTACAGTTCCCCCTTCTTGGATGCATCTGTCAGACACCTGTTCTATATTACTCCTGCCATCCATCAAAATGCTCCCACTATCGTTATCATGATTACAGCTCGTCTTGCATTCTTTCAACCATTCTTTTACAAAGGCATGGAAAGTACAGATGAATCACTCATAGCATTACATGCCCTGCTGGTATTACAGACTTTCTGGATAATGCACAACCATTTCTGACTTGTGCCTCCATATAGCCTCATGTATAAACTACGACTCAAAAAAGCAAGATGATCATTGGGGTACATGCATGTTCTCTGCAAAGTTTTGTATACAGCAATGGATGTTGATAAAACATAAACACTGAATCAGTATGACCTTTCATGAAGAAAACATCTGCTATCCAGTGATGTCCACCTATATTATGAAAGGTGTTCATCCTATGTGGCATATGTAACCGGAGACAACCATGTAACAAAACTAGTATTATATAAACATAGACATTGTAACACTGCAATTCAATATAATTATTATTATTATTATGTGAACATAGTTATGTCCACACTGCCATAATCATTATACTACATAATTGTCAATAGTTTTCTTACTTCCAATATATCTTATGGATGGATTGTACTAAAGCAAAATTATGGAACCTGAGATTATGGAACCTGTTTATGACCAGTGCTATCCACGTATGTTAACAACAAACTCAAATGAAACACAGACTGTGGCCCAGGACAAGTAGCAATGAAGGAAAGTATGTAATGCAGCAGCATGTGCTGAATTGTACTCATACTATAGCTCATACCTCCCATGAATAAAGTGATATGTTATGTGCAACAAAACCTGAATGCGACCGAATCATAAGAGTGCAGTACAGTGTCGCAAAACAGTCATTACTAAGCAAACACAGTAACATGACCTCTGTCAGTGTGGCATAGATAATTACCACTCATCAGAATGTACCGTATGTAAATTATATATATGTAATTGCCAGTAGGTCTTTTGCAGTCACATGCACTCTGCTTCCGGAAGCACTGGGACTGGGATAACTACAGGCCACTCCACCTGTGGAAGCAGGGACCCACCACCCTGCAGGATACTCATCAGTTTAATAAGCCTCCATCAGTGTACACTGTCCCACATAATTCAATACACAGTGTCACAAAGCCAGTTCTAGAACAAATGCTGGACATTCTGCTCCATGTATAAGATAAAGTGCATCTCTCTCATGCTAGCTCTGTACTAAACTGGCACACCAGCTGTGTTTATCAAACAATGGGATATAATGCACTGAAATACCTCTGGTAGTAAGTAGTATGCTACAGTACCAATCAGTCAGTAAGCACTAGGTGAGCAAATATAATCAGTATAGATGCACCAGTGGCAGCAGCAAAAAAAAAAATAAATAAATAAAAAGACTAACAACAGCAAAACAGCATAACAGTATGTGACCAAAGTGATGGTCACAGTGTCATGGCATGGTGTACTGTAATAGGGAATGGCATGCAAGTGATGGTCATGGTGTCATGGCATGCTGTACTGTAATAGGAAATGGCATGCAAGTGATGGTCATGGTGTCATGGCATGGTGTACTGTAATAGGAAATGGCATGCAAGTGATGGTCATGGTGTCATGGCATGGTGTACTGTAATAGGAAATGGCATGAAATTATGGTCATGGCATGGTGTACTGTAATAGGAAATGGCATGTAAGTGATGGCATGGTGTCATGGCATGGTGTACTTTAATAGCAAATGGCATGCAAGTGATGGTCATGGTGTCATGGCATGGCGTACTACATGGTGTACTGTAATAGGAAATGCCATGCAAAAATTGCTCCCTCATAATGTCAACACATAAAACAGTGTTAAGATTCCTGCTCATGTTCCATAAGTGCAATGTTTAACATTATTATGACATATTCAAAAGTTAAACATCAACTAGAGAAATAATTTACTAATTATCTTGTAGCCTGGTAATCCTACTGCACACTAGTGACTGCTCACAAGGATGACCCAGGAGCATAGTCTGGTTATGTTATTTGCTCAGAGTCACACAGAAGAAAAAACAGAGACTGGGAAAATGAAATGCAGGGCTTCAGGATGAAACTTGTTAACATCTCATAACCTTAATATTCTGCACTGAACTGCCAAAGAAATTTCATTTATTCTTTACTGGACAGAAACATGATATTTGAAATGTGCAGCATAAGATATCACAGACCACATCTAATTACTGGACATTATACCAAGTAGGGAATAAACTGATAATTATAGTTAATCCAACCTGCTGACTGGCTAATGCAGTGTTCTAATGAGATCTTATTATAAATCCTGCTGGAATGTGGACTCATGCTAGTTTACTCTTACTGGAATATTTACTTGCATTTTCCATTTAAGAACCTCATATTTGACTGTAACCAACAAATTGAAGTGTTTATTATATAGAGTCACGTTTTTTTTTTTTAACTGTTTAAGCCAGCCGTCAGACATCATATCCTAGTAGTCCTTATCAGTCTCCATAGCAAGGCAGAGAAGAGATGGGACATTCCAGTACAGTACACCCTGATGGTTGGCGAGTTTTTTTTTTTTTTTCATTTAGACTACACTTAACAGCTTCCAACTGCTTGTGGCATGCATGCACAGACATCAGTGAAGCTCACGTGCTCCTGTTACCCCAAGTATACCCTAGAAAGAGTTATCAGCTGTCACTCTTTACACGGAACAGTTTGTAACTGGGCATTTGTGTCCTGCAAAAAAACAATGAAAAATGTCAAATGTCCTGAGATTTTTAAACAAATTATTTTCTAAGTTCCACTGAGATTTTAGGACAACAAATATTTTCTAATATAATTATGCTACTAGTTGCATACAGCAATTATTTTGTGTCTGAAACGCAATAATATTGGATGAAACAGCAGAAATTACTCAAATTCTACAAAAATAAGCTTTCATTTTGTAGAATAGTGAAGTTACTTTCTTTGAACTGGTCATGGGTGTAATTTGTCTTGAAAAATAACATATTTCCATAAAAATGTCTCACTTTGGGCATTTGAAAAGGTGGCAACCTTACCTACAGATGATCCACCTGTGTCTTTCTTTATTTTCTTTGCCTGACTTAAAGCCTTTGGCTTCCCCTGGGGGATATATCCAGACAGAAAAGTTCCCTGCACCCACATCCCAAAAGAAGCAGGACTGACCACTTTCAGTCCTTCCCCAGACAGTCCTCTCAACACTTAACCCACTACTCAAAAAGGGTCACTAGTACCATAAACAGGATTTCCTCTACATTAGCAAGCTAGCTGAGTTTATACTTCACACACTCCTACCAGCACTGGTAAGAACTGCAACCTGTTGTACTGTAGTAAATATCATACCTCAATGCCAACTGCATGCATCAAAGCAACAGTCTGGGAAAATACTCTGCAGTATCAGTTTGTAAACTTTTCTTTCCTTCACACTCACAACAGAAAACAGATGCTCTGTGGCCCTGATACTTATCAGATGATGAAACTCAATATACTAAAATACATATGAGCAGCAACAAATTAGTTTTGAAGGGTATTCTACCTTTTACATTTTCAGGCTGTTCTACATCTTCCCCTGTGTCTGTTGGAGTCCCCCCCCCCGCTTCCAAAAAGCCTCCAGAGAAGGCCAAAGGGGAATTCTTCAAGTAAGAGGAAGGAAGGAAGAAGCAATCCCCCAATCATCCCTCTTCTGCTGTTCTCCGTTCTTCCCCACCTGACTGACAGCTCTGTTTACAGTAACACGTCCTAAAATCATGCTGACTTTAAAAACTTCTGTTGCATTGATGCTTAGTCTTTCTAACACTAAAATACTAAAATATCATGTAAAAATAAACAAATAACTGTTTAACATTTTCAACACAAAGTCAGCTAAAACTTAAAAAAGAAAAGTTGCCTCCTTTTCAAAGCCTGGATTCATGTATCCTCACTGTTGTGGCTATAAATACATAAAAAAAACTATGAGTACTTCAAAAAATGTGAGCAGCATCATAAAGCAATATATCAAGTTTATTTCAAGTTAGCTTTTATAGTCTGTGTATCTGATCTAGCTATGCAGCTACTGACCAACAAAGGAAATGGTAAATGCTCAGTACTCACATAAATGTTCAGCATCTACAAACTAAGAACGTCCTTCTCTTTCTGTCTCTCTCTCTCTCTCTCTCTCGCTATATATATATATATATATATATATATATATATATATGAGACTATATGACACTTCATAGATATGCACAAGCAGTGAAGCACAATATATCAATGCCAGCATGTCAAAATCGCACTTGCTTAAAAAACGAAAATCATCAAATGTCCATTCAATTGAAAAGGAAAAGTGTTTGCTTTTCTGGTTACTTAACCAAAACCCTAATATTAACCTCAGACCAAATCTGTCTGATTAGTAATAATGTTAGGGAAGTGTTTTTTTCCTTATGAAAGGTGTAGAGTTGGGGTTAACACATATTAGTAAGGATGAGGAGGTGGGCTTCTGTCCCACCTTTACAAATGTTTGCTAAACTTAAATCTAACCCTGCCTCTACCCCCAACCTTAAACTTTTCCTTACAAAAAAAAAAGCATTCCTAGTTACCACCATTAAGTAAAACCTTCAGACACACACCACATATAGCAGCAAACACATCCATCACTATCTCTGACTCATAACCTAGCCCTTATCCATAACGTGCAATCACTTGTATACAGATACACACACACACACACACACACACACACACACACACACACACACACACACACACACACAACTGCAAAACAAAAGATTCAAACTCACTACTACATCTATACCCTAGTATAGCCCTTATTCTAACCATATTCTGCACACACACTGGTGCATGTATTTCCACCTCTAAAACCAACCAATGCATTTGGTAAATTTAAAAGTTTCAGCATTAAAACAAAATCCCATTTACCCTAATAGCACACTCTGGGGTTTGGGAATATGCCCTTTCCCCAATACTGTGTGATTTCAGAGCTGTCAGGAGGGGTGTCAGTGCAGAGAAGTTTCCACTATGCAGAAATGTTTATTTATTTATTTATGTATATATGAGTTCACTTTAGAATCTCGAATTCCTGAAAACTCAAACGTCATATGGTCGAGACCATGTGATCGAGTTTTCAGAAACTCGACATTCCAAAGTGAAGTAAAAAAAAATAGTGCAACACATCGTTTTTGCAGGGGGAAGCACCCCCCTGCACCCCTGCTAGTTAAATATACTAACTCTGAGATCGCACTACAGCGGGGAGGAGGGAAATCTCCCATTACACGCTGTATGCAGAAGCGCGGAATGGGAGATTTCCCTTTTCAACACTGTAGCGCGATCTCGGAGTTGGTATATTTAAGTAGGGGGTGGGGGTGCAGGGGGGCATGCCCCTCTGCAAAAACAATGTGTTGCACTATTTTTTTTTTACTTCACTTTGGAATTTCGAGTTTCTGAAAACTCAGTCATATGGTCTCGAGCATATGAAGTTCAGGTTTGCAGGAAATCAAGATTCTGAAGTGAATCCATATGTATGTATGTATGTATGTATGTATTTTCATTTTTCATGCACCCAGGTTATTGCTTAGTGTATGTAAACTAACATGTTGATGTTTGCATGGTCAATGTTTTGTGTTGGACATTAGGAATGTTGACATTTTGATGTTTCAATTATTTTAAGTAAACTTTTTGTGAAGAACCTCTGGGAGCATTTCAGTTGTTGCATATGCTTAGTCAAGTGCATACCAAAGGGAACATCATACTCAGTGATTGGCCTAATAAGGGCTGAGTACAGCACTACAGTGGTATCTTTGGACCTGGCTGCCATAGCCTTTCTTACAAGTTGCACAATGTGGAATGATTTCCTTACAACAGTAGACACATGACTGTCAAAGGCAAAAATCACTGTCCATGTATATTCCCAAGTCTCCATCCACTGGGTCTATTTTTAGGGCTGTATTGTCTATGTCATAATTCCCAGGGGGTGGACATCTTCCTAAAGGATACTATTATATATTTTTCACATTCTGTTTAGACCATGACTCTGGCATCAATTATTAGTTTGCAACAAGCCATCTTGGAAGATATTAGTAACCATAGAGGGCTATGTAATTGTGCCAGTCTTGCAGTCATCTACAAATGGGGTTAAACAGAGGCTTTGATATTAGTTTTGCCTCCTGAAAAGTAGATTTCAATAAGGAGTTGTCCCAGAACCAAGCCCTGTGGGGATCCACTTTTGACTGACTTTTATGAAGGTAGATTCCCTTTATCCTCACTCCCTATGTCCTATCCGTGAGCAATTTGGCTATCCAAAGGTTAACAAAGAGGCTTAATCCTAGTTTTGTGAGTTTGTCTACAATAACTGAATGGGGAATAGTCCTGAATGCTTTAGCCAAGTCAAGATAGGCAGTGTGTACCATTTTGCTTTCGTCTATAGCTTTGGTGACTTTCTCGAAAAAGTCCACCAGGTTGAATATGCGTAATCTGTCTTTGATGAAACCATACGGTGTTGCAGCCAGTGGCTGAAGGTTTTCTGTGTCTTTTTTTATAATATCCATGATAAATCTTTCCATGGCTTTACATATGAGATTAGTCACACCTATGGGTCTGTTGTTAGATGGCCTGCCTTGTGCAGAGGAATAACTATTGCAGTCCTCCATTCACTAAGCACAAAGCTAGTTAGGAGGCTAAGACTGAACATTGATTTCAGAGGGCTTGACAGGCCATGTCTCATGATATTCATGAGGTATCCTGGGATATTTAAGACCAAAGGCTGATGTAGTGATAAACCAGAAGTTAAAAAATAAAAGCTGAATAACAGAAAAATTCCAGCTCGAAGAACGTCAGTACTTTATTACAGCAAAGGATATTATCAGGACCCATAGATGCAGTATTCTTTGCCTTGAAGAGCACATTATGGACCTAATTGTTAGGGATAGCCAGTGGAGTTATGGTCGAGTATATCTCTGGAGAGGTGTCGGGGGCTTAGGGGTGAAACTAGAGCTAGATTTATTGGCCAGCAAGTTTGCATATCCTCTGGCTCAGAATAGGTGGTTCTGTTTACAATTAGTTTAGCACAATATTTTGTATTACCTTTGAGGTTGTGGACATACCTGAAGAAGGCCTTATGGATGTCCTTTGCCTCCTCCTCTGGACCAAACCTGTAATTCAGGAGTTAATCACATATTTTACAAAACAGTGTAGTTAGTATTCTGAAACATGCACACTGTTTGAAATATCACACAGAAAGAGTGACTACTAAAGACCAGTACACAGAAATCCTTGCAACATACAGAATTCTCTAGTGATATAACAATAAAGCAAAGTTCCAGCAGCAGATCTGAACTATTAAATGAGCACTCTTTACCTCATTAAGTGCTTTCATTGGGATTACAAACTTCTATGTTAAGCTCGTACTGAAGTAAGAAAAGTGTACTTCTAGTGATTCAAATAAGCTGTTGGAACAAATTTTATTATTTCAGGTGCTTGTTCACTGTCAATTTCAGCTGCAAACTGGTCACGATTTATGATATGTGTTCTATGTATGGAAGTCTTTCTTAAATTGAAGAGGCGTAATCTCGATGGCCAAAAAGTTGACACATTAATGTCGACAAGAAAACATCAACAACTGAGTATGCATTCTGTGAGAAGATTATTCTTGGAGCATGCAAAATAAAAAGCAAGTCTTACATGGTGGTCTACCCTACCTGGGGATTGTCAATCCCACGCACCTGTTGGCAATCTGTTTCTGCCAAGCAAATAACTGGGTTAAATGCCAAGAAATGGGTGGCAATCCACTGAGCACAGAAGAAGTCATCAGGTTGACACTCATGTTGCTAAAGTAGTTAGGAAAACCTTCTACATTGCCCACCTGATCATGAAGGTGTACTCATCACTCATTAGACCTATGATTGTATCTGACCAGACACCTGCAGCAGCTGGTTCATCACCAAAAGGATAAAGGGTCTCAAAATATGTCTTATGCTGCCCGACTGAAAGAACTCCAGCTCTATTCATGACATATAAGGCCATGTCAAACCCTGATTTGATGAATATGCTTCACCTCAAAAATCTAGATCCGAAACTCCCTATGCTGTGGAACAAAAAGGGATTACTTCAGTGTCACTGCTTGACAGAGGCACAGCAAAATAATAGGCATAGTTTCCTATGAACCTAAACAGCATCCACTAAACAGATGTTAATATTTGAGTGTGTGTGTGTGTGTGTGTGTATATATATATATATATATATATATATATATATATATATATATATATATATATATATTATGTGTTTATAATGATTCATCTTTGACACTTTTAATCTAATCACAATTCACAAAAAATTAATCTAATACACATTTAATCTAAAACACAATTAGATGAATACATTACATCTAAAACATCATTTACAGCAAATTCTTCTCCAAATTTTTTTTTTTTTTTTTTTTTGCAGGAGGCTTTGCTCCTCCCCACACCCCTTTTAATTAAACCACGGAGAAAAGAGAAACTCTTCACAAAGTGAATGACTATAGGCTCGCAAACACAAACTTCTAGAAACAGAGGTACAACATAACAGTGAACATTAGCAAAGCAGACATATGGATCAATATTAATTTGCATTGTAATTTTTAACAAAAACCACATCACCAGTCATTTTCTATAGCCTTAAACACTTTTATATCAAATGTAGTGCAATTATTTGTGCATTTTAGATAAAATAATTTTAAATAAATTGTGGCATTTTTTTGTAGATAAAATATGCCTTATATAGTTATTTTATGAGTTGTGGTATTGTATGAGGAAGTCGGGAGTGTCAGAGAAGTATGTAAGAGTGGTACAGGATATGTACGAGGGTAGTGTGACAGCAGTGAGGTCTGCTGTGGGAGTGACGGATGCGTTTAAGGTAGTGGTGGGATTACATCAAGGATCAGCTCTGAGCCCTTTCTTATTTGCAATGGTGATGGACAGGTTGACAGACGAGATCAGACAGGAGTCCCCGTGGACTATGATGTTTGCAGATGATATTGTGATCTGTAGTGAGAGTAGGGAACAAGTGGAGGTGACCCTGGAGAGATGGAGATATGCTCTAGAGAGAAGAGGAATGAAGGTCAGCAGGACTAAGGCAGAATATATGTGTGTGAATGAGAGGGAGGATAGAGGAATGGTGAGGATGCAGGGAGTAGAAGTGGTGAAGGTGGATGAGTTTAAATACTTGGGCTCAACAGTTCAGAGTAATGGTGAGTGTGAAAGAGAGGTGAAGAAGAGAGTACAGGCAGGATGGATTGGGTGGAGAAGAGTGTCAGGAGTGATTTGTGACAGACGAGTACCTGTAAGAGTGAAAGGGAAGGTCTACAAGAGGGTAGTGAGAGCAGCTATGTTACATGGGTTGGAGATAATGGCATTGACAAAAAGGCAGGAGTTTGAGCTGGATGTGGCAGAGTTAAAGATGTTAAGCTTTGCACTGGGTGTGATGAGGGTGGACAGGATTAGGAATAAGTATATTAGAGGGTCAGCCCAGGTTGGAAGGTTTGGAGACAAAGCCAGAGAGGCAAGATTACATTGGTTTGGACATAGGCTGAGGAGGGATGCTGAGTATATTGGGAAAAAGATGCTAAGGATGAAGCTACCAGGTAACAGGAAAAGAGGAAGGCCTAAGATAAGGTTTATGGATGTGGGGAGAGAAGGCATGCAGGTGGTTGCTGTGGCAGAGCAAGATGCAGGGGACAGAAAGAAATGGAAACAGATGATCCGCTGTGGCAACCCCTAATGGGAAAAGCCAAAAGAAGATTTTATATATCTATATATATATATATATATATATATATATATATATATATATATATATATATATATATATATATATATATATATATATATATATATATATATATATATATATATATATATATATATATATATATATATATATATGTATATATACATATACCCTTAATACAGGCAGTTAGAATATGTCTTGTGTATTATCTTTTGGCTGCTGAAAGGTACCTATAACTGGAGTGCAAATGGCAGCTGTGACATTGGCATGTAGCAGTAAGGACCATGCACTCCATTCAGTGAATGTTAGGTTAACATGGAATATGGCCTGGAGACTGTGAAAGAAAGTTCTTTACACTTATCACTGGTCTAGCAGCTCTTGGTCAGTCAGCATGATGGATTTATTGCTGTTATTGCCCAGGACTGACTGTTGTATAGAACTTTTACCCATTACATTCATCATATCCATCACTGCCAGTTCATTAGTAATTGTGTATCACAGAATTCATATTAATGCCACAGTCTCCTTCTGTGCACCTATTACATTTAGGCAATCATTAACTTACACTGTTCATAATTTAGCAAAAAACACAATGTTCTGTGCTCAGGCTGAAGTCAGCATGAAAACCAAAATATGTCGAACAAATAGTTATAAACCATGGATGAGACACTGATAAATCCAGGCTATATTTCACCTACAGCAGTAACATCAATGATATACAGTACTGAGGAGTGATGCTAGGTTGTGTAATCTGGTAGGTTCAGTACCTACTTTTGGTTATGGACTTACTATGTGGAAAAAACACATGTATTTTTATTTGCTAAAAATGTAAATGTGTGTGGGCGGGGACATTAGGTTACTTATTCAGTTACTGGACTCTAAACAAAATAAAAATCTTTTCATCACATAGATATCCAGGTCTCAAACGAGATGGTGGATTGTAAAAACGTGCTTTAAAAAAAAGGCGGTAATGTACTGAAATTTGATTGGTTGTTTAATGATTTTAAATTATGAAGACTTATGTTGTTTTAATTGTCTGATGAAGGGGTTGAGAAGTGTTTTTTATTAAAGAAGAAAACTTCACAGCTTTGTCTTGCCAATCTTTCTTTTTTGCTATGTTCATAATTTAGCAAAGATTTTTAAGACCTTTTTGCATTGTGCTGCTCATCATTTAAATTTACTCTGTATTTCACTAACTTTCATTGTGTGATTGTAGTGTAACTTGGCATTTAATTTCTATTCTGCAATTTTAAAACCAGAAATCTGTTGTGAGATTACTCCATGATATATGCTCTGTTTCACTAATCTGTGCAAGAATTCTGTCATGAATTTCAGCCAATGTCAATTCTGAATCATGTTTTTCTAAAGAATGAGATAAACATGTGAGGAAGTGAACTCACAAAGAATAGATCAACGATGATGTACTTTTTACATTTTCAAATCTTAGGTAAGCAATAAAACTATGCTGTGGTTTAAAAGTATCCAAAATTTGATTTTATAATTTGTAAACCTGCTGATCTAAATGAGATTAGACTAGAGATCTTCAAGGCAAAAGACAGCATTAGAGCAACATAACCAATATTCCCCTTCACTGTTTCACAAAGGCAGAAATAGTACCCCTGAAAATGCAAACTGAGGTGGTAATGCAAATCATTAACAAAAGGACCAGTGGATGAGTTTCATCTAAAGAGTGGTCTCATTCTACAGTCTCCTGAGAAAAAGAATCCAGCTGGTGTTCAGTCTTCAAATTCAGAAGAATAACACATCTTCCATCCAGGCTGTGGACATGTGAACCTCTCTTCAGCTTTGCATAGTTAGATGAGAGGGCATGGAGGTTTGTTATTCTAGTCTACGCTTGTTTTGCTGACTTGGAGAAGATTTAGTGACCACCTGCCTCAGCATAAGCTGTTGTACCAAATGTGGGGCAGCAGGACCACTGCTGCCTGCTATCGAGTTCCCTTTATGACATTAAGATTAATTAATTCAAGCTTGGTGGTAGTCTCTACCAAAAAGTGTCTTGTCACAATTTCTGTTCATGATTTCCTGGATAAGATATCACAAAAAAGTAAATGTACAGTTCAGTGGCCTAGAGATAGCATCTCTATTGCTGACAAGCAATATTATTTAGATAGTGGCCTTGTACTTATAAGGAAAATCAATATCTGCAAATTTGAGGTAATGATTCATTTTATCCAAAAAAAGCATGAATTGCACTATTCAGGTAGTTAAGGAATGTATGCACTTGAAAGAGGAATTTAAATAAGTCAAGGACCATAAGTAACAGGGGTGTGGGATGCAGCCCACAGCACTGAGTCAGTGTCAGTGGTACAACAGGTAGAACTGTCTCCTTTGGTGCATACATCTGTTGGCTCAGATATATACTGTAGATAGATAGATAGATAGATAGATAGATAGATAGATAGATAGATAGATAGATAGACATAGCAAAACTGTTTTTAAAGGAAGTTAATGACTAATTTCTTTTGAAAGCAAGTGGCAGTTTTCTCCACAGTCTTGCGGAGCTTGAGAAGAAACAATGCTCTTACAGAGACTTTGTAAAATAATGGGGTCATATTGGTATTGAGGCTTACCTGTATTTACAGCAACTTTTAATAATGGATTCACTGGTAGTACTAAACACAGCTACTGGCCTATTAGTTGATGCAGTAACAGAGATTTGGCCTTGTACAGAGTACGTTCAATGATTCCAGTGGTCTGTTTTATTCTGGGTATAGCTTGGTATTTAGAAATCCAACTTAGAAACTCAAAAAATATAAGGAGAATTGACTGAAATGGCATTTCAGTGAATTTGCAATGACACAGAAATTAAGCTGTTTTTCTCTGAGTTATTTTCCCACACACCCCCATGCAGGAGGAGCTCCCACTGTGAGCCCTATTAACTATAATCACATCAGAGGTCAATGCAGTTTAGGAGAGATGACATGCCAACTTCAGTACATTACCAGCTTCTAACTCTGATGCACAAACATAATAGGAAGCACACAGCTGATCTTGCACAAGCTGTTAGGTTTTACACTTTCAGCAGAAGAATCTAAAGAAAAAGAGGCACTTTTACACCCTTACTCTACCTATTGCCCTGCTAATTTTGATGATTAAGTGTCCACTGCATCCCCTTCATAATTATTTGTCATGTTGTAATTACTGTAAAGACTAAATATTGTGCATAATGCAAGGGTTCTGTAAATGTATAGCTATGCTACACTTGTTAAACGTTATTTGATATGAGTTTTATTCTTTAAACAATTAGTTCATAGGTAAGTACAACACTAGTTGCCATGCAGGCCACTTTAAACCTATCCACTTTCCCTTTTTGTGTTTGAAATAACCTATCCCATTTGGAGCTAGACTGGCTTTACCAATCCCATGGTTGACAATTATATATTACTCCTAGTGAGAATAACTGGGATCATAGCGTAGTCAGTTTTGAGCTGAATTTATCAGCCAGCAGATTCATTATATCTTCAGAGTCAGTGTAGGTAAGATTGTTCACAATCAGGTCAGCGCAATGCTGCATTGTGCTTCTGAGATTATTGACATAACTAAAAGGCCCATGATTGTCTTTGGCTTGGGAAGCTATTTTAGCCTCAAACTTGGATTTAGGGAAAACTCGTATATTTTGTGAATAAGCAAGCATTTATATGGAGGTGATGAGGACAGGAAGAAGAAGAATAAGTAATATGTATTTTGTCTAATGTACAGATTAGGTTTTCCTAAATCCAGCTCGTTTTCATACCCACAGCATTATGCCGGAACCAAAATCCCAAAAACACTGACTCATTGTGTCAGTATTTTAAAAAGATTTTACAGCTTTTATGTATTGTTTTCACATGCAAGTACAAAGAGGGTTAAGTTGATTAGAGTAGTCACTTGTTAATGTTTTTACTTAGATCACAATCCTGTCATGGTGTACGATTTTGAATGCCCCTGGATCCTTAGAGCCGTATCATCAGGAACTTTGTGTTCCTTGTAGGGTTATTCTTATCAAACTGGTGTAAGAGCATAGGCCAAAGACTAATCTAAAATTTGACTGCTGTTGTGCATACTTTAAAGTATCACATATTCTACTGCTTAAGCCTAAGCACTTTGCAAAAACTCAAACACATCTGGGTAATAAAAATGATAATTATGCTGACACTGAATATTATGTCATAAGTGCATGCTACGTGTAGAAAGCACCTTAACTGAATATACAATAGTTTATCAAAAATATTATAGTTTTCCTAAATTAAATGAGTAACTAAAACCAGTCCAAAACCAAAGCAAAACCACAATTAAGGTGAAACTGGGCAAACAAACAGTCCAATTCAGTTAATAACAGAGTGAGCAAACATTGGCCCACCAACCACTTCAAGTATCCAGCAAAAAACAATGATTATGTCCTCTAGTGACAAGGCAGACACATCTAGGGAATCCCACAAAGCAAATGCACTAATAAATGTCATCCATTCCAGTCCAATGCTCTGCTATGATATCAAACTCAGCTAAAGTACTCTTGGACCTCCAAAAGTAGCTGAAAAAATGCCAACAACAACCAATACAGCAACAGACATGACCATATAAGTAGGTAAATATGTTCCATTATTGTAGCAACACAAAAAGGCTTTCACACATTTACCAATATAGTCGAAAGGCAGGTGATTTAATTTAAAAAGTAGTAAAGGCAAATTAAAGCAGGCAAGAACTTTGCAGTTCTGAAACAATAGTCTATAATTGTGTACCATTAGGAGTTATCAATATAAAAACTGCAAAAATGCTGTAGTCCACTGCAAAGACTAAAAACAACAGTGTCAATACAGATAACAACATAAAGTAGATCTGAACAGTTTACCATAAATAATGCACTCTGAGTTCTAAAACTTCAGCAGAGCTATTGGCTGTCAGCTCAGTTAATCTTGAACAGAATCAGAAAGCCTCATCTGGTAGAAATATACTTGGAGCAAATAATAATGCCAAGTCTGGGGGTGTTGTCTCTGTTGAGTACCTGGCACCCTGGTGACCCATATAGTCTATATGCGTCAAACAGAAAAGCTATGTGAAGTCACCATGTAGGGTTCATCTCTCAAAAAGATGAGGGTTGAGGTTAGGTTCCCTAACAGACAAGTAACAGGAAATCACAAGGAACAGCAGGGTAGACTAGATTTTAGCACTGAAAACTGACCAATAGGATGCAAAATGTTACCTTATTACTGAAAAAGGAGCCATCATTTGTGTGGGAAATTGAAATATACCACTTAGATGTAGGTGGTCTTGCCCCCTACACACAGAGTTGGTTCTAGAACTGAACTTCTCCATCAGGGAAGATTCCTTTCCCATGGGCCCATGTGGGAACCACAAAGCCGGTTGAGAGTATACTCATAAGCCCTCTCTCAGTGCTGTAAAGCTAGAATTTCTGTCATCAAATGGCAGGGTTACTTCAATCTGAATACAAGTTGGAAAACAAAACAAAGCAAAACAAATCAAAAACAAACTATGGCTATTATTTGCAGTATTTGCACTTCTAGGAGACCAGTGGTCTGGTACTTGATAGGCTAGCACCTGATTGTAATCCTACCAGGAGACTTCATGTTCATGCATTAACTGATGTCAATAGCTGAAGAGCTGTGTCTAGAATGAATAATGAATGACCTGTCTGATCTGAAACTGAAAGTCAAACTATTTTTGGATATTTATGCTATTGCGAGGCAGATCATAACAAACACCATGTTTGAACACAAGGCTGCTCATGCTTATTTGGTAGATTACCCTGAGTCAAAAGCCAATGATCAACTTTGTAGTCATGCCATCAGACCAAAACCATCCATTCTTCACAGATGCTAAGCTCTCAGATTGCCACTCAGTGGTGAGCCAGAATGGTGGCTGGACAGATCCAAGAAACCCAAACACCTACTGATAGTGATATAGGAGATCCTTTTTGTGTAATAACTTCGACTTCCACCTCTTGAGTATCTCTTCCTTATATTAGGGAGTTTAAGGACATGGAGTCCAAAGGGACACTGTTCAAGATGTTAGCTAGCAGCTGAAGCTTCATGAAGGCCCTGTGTCTAAAAGGTGGTCAGTTTTTGTCATGAAGGTAGCACTATTACCTGCTGGTGGACAACAGCAGTGAGAGAAGTTGTTGCATTAAAGGAAGATGCACGTGTTCTAAAATGCTAGCAGAGTGTTTCCTGAGCTAACCAATGTGACTTTCATTAAACTGAGGCTGCAGGTATAGAAGTAGTTTGCTAAGGGCATGGACAATGAATTTAAGATGGGTTCAAAGAGATTCTGGAAAACCTTCCAAAAATGTTGGTGGGGACAGGGCATTACAAACGCTTTTCTCAACAAGATGAGGAAAATACTAACCCCAACTGGAGGCATTGCTGGAAGGTGGAAAGAGCAGTTTGAGTAAGTCCTAAGCCCAGCGTACATGACCTCCTTTGCAAAGGCAGCTCCAGAAGCAATTTCTGAGGCTGGGTACACTTCCGTCAAGAAATCGTTTTTGCCATTTCTAAGATCAAGTGGAGGCTGCTGTTGTAATTAAATATTTTGGCAGTGCCAGAGCTATGTGAGTGGAAGAGATCATTCCAGAAATGTTAAAGATGGTGCCACATCATGATGAAAGTAAGTTTTCAGTGTCGTGTGCTAAGCCAGAAAGCTGGGACTGTGGGTCTGCATTAGCAAACTGGTGTGGTGGTCTCTGTTTTCAAAAAGAGGGACATACAGGTGATTTCTCTTTATAGAGGAATCATGTTTTTTAGTCTTCCTGGGAAAGCTTACACCACACTTGTAGAAAGGAGACTTCATCTGAAAGTCAAACTCCTGATGCAGGAGAAATAACATACATTATACATTCAAGCCATAGAGCAGTGGACTAACTCTTTATCCTTGTGCACAGATACTGGAGGGAGTTGAGAGTTTGCAACAAGTAGTGTCTACACATGTTCTGTGGATTTGTACAAGGCAAATGACTACATAAACTCTAATATCTTGTGGAAGTGTGGTATGTGCTCCTAAAAGTAGTAGGTCCTGAGGTCATTGTTGTGTGCCTTTATGTCCCTGCATTTGCGGAATGAGAGTTGTCTCTGCATTCTCTGCTTTAAGTCAAATACATTCAAGGTGGATGAAGAACTCCGGCAAAGGTGAGTTTTGTCTCCCTTCCTGTTGATGATGTTTTTGAACAGGATATCAAGAGGTAGCTGAGGTTTGGACAGCACTCAGTTTATGAACAAGAGGGCTGCATCTTTGTTGTTTGCTGATTATGTTGCCCTCTTGGCCTCAACTGCATGTGACTTCTGACTTGTAATGGAGGAGTTCATTGAGGAGAGGGAATAGGGTGAGATGATCAAAAAACATGGTTCTCTCCCAGAAGAATAATGGGCTGTGCTCTGCAGATTGGGAGGGGGCAGCAATGACTTTGGGGGTACGCTTAATTACCTTAGGTCTCTTGTCCATGAATAAAGTTAGAGGATATTAAGTGATTAATGACTGGATGGGTGCTGCAAGCATTGTACTGGAATGTATTAATGAAGTGATAATGGAGTCTTAGGATAAAATACTTGGATTACCTAGTCAGTCTGTGCCCTCACAATGTCATGAGCTTTATGTAGTGACAGAAGGGATGACATCATAGGTCAAGTGTTGGAAGTAAGGTTCAGTCTAAGTACATGATATCTGGAAGGATAGTTCAGGTGGTCTGTGCACTTAGTGAGGATACCCAATGGGCACATTACTCAGGAGGTGACCAGGCCCAGCCTTTAGGAAACAGGCCACAAGGCAGATCCACAACATGCTAGAAAGAACATAAGACTCAGCTGACCTGAAATTATCTTAGCAATCCCACAGAATAATCTGAAAAAAATATTCTGATCAACCCTGCTCAGCTTGCTATTGTAATGACCCCTCCACATGCAAGTGGTTTATAAACTAAATGAATGGATGAGTGAATGGATGAATGGGCAAATGGATGGATGGGTGGATGGATGGACAGATGTATGGACAGATGTATGGATGGCTGGTTGGATGAATAGATCAATAGCTGGATAGATATATAATCTAATTTTCACATGTTAGACTTCCCAGATTGCCTGTCATAGCCAAAAAGACTATTCTGACAGTAGATCTTGAATGCAATTTATAAATTCAAGTAAAATAGTAAATTATGCTGGAAGATGTACTTCACATATATAAAGGAAATCAAACTGACTCAAATGCCAATGAAATACTCACCAAAGCTAGATTTCCTGATGGGCACTCTAAATTTATTATCACCTTTTGTTCCACTATTCATCACATTAAGTAGGAACCCATAAAGTTATTTTGTAACAGAATACATTGTGCTGTTAAAACAGAAGGTGATCATACGTTCATAGGTAAGCACTAGGTTAGCTGCTCTTCTGGGTCACTCCAAGGCTAGTCAATTTCCCTCAGGGATGGGAATCAAACCTTGTACTCTCCATGTCTGTGAGGTGAACACCTTAACCATTATGCCAATCCACAATCCCCCAAAAACAAACTGATATTTATGAGGTTTGTAGTAGGCAATCAGTCTATAGACTATTACATATCTAGCCAATACCCAGTCAGTGACCTAAGGTGAGAATCAAACTCTGTATTTTGTATCTGTAAGGTGAACACCTTAACTTTTATGCCATCCCCTGCCCATGTTGCATGTCAGAAAACATGAAAAAATGTAATTTAATCAATATTAATAATCAATAGTAATATATAAGAAATATGCCACATATTTGCCTCTTTGTGTTTGGTATTATACACAAAGTATTTCTTTGCAGTAACCACTGGGCAAAGCTTTAACAAATTTTTTTTGGTCCACTACTGATGATGATTTCATGGTCCTCTACCACCTGGTACAGTGATACTCCTTTACTCCTTTCCTTGCAGGCTCCCATGCTGTGATGGTACACTTGTCTGACTGAAAGAGGGAGGGGGGTGCTCCCTTCAGGGAAAGCTGTGCACTCAAGGAGGTTCACTGGACCTCCGAGAGCAGGTTCCTAGGGATTTCTCAACAGTGCACCTCAAAATAAGAATGGCTCAGGCAAAGAGCCATTACACTGTGGTTGACAGTGGTGTTTTTTGGGGGGGTCTGAGTCAGCATACCTGCCTACATATGTAGGCTGAGCAGGTAATGCAATGTGATTTGTGATACTATGACCACCCCATGCCCTTAGGGTGATCATGCCTCTTCAACCAAATCACCCCACCACTGCAAGTGATTACTCCCAGCCTAAGCCACCACCAGAGCTTTAAGAACACTCTGCCATATTGGCACTGTCCCTACCTCCAGAATAGGAATAGCTATTTTCCCTGCCAGCATCTTTAGATGTCCAAACTGATAAACTCTGGTTTTCTATGCTGGCAAAACTTTCGTTTCTGTCTGTATGAGATTTAACTCATTAATGCCAACAGCAATAATCATACTATTGAGGTAATCGTGTCTGTACCACTTATTGGGTAAGCTGGCATACTTACCCCATTCAAGCTGATAGTGCTTGAAAGGCAGATCACACACAGCAAGTTGTTTTTGCTTAACATTATTACATTACTGAATTTGCAGTAGTCAGTGTCACAATTAAGCACATTAAATGTGAAAAAATTATTTCACCTGAATAAGAAATATAAAAAGTTGCTTTTCTTGGAAAAGCTGACTCATCCTTAAGGCATCTGTGATCTCGGTTGCCAGCAGTCAGAAGCACAACACTTAATAAACTGGATGCGTTAATAAGTTAATAAAGTTAACAAGGTGTGTACAGCATTACAAGCACAGAGTAGTTAAAACTTCCTAGAGCAACCTTGAAGTACTGTGTACAAAAAAATCACATCATTGAAACATTTTCTGCTTTTTGAAGAGTTCATATGCACATCAAACAAATGGTGATCAAATTGTTTTGTCCAAATTAGTAGTAAAATGAATCCAGTAAAATATTGGTATCATCACTATGGCACTATACCCCTGCATCCCTGACTTTAGTGTTGTAAACTTGAGTGCAGAGGGGTGAGGTCAGAAACAGTGTTAAGTGACCTGCACAAACCATAAAGCAAACTATCAGGGCTGTTCAGGGATTTCACTGCACATTTGGTAGAAACATATCAACACTGAAATTTCAGCAGTACTATTCTTCAGTGTGTGTGTGTGTGTGTGTGTGTGTGTGTGTGTGTGTGTGTGTGTGTGTGTGTGTGTGTGTGTGTGTGTGTGTGTGCGCGCGTATGTGTGTTTTTATTAAGACTTTATTAACACCAATGGACAAGATCCAACAATTTCTCTACACCCCAAGAAACCAACAAGTAAACAAGAAAATGCAGTGTATGTGTACATGGATGCATGCCATATATCCTTAAAACATTCCAGGTGTAGTCTAGAAGCACAGCATAGGCCTGCACTTAGCTAGGTTGTTAATGTCCAAGACAAGATACCCTGCCACGTAGACCCATAGACATTATGGTTATCTTAGCTGCATCAATAAACCCACTTAGGAATCTATGAGGGGAAGCCCATAATTAGTCCTTATGGCCTGCAGAAAGTGTTTATTAATTAAAAAATATATATCTGTGTTTTAGTATTTCATGTTTTAAATCAAAATAAAAGAGCCATTTTCATGTATTCCTTGGCATTGCTGTTTTTCAGGCATCACCTGAGATAATGCACCAAGCGGGGAACATCTGATCACATAATTTAGAAAACAGCTCACAGCAGCAAAAAGCAAAATAAACAGTGTCAAACAAGAACTGAAAAACAAGTACAGTAACATACCTCTCAACTGTCCAAATTTTTGCAGAATGTCCACATTTTTGGTTCACATTTTTGGTCTGTTCCTCATAAAATTTATGTTTTTTTGGCAAATTGCTGGGGTGATCTGAGGATTGAAGTCATTAAATAATGGCATACATTTGAGTTTCAGACTTTAAATCCTTTGGGAAATGTATGTTAAAACAAACCTTGTTACTCTAGCAACTTTCTACGTTTATAAGAACAATATTTAAAATATCTCCCTATTTTTGGGCATTTGTCCCCCCCATTTTGTCAGGCTTTGTCCCAGTTTCTTGCACTAATAGGTTGAGAGGCACAGAAGTGGTAAAATTCACAAACTTTATACACTACACTCAGTACAAGAGGCATAATAGCAGTCCTACAAGGTTCATTAGATAAAAGTATACAGGAAACTATCAAGTAAGTACTTTGAAAGGCAGAATGTGAATGAATGAAGAAGACAGAATGTTTTGAGGTTAAAGAAAGCACCATGTTGTGTGGGTCACTTACATGTTTTTCTCAAGTCTTGCAACATTCAGGTAAGATTGTGTTGCAATAAGTAATTTTAGCAAATGAAGGAAAACTTGGCTGAAGCATATTGTTTATCCTCCAGGCAGTACTTCGAAAACTGCAATTTCAAGCACAGGCCTTTGATGCCAGGCCAAAAAAGTACAGCATCACATTTATGCCTCTCTAACACAATTTAAATCTGAAACATTAATTAGAAAAAGGCCACAGACTAAGAGCAGAAGAAAGAATACACTGCTGTGATATACAAAATGGCCTGTCCTGATAGGAAAAAGGAATTGTTCGGTTGGCAATTTGACATGTAATGGTAATAAATTTGCTGATAAAAATAAATATTACAAAAGCAAAATATGTTGTTCCTTGTTTACTGTAGTTTTTGAGATTCCTGGGATACAGTGCCAGTTGCTGGGTAGGATCACATACTGAATAAATTACATACATAAACACGCACACACATCTGTGTGTGTGTGTGTGTGTGTGTGTGTGTGTGTGTGTGTGTCTGTGTATGTGTGTGTGTGTGTGTGTGTGTGTGTGTGTGTGTGTGTGTGTGTGTGTGTGTGTGTGTGTGTGTGTGTGTGTGTGGTTTTGGTTTGTTCTGTTAATGTATAGGTTGACCACAGGTTTTCTGCCAGAAGTAGTCAACAACATGTATAGGAGTTACTTTAAGGAGCAACATGTAATGCTGCTTAGAGTGAAGAGGTGTACACAGTGTAGCAGTAGGTGGGGGTATGAGTACTTGTGCAAGTGTTTGTTGTTTAGGTTTAGGGTAAGGGCTAGGGAAAGAAATATATTTTGTTTTGTGCATGTGCTTTGCTATGTGTGAAATGTGTCTGTATGGCTTGTTTAGTGATACTGTTAGGGAAAGGATTTTTAGTAATGTTGTTGTTGTGTCTTTCGGCTTTTCCCGGTTAGGGGTCGCCACAGCAGAACTCCGGTCTGCTAATGACTGGTAGTTGATTTTTACGTGCCGAGTTACCAGCCCTGACGCACAACCTTCAACGAAGGTACGCCCATTCATGCATGTCTCCACGCAGAAGACGCTCTAGCTGAGAATCGAACCGGACAGCGACTTACTGTGAGGCGACAACACTACCACAGCATGCAGGTTGGGGCAGGGGTATGTTAGGGTTAGTGCAGATGTGAGTCATGTGGTACTGGGTAATGAAAATTAAAAAGTCAAATTCATTTTACTTTTCCTCAGCTTTGAACACCACAATTCTTAATGGAATAAATGACATCATTAAATAAAAAAAAGTTCCTTCTGTTTGTGTCTAACTTCATTCCTCAGTTTACTGCACCATACTGGGATACAGACTATTCCATCTTAATAAATTTTACGATTTACATTCTTCATCTTAGTCACCCAAGTATCTGGGAAGGGTGGTTAGGGGAGAAGGGACGTCAGAATGAAGAGGTCAAAGCTAGACTCAGAGGGGCTGCAGCCAAGTGACATGCAGTGTCAGCTGTAGTGTACTGCACAAGAATGCCAAAGAAGCTGAAAAGTAAGGTGCACAAAACAGTGGTATGAACAGTACTACTGTATGGTACAGAAACCTGGGCAATAAAGGCAGAGCAGATGAGGACACTAGAGGTGCCTGAGATGGTTGGTAGGATACACACTGTGGGGCAGATGAAGAAATGGGGACATAGCATAAGCCAAAGTAGATGTCCTCCTATATCACTGTTACAGTATCCAAAACAAATGGGATCTCCCACCCAGGGCAGCCTGACTCTCGGCTAGTATACAATCTTGTATGCACTGTATGTCACATTTTTGCTAATACCACAGAACATAGGGCATAAAAAGGACATATGGACACAACTACCAAGAACTAGTTGGTCTGAACGCCTTGTTGCTGTACTGAATACTTAGACACCAGATAAGTGCCCTGTTGGGGGTGTTTTTTATTTTTCTTGATGTATTTTATTTTGCTACCTAGAGTTCATGTCATCCAAGAAGGGAAAATGTCAGTGTGGGAGGCAGATTCCCCATAAGGATCATCATAAACAGTGTCTTTTTTGTTTAGATGCTTCCCACAAGCATACCTCTTGTAGTATCTGTAAGGTATTTGTGCCTAAGACATTCAGAAGCTATTTGTCTTCCCTGGCCATTTATCTTGAAAACCAATGGCTTAAGCAGTTATCACAAGGTACCATAGCAGACTCCTTTAACCCTGAGATACTCCCGCTAGGTAAGAAGAAGGCCAAGAAGTCTTGTCTGTATTCTTTAGATGTCCAGCCTCCAGACATCCCTCTAGAAGCAGGTAATAGCTCTGTAGCTTATTCAGCATCTACATTGCATTCCTTTGCCACATGGATCTGTATTTTTGCACATCCTCTGAGGCTTTGCAGGCATCTGCTCTGGACATCGAGAGGGAACAGCAGTTGATTATGTTGGAGAGTCTTAGAGGGATTCCACAGATATTGGTCAGGGAGGAGGTTCTGGGTTCCCTTATCAAATCTTGCCAAGAGTCAGAAACTCCAGTATTTGTTAGGGCTGATGTCTCTGTCACTCGTCTTGTATATCTGAATAAGACAATGAGGTTTGGGTGTTCATTTATGTATTTTATTATTTACAAATACATCAGTATGGATAGTAGGAACATTAAACTTAAATGAACTAACTGACTGACTAGTACACACATGCATGCTTACATCTTGACTGCTCACTACAAAATGGCACTCTTGCTTGCACATGCTCAGTACTTATATGCACATGCCTGCTGACTGGAAAGCTTCTCAAAGGTATACCACACACTCTGATCTACATCCTCCCTCTTTACTGAGCTGTCTTGCAATGATATTGACATTTGAATATGCATGCAAATTATACACACAACAATAAACAAAACAACATTCATGTCCAGGTTGCTGTGTATCTGGAACTAGGCCTGGAAATGCAACCTGATCTTATAATGTAATAGTTAGGACTGGCTTTAGTAACAGGGACAGTCACAAGTGAATGTTCTGCTTTAGGAGTCTCTGGGATATTCTTAGGAACATGGATATCTGCTGTAATATCCTCTGGAACTGGAACATTGGATAAGTCACTCTGAGAACTACAGCCTTTATTACAGGCAAGATGCTGTAACACTGGCTCGGACACTGGTAATAAATGTTTCCAATTCTGCCTAAATTCTGTTCCCTGCGATTCCTCAATGTATGATCTCAATTCTTGACACAAACGTTTCACAAATCCAATCCGATCAAAACCTTTTGCTGTCTGCATCCTTACTATCTCCCCTTCTTGTAATGGATTGAGTGGTTTGCTGGTCTTATCATAATAGGACTTCTGGGACAAAAATTTTTTCAGGAGTTGAGCTTTTACTGCTTTGTTGTTCTTAACGCATGGAACCAACAAATTGCTACTGATTGGTAATGTGGTTCTGGTTTGTCTCGACATAAGTCTCTGGGCAGGTGAACCAAGATGATTATAGAGAGGAATGTTTCTGAGATTCAGGAGATTTAGAAAAACATTGGTATTGTCTCATTTTGATTTCTCTAACAGCAGTTTTGCACTTTGAACTGCATGTTCCACCAATCCATTTGACTGCAGGTATTCAGGATTACTCATAATATGAACTAAGTCCCACATTTCAGCAAATCTTTTCAACTGCTGACTTGTAAACTGTCCCATTGTCAGAAATGACTCTGTGCAGACTAAAATGGACAGAAAAATGTCTCCAACTTATTGATGACAGTATTGGACATTAGGTTAGGAAGAAGGTCAGTCTTGAACCAGTTTGAATAAGAGTCTACTAGTGCCAAGTAATGTTGACCATTCCACTCAAAAGTGTCAGTGGCTACTGTCAGCCAAGGTACTTCAGGATTCTGGCTTAACTGAAGTAGTTCTTTTTGTTGATGCAGTTTAGTACTATTACAAACAGAACAAGATGAAAGTACTTTCTCAATGTTTTTTGAAAAGAAGGCCAAAATACTAGTCCTGTCACCCTTTTTTGGTAGAATCAGTTCCTTCGTAGCCACGATGCAAGATCTTAATGTACTCCTGTTGCAAGAATTTTGGAACAGTCACTTCTGAACCTTTCATGGTGATATCATTGTCAGACAAAATCCTCGTCTCTGTAAGAAAAATACTGTTGCACTACTGCTGGTAAACAATATTGCTTAGAAGGCCATCCTTGACTGAGGAAGTGGTTAAGCTTCTGGAAAATTGAATCTGAAGATGTGTGAGTTCTAAGCTCATCAAGACATGTGGAAGAAAAATTTCTCACTTCCATGACTTCAAAAGCAGTTTTCTCATTTTCATGCTGTTCTGTGTTTTTTTTCTGGGTGAAATGGATAAAGTATCAGCAAGATAAAAAAGTTTGCCTTTTGTGTAAACAAGATTGAAATTGTACTTTTGCAACTTTAGCATCATGCATTTCAATTCAGCAGGAGCTGTGTGCATTGGCTTTCTCAAAATAGTGACTAGAGATTGGTGGTCAGTCTTGATTTGAATAGATCAGCCATAAATATAATCATGGAACTTCGAACATGGAAGCACAATTGCCAAAAGTTCCTTCTCTATCTGAGCATACAGCACCTCAGTTTGGGTTAGAATTCTTGGTGCATAGGCTACTGGTCTACCCTCTTGAAGAATGACTGCACCAAGACCAAACTTAAAAGCATCACAAGAAAGAGTTACTTGTTTGTGAACATCATAGTATCTTCAAGTAGGTGGACTTGCGATTTTCTGTTTCAGAGCATCAAATGCTCTTTAGTATTGTTCGGGCCAGGACTAGGTTATATCTTTGTGTGTCTCTGAGCAGTGCTGAAAGTTGACTCAAATCTGGAATGAACTTGCTCAAATAGTTTACCATGCCAAGAAAACATTGTAGGCCTTGCACAGTGTCTGGAGTTGGCATCTCAAGAATTGCTGTTTGCTTGGAAGGATCTAGTCGTAGGCCAGAACTGGTAAACAAATGGCCAACATAAGTAGCTTCTCAAAGCCTGAATTTACATTTATGAGGATTCAACTTAAGACTGACTTTACGAGTTCTGTCTAAAACTGTATTGAGGTTTCTATCATGTTCGACTTCACTATTGCCTTCTACAAAAATATCATCTACTATAATAGCACATGGATAGCCAGAAAAAAATTGCTCCATTGCATGCTGAAAAACTTCACTGGCAGAATTTATTCCAAACAGGTTCCCTATGGTAGACCGGCATCTCGGAAGATCGACAATCACATCACCAATGCCAGAAGATTGACGGAGCAGATAACTGATAACTTGTAATCCAGACAGCAAAAACACCGACATGGGAAACATGTGAGCGCGACTCGGTAAGTGTGCGATAGTGAGGAATTTAGGGTTAGGATGCGGGTAAGGTGAGTGTGCGATAGTGAGGGACTTAGGGTTAGGGTGCGGGTAAGGTAAGTGTGCAACAGTGAGGGATTTAGGGTTAGGGTGCGGGTAAGGTGTGTGTGCGATAGTGAGGGATTTAGGGTTAGGGTGCATGTAAGGTAAGTGCGCGATAGTGAGGGACTTAGGGTTAGGGTGCGGGTAAGGTAAGTGTGCGATAGTGAGGGACTTGAGGGTTAGGGGCGGATTAAATGAGTTAGGGTTAGGTTGCGGGTAAGGTAAGTGTGCGATAGTGACGGACCTTAGGGTTAAGGTTTGGGTTAAGGTTAGTGCATAGATAGTTGTGTGTAAGGTGTAGTGTACGTTTTTAGGTTGTTGGTGTGCTTGTGTTGTGTGTGTGTTGTGTTGAACAGCAAACTTTTTGTTTTGTTAACTGTCAGGATTGTGGTTTGTCAGGCATGTGAACTTTCGTGTTTTTGCGGTTTCGTTCTTGTGGTGTCGGTGTTGTGGTTGTCGGTGTTGTGTGCTGTCGGTTTAGTGTAGAAGACCCATTCTAAATGGCATTCTCAGAAATCTGTACCTTCCGAATGGTGTACTGAATGTGGTTAGCAATGATGATTTACACTCAAGCAAAATTTGCCAAAATGAACTTTTTGTATCTAAGACAGAAAAAAACAGTGGCGTTTGGCATAAGAGCATTGTTCAAGTCTCTTGGGTCAATCCATATTCTAATCATCTTAGCTTTTCTTATGAGCTACCACCATGGAGGATACCCATTCAGTTAATTCTTCAACTGGACAAATTACTCCTTGCTGCACCATTCTGTCTACCTCAGCTTTGAATCAGTTCTGCATAGCTACTGGAACTTTCCGTGCCAGTCTGATAACTGGGCTTTCTTCAGGGTCTAGCTTCATGGACTACACAACTGGGAGTTTGCTTAGTTTATCTTCAAAAAGATCAGCATAGTCAGAAAAAATAGTCTGGGTGAAATTTGAACTGTTACCCTTCAAGCTTACATGGTGAACTTCCTTATTAAATGAAAGCAATCCCATTTTCAAACTGTCTCTGAGGCCTAATAGTGACTGTATGTGTCTCTTGACTATGTAAATCTGCAAGTCATAGCTATTCCCAGCAGAGTAACATGAAAGCACTGCTGAGACTTCGGTTTGAATTTCTTCACCACCATAAGCAACAAGCTTCATGCATTTTGCCAGATGAAGCTTCTCACCAGCATTTACTTTGGCAAATGTCTCTGCTGACATAACACTGCACTTTGAACCAATATCAGCTTAGAGCTCCATGGATCTCCTGTTAATCCGAACAGTACAAAATACTTCATTCTTTGTCCACAAATCTACTGCATTGACTATTTCACCAAGCACATCACACCATCAACATAAAAAGTAACATCACAGCTTTCTAATTGATCAACTTGCCTCTTTGAATGCTATTTTATTAAAAAATAATTAGCCTCATTTGATTTACAAAACCTTTTAAAATTATTCCACTTTTTACATTTGTGGCACTGCTGACCAAAAGCTAAGCACTTTTCTCTTTTAAACATAAAAATAAAATGCTTGCTCAGAATCCAAACCAGGCACTTTGTTCGACTGTGAAAATACTGTGTAAATGAAAGGTAGTAAAAGTCTAAGTGGTGATATTAGAAACCACACTGAAGGAATAGAAATGAATTGGATTATTAGGTTACAAGCTCACGTACACCCTCGCCTCAATGATACAATTCCATTAAAACCTATACTTAAAAATAGAAGAATCAATTATAAGTGATATTTTATTAAAGAACTAATGTATTTTTGTATGTTTACAATTTTACAGTTTGTATATAAACTTTTTTATATATATCTGTATATAGATATTACATGTATTATTTATTGTTCAGAGAGAATTTTTTATTTAATGTCTTTGTTTAGTAGAATGCACCTTTATATCGTTGATTGATGACTGAATAGTTTCAATTAATCAAGTATGTTTGAATAATATAAAAGAAGTCTTCAGCCACTGTTTTGTAATGGTTTGAAAAAGCCGCTTGGCGAAAGTGCTTACTGAACATATGTTAATAAAGGATTAGTTGGTTTTACTATTTCTGATGGACTTGATTCTTCGTATGGTTATGTCTGATATGGTCTGAAGAGACTATCATTTTTTGGGAATAGTTCGAAGAGAACTTGTTGACCTATCTACTTGGGATTTCTGTTTTCTGCTTGGAGAATTTGATGTGCTGTATTTCCCTAACTTGTCGGCTTCATATTGTTTAGACTGGTCTGAATAGACTTAGACTTTTACTACCTTTCATTTACACAGTATTTTCACAGTTGAACGAAGTGCTTTTTATTTTTATGTTTATCTTCTTCAGTTTATTGCTCAGATTCATTTATTGGTCTGTGGTATTTGTTTTTATTTGGTTTATTTACTTTTCTCTTTTAGGTTCACGATTACCACCACAATTATGGCAGTTGACTATGAGGCTAGGTGGGGGGCACATTCATTGATTTATCTGACTCACCCTTGTGCTTCACTGAGCATGTCTGCTTCACAGAGCATGCTCTGAAATTTGTTGGAAAGGCTCTGGGTTTCACTGAAGTTGCCCTGGAATTTGCTAGAAAGGCACAGGGTAAGGTCACAAGTTTTGCTAGGGAAGCCTAGGGCATGGCCATGCCTTTAGGCCTGTATCTTTTAACCTTGTGCTGCATACAATCTACATTAGCACTGGAAGGCACTGGAAACATGCTTTTCTCATTTGTAAGCATATTTGTGTGTGCTTTTCTGTGAGCTCATATATCTGACAAATCTCTATGGCCTTATTCAAAGTTAAATGACTGTCTCAAAGCAAATTCTTTCTCACTGCATCATCTTTAATGCACACACAAGCCTGTCTTTTATCAACTCATCTCTCAAATCACAAAATCCGCACATTTTAGTCTTGTTTCTCAAGTCGGTTGTATATTCTGCAAAAGTTTCACCAGACTTTTGATCCCTTGTGTAAAATAGCTGTCTTTCCATTGTAATATTCACTTGGGAGTTACACATTTCTCTAAATTTAAATTTTAAACACTCAGAGTCTTCCCGCGTTTCAGCCGGTACCACTATATGCTGTTTTTTCCCCATCCCTTGCATACACAGCAAGTGCATACACAAATGAATGCTCTCTTTCAATGGCTTCTGAACCAGCTAAATTAAGCAGAATAAATGCCTTTGTACTTGTGTCTTTGTCAGAAAAAGCAGCCTGTATGAAAATATCGTACTCTTGCTCAAACAGTCTAATTTTCTGCAATAGTGTTATCAAACACAAGCAGACTTGGTTTGTGAAATCCTTCTGCCATGCCAACAAATTATGTTTAAACACAATGCAAAAATGTCCCTTGTAATTATTTATGAACATGCATGCACACCAGGTACTTGTCATAACATTCAAATGACAAATAAACTCTTTGAAATACCTTACTTTCTGAAATAACTGTACTGTAAAACTGCACACACTTGCCAACACTTTGCACACTTTGGTTACTTTGAATAACTTTAGTTAAAAGAGAACCATATCCGCAGACTCAAAAACATGTTTATTTCATCATGGTTTGGTGTTTCCTGCATTTTAACACCACTCTGGGACTATTTACAGGTTTTTAAACATTTTTATATGTAATTTCTGAGTCTGACCACATGGGATCTGGCATCTTGAAGTAATTCTGATTGTTTAGTCTCCCTCTAGGTATACCATGATGCAGTACTTGTCTGTAAAAAATTACATCATACAGGCCTCTTTCTTCCTGAATTTCCTGTCACAGCATAGATTTTACATGCATACACTGCTGTCTTTCAGTTAGTTTTTAGTAACATTTCATGACATTCAGTGACTACTTAAAACGCAAACAGTGCAGATGCCACAGAACAGACTTTCAAAGTGCGTCTTACTGCTGCTTCTTTTTAGAATAGCTAAATTGCAGTCTTTTCTGAAGCCTGAATTGTATTATTTTGACTCATTTCCCATCCCCCTCACACCTAACTTCCCTGGCTGTCAAAGTGCTAAGGGTAATTTGAGCTGTTACTTGCTGTGATTGACAACTCACAGCAGGAGACTTGCTTCATGTACTGTTTCCTTGTTCTAGCCTTTACTTTCTGTATGGGTAGGGGAAGGACCAGGGAGCTGTGACATCACAGCATGGGTGGGTTTTTATGATGGTTGTTGTGATGTTAGTTTGGGGAGGGAATTGGCCAGAAAATTACCTGTATTCATTGGCCTTGATGACATCAATGAATTGGAGACTGCAGTAAGCTTTTTCAGGCCAGGATAAAAGTTTTTTGAAAGTGAAACCACCACAGTATAGTAAGGTACTATTCTAGTGGAGAGAAACAGTCAATTTAAAGTATTTTAAATGCTGTATTGTTGTTTATGCATAGCAGGGACAGTAAATAGGGAAAAAAGGACAGAGAAGTTCAGCATTCATTTAACGTAATCATGTAATTGTCTTCTAATGTGATAAAGTAGCACATAGCAAAAAAATACGGTCATTTTCCCTTTTTTATACATTTTATGTGACTCTGATATTATTTAAAAATTTTTCGTAATTATTTCAAATATGATTATCAATATGTCCCAGTTTCAGACATTTTGTTTAATTAGAAATTCATTTTGAGCGTTCTGATCACTTTGCTTTATATTAATTAAGTAATAAAAAGCATTTAAGTGAGTTTGAGTACCTGGAATTTGTTTCTGACCTATTTGCAAGTCGTTTGAACAGTAGGGATGTTCCATTCCTGCATATTCCTCCAACTTTAACTATGTGTCTCATGCTTTTGATTCTGGATCCCATTCTGACACCATGTCATTCATCTTGTATATCTGAATAAGACGATGAGGGGTGTTCATTTAAGTATTTTGTTATATACAAACACATCAGGATGGATAGTAGGAACATTAAACTTAAAAGAACTAACTGACTGACTGACTGACTAGTACACACATGCATGCTTACACCTTGACTGCTCACTACAAAATGGCACTCTTGCTTGCATATGTTCTGTACTTATATGCACGTGGCTGCTGACTGGAAAGCTTCTTAAAGGTATATCATACACTCTGATCTACACTCCCTTCTATGAAAAGACAAAAACTGAAGTATGTTTTGATCTGTCCTAAGCAATCTCAAAGGGAATGGCAGGAGTTTACTTAGTGCATGTTTTCTGCCTTGATGGCCCTAAAGCCTCCTCAAGCGGGTTTCGGTAAGTGCTCCTCCTTGGACCCCTATCCCTTCTAAACAGCTAGAAAACTGGATTCCTCAGATGATGATTCAGTGTCTGATGAGAGGTCTTCATCCTATTCTTCACAGATGCCTTTACCTTTGGCTTATGGTTCTAATAAAAAGGAATTAGAACAAACCACAACAGCAGGATTCAGGATACTAGGTTTTTATTCCGGTACCTCGGCCCAACAGCCTTCAAAGGATTCCTTTGAAGGCTGTTGGGCCGAGGTACAGGAATAAAAACCTAGTATCCTGAATCCTGCTGTTGTGGTTTGTTCTAATTTTCATCTGCTGCTGTTGGTTTCTGATTTTCTAATAAAAAGGACTCTGTTAGCCCTGAGTCTCCTTTTGAGGAATTGTCCTTTGGGGACACAATTACTAAGATGATGGAATACTTTAAGTGGGATTCTTCTCAAGTGTCTGATATTCAGAGAAGATATTATGAATTGTTTCAGGTGGATACTTCTAAACCATCAGCAGATGTTCTTTGTGTTTCACTGTTGCAGTAATCACACTTGGGTTATCCTGCCAGGGGTAGCCCTTAGTCGGCCCAATACCAGAGATTAGTATTTCTGCGTCGGTTGCTGTCACTTCAGGACTGACATCAGGTTGTCAGGGGTATAAAAACAGACAGTTGACACCATTACATCAGTCTTTCTTGCCGAGGAGCGTGAAGCAGAAGCAGTTCGCAGGTCGGCCACTACCTGAGTTTTTGTTTCCGAAATTGAATCATCCTGAAGTCTTCTAAAGCTAAGTACCCTGTTGGGGATCCTTTTTTCTTGCTCTAACCGATGTCAAAAAAAGTTAACAATTGTCTCGCCTGTGGAAAGCAATACCACACTGAGATTTCCATTCTTACTGCATCACCTGTTTAAGCCCAGACCATGACGTACCTCGCTGTCGGTTTTGTGCTTTGTTCAACATCCAAACTATTCATTGTCGGGCCCTTATTGTAGCTAAATACTTTCACTCTCAAGCTCTGTATTCTGAAGGATAAAGACAGAGACAGACCGCACAGGTCCAAAACTGCCAACAACGCTTCCGTTAAGCTAGTTGCCAGTTCACCGGTACTCAGTGAGGCGCTTTCGCAGCCCCTGATGCCCACTTCAATAGATTCTTAGGCCGCTACCAAGATCCGTTCAGAATCTGGTATGCCGCATTACTCTTCTTTGATTAGGGAACCTGCAGATGTCTCTACCTTGGATGGGTCCAGAGCCGCTGTGCAGGCACTGGCTTTTGAGGAAGTTCTTTGCATTACCTATATTCAACACAAACCGATGACTTCTTTCGTGTCTTCAGCTCTTTCTAAAACTACCGAGTTTCTAAGGCCAAGAGTACGAACTATGCCTAAAAAAATGATGACCCAAGCTCAAGCACCTGCTTCCTTGCCTCAATCTCAAATGCTTAAAATGGCAGAAGACCTGATCATGCTGATTAGTGGAAGCCAGCCTTCCCCTGCTAAAAGAAAAAGAGACCTGTCCCCAGCAGCTTTAACTGACCAAGAGTCCGACGACTCTGAGGTTTCTGAATAGGAAGACATGCCTTTATCGGGTCTATATCAGAATCGCAAAAGCTGTCTTTCATGAATACATGTTCATCGACACATAAACGTCGAAGAACAAGAATAACAAAGTACCAAAAGAGCAAAATGGAGAATGCCGAACAGATTTTCTTGGCCAGCAGGGTGATCTTGGGGATGAGGAAATGAATCCTTTTCCCCACTGTAGTGCGGTCTTGGAGTTAGTATATATAAGTAGGGAGATGTGGGGGGTGCAGGGGGATTGCCCCCTGCAAAAACGTTTGAAAAAGTATTTTAGGTAAGGTTTGTACAGTTAGGTTTACCTTACCTGTATGGCGCTGTTACTTCCGGGAATCCGTTCGGCATTCTCCATTTTGCTCTTTTGGTACTTTGCTGTTCTCGTTCTTCGACATTTATGCATCGATGAACATGTGTTCACAAAAGACAGCTTTCACGATTATAATATAGACCCACCTTTATCTGCCTATGAGGATTCAGATGCAGAGGAATCCATTCCTTCTGCGTCCCCTCCAGAGGATTTTTCTTTTGATGAAACCCAACATACTTTGAGAAAGCATTTCCACTGGGAATGCCAGAATTATCTTCAGTCCAAAAAGAGATTCAGGGAATTTTTAGATTTACCACAGCACAGACCCTTAGCTATTCCTCCTGTTCTGGATTTTGTGAACGATGTCTTTATGGAATCCAGTCTAACTCCTGATACTTTACCCCCTGCTCCAAGGAAACCAGACAGGTACTATAGAGTCCCTGACTCTCACAAATGTCTTTTCAAAAATCCTACTGGTGACCCAGAGGTCATCTCCCAAGGACCTAAAGGAATAAAAGCAACTACAGCTAAGAATCCCACCCTTTCGGACAGGGATTCCTGAGCTTTAGACAGATGGGGTAAAACAGTATACACCTCTGCAACTCTCGCCATTAGAGCATTGAATTGTCAGTTCCACATGCTGAAATACCAGCAACATACTATGGAACCTATTAAGCAAAAATTCTCTACCTTTCCTGACTGTGCAGAAAATAAAGAATTACAAGAGCTTATGCATTCTGCAAACCAAGTCAGCAAGTATACCCTGCAGTGTGGATTTGACACTCTAGAAGCATCTTGCAGGGCAGCGGTCACAGGTTCTGTACTTAGAAGGCATGCTTGGCTTAAGGAGCAGACCTTGCCAGGCCATGTCAAATCAAAATTACTGGATGCTCCTTTGAACAAGGACAATCTGGCACCAAAGCAGAAGAGGTTTTAAAAAAGATGGAAGAAAAGGCTAAGTCTATGCAGACAGTCAAAGATTTTTTGCAAGTGCAGCCCCCACGAATCAGTAGGCATTGCCCCTCGAAACATTGGTAATTTCCAGCCCCCTCAAGGCCATCTCAAACTAGAGCCAGGGGAAACAGACCCCCCCCCCAGATTATAGTCTCAGGGTATGCAGAGATCTAAGCAATGGAGTACCTCCACTTCTAAAACAGGGAGTGCTAAGCCACCCCCTTACGGAAAGAATTCACAGTAACTTCTCATCTCCACTCCTCACCTCTATCCAGTTGCTCATGCCCCTAGGAGGAAAACCTGCCCACCATGCAAAAAACTGGACCTCCATCACCAACAATCAATGGGTCCTCAACATAATATCCCAGGGGTACAAATTTTATTTCCACATGCTGCCAACCCCAAAAGGGTTCCCAGACCTTCCTCCAAACCAGTGGGCAGAGGCACAAAGCCAAGTTCAGTCCCTGCTCTCCATAAGGGCAATTCAGCCTGTTCCTGCAGAACAGATAGGCCAAGGTTTTTATTCCAGACTTTTCCTGGTGCCCAGAAAAGAGGGCACCTGGTGCCCAGTCTTAGATCTATCCATTCTAAACACCTTCCTGGTGGCACCAAAATTCAGAATGCTCACCCTACAGGAGCTTCTCTCCCTATGCTGTGCAAAGATGTCTGGTTAGCCACCCTAGACCTAAAGGAAGCCTATCTGCACATCCCTATCAGGGACTCCTGCAGGAAATATCTAAATTTCAGGGCAGGGTCTTTGCATTATCAGTTCTCTGCACTTCCATTTGGCGTATCCACTGCTCCCAGAGTCTTCACAAAATGCCTGGCTCCAGCCATTGCCTATTGCAGACAGAGAATGATTCAAATATACCCTTACTTGGACAATTTCCTGATTCAGGCAGACAGTCAGGAAAAGCTGTTGCAGCACCTGACATTTGTAAAGGACCTTCTAACCTCCACTGGGTACACTATCAATGAAAACAATCAAAACTAGTCCCCAGTCAAAAAATTGTATTCCTGGGAGCAAGCTTGGATGCAGCAACCCAGATGGCATTCCTTACTCCAGAAAAACAAGCCTATCTGACAGGCTACTTGGCTCAAATGGCCACCAGGACCCAGCTATCCACAAGGAAAATCTTGCAGGCTCTAGGGTTCATGGCCTCCTGCATTCTACTAATTCCATATGCCAGACTGCATATGAGGAAACTTCAATGGTACTTAAAAAGCCTTTGGTGCCAACATTCTCAGGACATAGAAACTATCATACCTATCATACCTTGTCTCAGGACAGAGTTTCTTTGGTGGGCAGCAGCATGCAACCACAACAAGTGACTTCCCTTTACACAACCCCATGCCACCCAGACCCTAACCACAGATGCATCAGACTATGCATGGGGTGCACATCTGGATGGCAGGTGCATTCAGGGCCACTGGAGCCCAAACCAAATTAATCTGCACATCAACCAAAAAGATATACTAGCTGTTCAGCATGCTCTGACAGCTTTCAGATCCTTACTCTCACCGGGGCCCCTTCTAATAAAAACCGACAACACCATAGTGATGTGGTACATCAACAAGCAGGGGGAAACCCACTCTTACCCACTCTGCAGGCTATTCATGACCCTGTGGAACGTGGCCTCGGCTATGCATATTCACCTGCAAGCTCAATTTCTGCCAGGCAAACAAAACTCTCTGGCAGACAACTTAAGCAGAAATCTCCTAGACCCACACAAGTGGCAATTAGACTACAACACCTTCAGCCTTCTAGCTAAGAAATGGGGTACCCTGAAGGTGGATCTATTTGCCTCCCCCTACAATCCCCAGCTCAGCAAATTCTGCACCAGAGTACCTCACAATAAGGCCTGGAAAATGGATGCCCTATCCTTCCAGTGGGCAAACCTCTCAATCTATGCATTTCCCCTTCTGCCACTTCTTACAAGAGTACTACTCAAGATAATGCAGGAAAGACCAAGGGCAATCCTGACTGCCCCAGATTGGCCACACCAACACTGGTACCCACTACTGCGCAGTCTGTCACCGGTGCCACCATGGCACCTACCCCAAATCCCAACTGTCCTCACACAGCAGGAGGGACAGATCTTGCATCCACAATTGCAAACCCTGAACCTTGCAGCCTGGCTTATTCCTTAAATTCTCCTCCAGTGGCCAGCCTAAGCAAGCAGGTGCTGGATGTCATTCTTTTAGCCAGAAGACCCAGTACAAGGAAATCCTATGCTGATAAGTGGAAAAGGTATTGTTCCTGGATTCACTCTAAAGGAGTGGATACAGCACCGATCTCCATACTTCTCATCCTGGATTACCTAGCAGACCTACTCCACAGAGGCCTGTCCTTCTCTTCCATTAAGATCCATGCCTCTGCCATCTCTGCTCATTACAGCACTGAGCCACCTCTCCTCTCTCAACCTGTCATCAAACAGTTCCTGAGAGGGGCTAACAACTTAAGGCCACCAAGAAGACCCCCCACCCCTGCTTGGGACCTTAATTTTGTGTTGGAAAAGCTCACGCTACCCCCCTTTGAGCCTGCAGCATCAGCAGAGTTAAAATTCCTCTCTTGGAAAACAGCCTCGCTTCTGGCCATCACTTCAGCTAGCAGAGTGTCTGAGCTACAAGCACTTATGGCTGTAGAACTCTTCATTATTTTTCATGCTGACAGGGTCTCCCTCAGGACTAACCCTACTTTTATGCCTAAAGTGGTGTCCAGTGTGGATCTCAACCAATCTATCCATTTGCCCACTTTTTTCCCTAATCCTCAAAATAAGGGGGAAAGGATCCTGCACTCTTTAAATGTACACAGACAACTCAGATTCTACCTTGATAGAACAAAAACCTTTAGGAAATCTGACCAGTTACTAGTCAGCTTTGCACCAGGGGCAGAGGGCAAGGCCATATCAAAACAAACCATCTCCAAATGGATAGCACACTGTATCCATTTCTGTTACAAACACCATGGGAAACCACCCCCTCAGGGGGTCAGAACACATTCCACTAGGGCAACTTCAACCCCTACTGCCTTTCTCAGAGGAGTCCCTACCAGGGACATTTTGGAAGCTGCTACCTGGAGTTCTGTTCACACCTTCACCAAGCATTACCCACCTATCTATCTTTTCCAAATCCAGGGCAGGTTTTGCAACAGCAGTCCTGCAGGGCATACTAGCCAGCCCCAACTCTTCTTGACTGCCTCCACTCATTCTTCAGCTTTGGGAATCAACCCAAGTGGGATGACTGCAACAGTGAAACATGAAGAACATAGTACAGTTGTGTACACTTACCATAAATGTAGATGTTCGAGTGTATTCACTGTTGCAGTCCTGGTTTCCCACCCTCCAGCCCCCTTGTCTCTCTCTCTCACTCCTTCTCTATTTCTCTTACTCACTCCTTACAGGGCTATTGATATTTACTTTTTACTGGTGATGTTTTTTCCACCATAACTTGGCTCCCTATTTGGGGGCACCTAACCTGTGGGGCAAGAAAAATTTATGTAATGACGTCGGCTGCCTGTTTTTATACCCCTGATGATCTGACATCAGTCCTAAAGTGACAGCAACCAATGCAGAAATACTAAGTCTCTGGTATTCGGGCTGACTGAGGGTTACCCCTGGCAGAATAACCCAAGTGTGATGACTGCGACAGTGAATACACCCGAACATCTACATTTATGGTAAGTGTACACAACTGTACTTTCCTCCTTTGTTGGCTAGTTGTTACTTTCATTGCTGCTTCCACATCTCCTGATTCTCAGCCTCCTGCTCCTAAGAAACCTGAAAGGTTCTATAAGGTTCCTGAGGATTGTCTATTTTTATTTTCATGTCCTTCTGCTGATTCTGCTCTGGTGTCAGTCTCCTGACAAACCTTCTAAGCTTTTGCCCTCTTCCAAACTTTTGCCTTCTGATAAGGATAGAAGGGCAATGGAGAGGATTGATAAGAACGTTTACACTGCTTCTACCTTGGCCCTTAGGGCTGTTAATTACAAGACCCAAATGACCAGGTATGCTCTGGCCTTTATTGCTCAGGCTTGTCAGGTTATTTCTGTCCTTCTTGATTCTCAAGGCAAATCCTCCGCCTTATCTATTTTAGGTTCTGCTTCTCAAGTGGCTTGACACTCTGTTAAGTAAAGCTATGATGCTGTTGATGCCTCCTCCAGGGCTGCGGCTTTTGGGTCTGTCATGAGGTGTTATTCTTAGCTTCATCTCCAGTCTCTGCCTGAGGACATTAACGCCTAGCTGGTGGATGCTCCTTTGTATAATAAACACTTTTTTTATGACTGCTGCTGACATGTTTAAGTCTCTTCAAGAAAAAGACAAAGCTTTGCAGGATCTTAAACATATTTTTGTCTCTCCTCTCCCTAAGTTCCAAAGTAATTATCCTTCTAGATTTGCTTTTCTTTGTAGGCAACCCCACCAGGCCTCCAAAAGCAGGAAAGTTGGTAGACGGGCCCTTTTTGCTAAGGCTTCTGAGATTGTGGTGGTCCAGAATCCTCCTTTATCTAATAAGCTTGCTTCTCCTTGACAGTTCATCCATCCACCTTTCAGACCAGGTCCCTTCAGCTTTCCCATTGTCTTCCAAATTGGCATCTCACAACTTCAGACTCTTGGGTTCTTTCTGTCATCCGTCAGCATTACTTCATGGTATGGAAGTCTCTTGCTCATTTTTCAGGAATTCCTCAACCTCCTCTAGAGCAACCTCCTCTTCTCCCAGAGGTTCTAGGGTGTCAGGTGGACCAAGGAACCATTCAACCTGTCCCCTCTTCTCAAGTGGGAAGGGGTTTTTATTTCAGGATGTTTCTGGTTCTTCAAAAGGAGGGCACTTGGAGACCTATTCTGGATCTCTCCTGGCTCAACACCTTTCTCAGAGTCTCTTCTATTTGAATGCTTACTCTTCATACTCTGTTTCCTCTTTTATTACCCCAGCTTTTCTGGGGTCCTTAGACTTGAAAGATGCTTACCTTCATATCCTTATTCACCCTCTTTTCAAGAAATTTTTATGCTTCTATGTGTCTTCCTTTCATTTTCAGTTCTCTGCTTTTCCCTTTGGCTTCTTTACTGCCCCAAGGGTATTCATAAATGCCTAGCAACTGTGATTGCTTTCTGCAGGCTTCAAGGCATTCAGAGTTTTCCTTATCTAGATGACCTGATGCTTTAGATGCCTTCTCCCAGACTCCTGTTACAGGATCTAAAGTTCACCATCTCTCTTCTTCAAAGTCTGGGGTTCACTATTAAATTCCAAAAGTCCATCCTGACACCCTCTCAGGATCATGTATATCTGGGATGCAGAATTTAGACAGTGACAATGTTGGCCTCTGTTCCACCTCCAAAAGTTTTGTAATTGACAGTCTTCTTTCAGTCTCTTCCTCCTCTGTCTGTCTTGCCAGCCAGGGAGTTTTTTTGGGTCCTGGGATTCATGACTTCTTCTATTCTGATGCTTCATCTTACCAGACTGCATATGCAGAAGCTTCAATGGCTGCAGCATTGTCACCTTCTAGATTTCACTGGACCTCCCCTTCCCTGTCTAAAGAAGGAGCTTGAGTGCTGGATTCAACAGTTTACTCTCAACCCAGGCTGGCCCTTTCAGCCTACAGTCCCTTCTTAAGAACTGTTCATAGATGCCTCAGACATGGAGTGGGTGGCTTCTTTTGGTCACCTGAAGGTTCAGGGTCTCTGGTCTCTCCATCAGAAGTCAGACCATATCAACATCAAAGAGATGGGAGCTCTGATTCTGGCCTTCAAACTTTTCACCCCATGTTGTCTCCAGACCCCTTGAAGGTGTACACAGACAACACTACAGTGGTGTGGTATGTCAACAAGCAGGGAGACATAAAATCTTACATCCCCTGCAGGATGGCTCTTCAGGCTTGGGAGTTAGCACTCAGTTTATTTTATTTTATTTTATTTTATTTATTTTATTTTACATTTGTTGACCGGGCTAGTCTAGCTGGATATATGTCCATTTTCAGTAGAGGCCCGGGGAGAAAAGCTCCAAGTGTAGATTACAGATATAAAAAAACATATAGGAAACAGAACATAGACATTGTTACATACAATTTTACATAAAAAAGCAGTAAGTAGGGAACATTAATGTAAAAAATGCAAACCAAAAAATTTTTTTTTTTTTTTTTTTTTTTTTGAAAGCATACATATAAAGTTACTGTAAGAATAGATAGGATAGGAGAGGAAGGAGTGAGTTAACCTGGGTTGGTTAACTCAGGGTTTTACAGGTGGCAAGGAAACCCTCAACCAGAAATTCTTATAACAGTTATCAGTTAACTGTTCAGACAGTACACATTCCTTCAGAGCACAGACTAGTGGCAGACTTTCTGAGCAGGTCCACAATACAGATTCACGAATGGCTACTTCACAGAGATGTGTTTCTGGACATTGTCCTTTAGTAGGGTATTCCTCAGATAGATCTTTTTGCCTCCCTCTGAATAGGCAACTTCCTGTCTTCTGTTCCAGAGTGCCATGCCATCTGATGTGGGAGACAGATGTCCTTTCCTTTCCTTGGAAGGGGATGTTCCTTTATGCTTTCCCTCCTCCTCTACTTCCAAGAGTCCTGCAGAAGATTCAGCTGCACTCACCAGAAATCTTGTTAGTGATTGCCTTTTGGCCAAGACAGCACTGGTTCCCCCTCTTAATGCATCTAGCCAGGGGCAATCACCACACTTTACCTCACTTGTTGGACCTCCTCACACAGGACAGGGGGTCTCTCATCCATCCTCACTTGTCCACTCTTCATCTGACACTGTAGATGACAGAGTTTTCTGAGGACGTGCTCAGGGTTTTACAGGTGGCAAGGAAACCCTCAACCAGAAATTCTTATATGTCCAAATGGAAAGGTTTTTTGTCTGATACCATGCTCATAACCAGGGATCTTTTTCAGTGGGGGTCCCTCTAGTCCTTTCTTATTTGTATGAGGTGCTCCAATCTGACCTGGCCTATTCTTCTGTGAAGGCTCATTCATCAGCCATTTCTGCTTGTCTGTTCTTGAATCCTCCCTTGACTTCTCATCTTGAGCTCAAACAATTTCTTAAAAGTGTCCTGTATATTAGCCCTCCAAGGAAACATATTCCTCCTCCTTGGAACCTTAATTTTGTTTTGGAAAAAATTTACTCAGGTTCCTTTTGAGCTTGCAGATTCTGCTTCATTGCAACATTGTACCTGGAAGACTGTTTTGTTGTTGGCTCTTTCTTCTTCTCAGAGGATTTCTGAGCTCCATGAAGTTATGGTCATTCCTTCTTTTTTTGTTTTTTCACAAGGACAAGGTGTCTCTTCTTACTAATCCTTCTTTTATGCCCAAGGTAGTATATGAGTTGTCCTTGAATCAGTTAATCCTTTTTTCCTTCTCCTCAGTCTGCTAGTGAGAATGTCCTGCACACCTTGGATTTTCACAGACAGATCAGTTACTATTTGAATAAAACTAAGGCCATTCATAAGTCTAATCAGCTTTTTGTTTATTTTCATCCTAGGACATTGAGTTTGGCTGTATCTAAGCAAACCATCTCCTCCTGGACATCTAAGGCCATTTCATTTTATTATACTTTTCATGGCAAATCTCTGTCTACTTCTGTTACAGCTCATTCCACTAGGGCTGTTGCCTCTTCTGGTGCCTTCTTCAATGGGTTGGACACCAATTCCATCCTTGAAGCTGCTATTTGGTCTTCAGTGCACACCTTTACCAAGCATTATAAGTTGGATATGGTTTCTAGGGCCAGAGCAGGTTTTGCTGAAACCATTTTATTTGGGTTTGTTGAGAGTTGTTCTCAGTCTTCCACTTCCCATTCTGTTTCTTGAGATTTTTTTTAATCTCCTTTCTGCTTTGGATACTTCAACAGTGATACAGAAGGACATAGTAAAGTTGTGCAAAATCTTACCATACCAGTAGATGTCCTTCTCTTCAACATTGCAATATTCCCTCCCTCCCTCCCTCCAACTCCCTCTTTTTGTTCTGTTTTTTTGTTTTAGATTCCTCCCTTCTGACTGAGGATTTCCCCTATTACTTCTGTATTTTTCCTTCTGGATGTGCATGGACTCCTTTGTCCTATGGAGACTGTTCTCTTCTGGGGCAATTCAGTTCTGGGTAGGTCCATCTGTATGTCCCTTCTATGCCCTACATTATGTGCGGGGAGCATAAATGTGACGTACAGTGCATACATGATCATTAGGCTTTTGTACACTGGCAGAGCATCGGGTTACCCTGGGTGGGAGATCCCTTCTGTTTTGAATAGTGCAACAGTAAAGAGAAGGACATCTACTGTCATGGTAAGATTTTACACAAATGTACTTTCCAATTGAAGAAAATATCAAAGAGAACAGATTACAGTGGTTCAGACACGTGCAGAAAAGAAGACGACAATCTGGTGAAGAACACAATACAGAAAGGATGAAGGTAAGTGGAAAAGAGAGCATGCAGCAAATAGATGTATGGATTGTGTGCGAGATCTGCAACAGTCAGGCATGAGTGTTGAAGAAGGCAAGAGTGTGACATTGAATCAAGAGATGGCAGCAGTTAACACAACACCCCAACCTCATGTAGAAAGTGGGGAATAAGGGGTTGATGATGATGATGATCTTAGTCTCCCCTCCCCCCAACAGTGACTGAACCTAGTCAAATATTATGGAATAAGACCTTTTATACTTTATTAATTAAAATTTGGAATCAAATACATTATGTGTTTGGAGAAGCCCTAACAATCAAAGTTTTAAAAAATTTGCTAAGCCTTCAGATAAACAAGAAACAGTGCCTTAAATATGAACATTTGAATTTGCTAACAGAAGAAAACTGCAAAGGTCAATCATCTCAGCTCAAATGTTTCCATTATCTCTGTACAGCTGTTATTTCCCTAATTTCGTCACAGTCTTTCCTTACTCTATGTCAATCTTGTCTGAACCCCTCTGACAATTTACAGTGCAACAGTATATAAAGTAATACATTTCAGTGGGTCTATATTAGAACATCGAAAGTTTAATGGTTCAAATCACTAAAGGTCGACCTTTAATGATCGAGACCGCACTACATTGAAGTAAATGGAAATCTCCCCTTGCGGAGATTTCCGTTTACCCGTTCAATGGTCTGCACTTTCACTATTCTCGTGTCGACAAAGTTGGATTCGACATTGTCGGCTTTCGAGAATACAATAGGTAACCCATTTCAGGTCCTTCGGTCCACTTTCTCTCTCTCTCCCTCACTCTCTCTCTCTCTGTCTCTAACGCATTGAGAAATAAGATTTCCTTACATCAGTCTTAAATTTCCTCCTTTCCAGCAGCTGCTGCTGCCCTCAGAAAAGGAAGACTGACATAAGTACTAGGAAGATGACCATAAATTCTGATACAGGAATCCAGCCATATTATTGTGAATTTATGTATCACCAGAGTAGCAAAGACTTGGGATCAATAATATAATAAAAGAACAGCAGAAAAGGTTAAATAGGCAAAAAGAACAGTGAAACACAAAGACAAGTAAAGACCCTAAGAATACGGCACAAAATGGTAAAGCAAGCACTGAGACAAAAAGAGCTGGTTTTAGAAATTGCGTTTCAGTTTAATTTGTATGACAGGAATGTATTCAGTTGTACAATCTTAGAAAAGGATAAGGTGACAAGGTTTACTTTCATAAGACAATGTTATTTTCTACCAAAGTGGAACCTAACAGAATACTGAAGAGTTTTCTGCTTTATCCTGATTGACTTCAGGATAACTGTCAAACAATTCGTGGAAGGAATTTACTCAAATGGTCATTATAGACAACTGAGGTAAACCCAATCCTCTAATTATTTCTGGGTGTCAGAAAACCAGCCAAGTGCATTGTACAGATTGCATAGGTGAGATTTCCATATCAGTTTTGAGAAAATACACAAAATGCAACTACATGAGAAGTTTTAGAGAACTAACTTCCCCTGACTTTGGGTCTTATTCCCCTGCACCCTATCAACCCATTAAGAGTAAGCCCACTGATTCCCCAGCCATGATAACAGCTGTGTGTCCCATTCATTCCCTGACTGAGGTGACAGCTCCATTCCTCTTTGGAGACAAGAGTCAGGCACCAGGCAAGCATTCCTTCACATGGGTATCCCCTCCCTCCACATCTGTTTCCCTCCTTCATAACAGCTTTGACTTCCATAGTCACTGCCCCCAAGGGAGGCCCCCATGCATACTATGCACAGAGGACCAGTATTCCTGGCTACTGTGTGGCACAGTGGTCACCCAAACCAAAGCGCTGCATGCTAGGTCTCAACACTCCTGATTGCATCAGCATTATAGTGGGTCAGATCACCTGCCTCACCCAAGGATAGGTGTGCTGGCATTGTTCATTCATACCCTCATATGCCCAGCTCTTCCAGCTCCTCAGCTACTACCTGAACTTTGGCCATCTGAGTGTTATTTAGGCTTTATTCCTCTGTGCCATGAAGCTGGGCTGGTACAAGAAGAGGTTATGAATGTGAACGGAAGAGCCAAGAAAAAACACAAAGTACTCATGGTGAAACAGACATGACAACAAGTTCAAATATACAGTGAGGGAACCTATTTGTATTGCAAGTTATATCTGTAATAATAATAATGATAATAATGTTCAGACTGAAAGAGAGGGGATGACCATTCCCTTGGCAGCATTTCTGAATTTGGTTATTTTATTTAATAAGTGGGTAGTCTTCCCAGAGGTCTAAACTTTATTTTCTACAGAGCTGGCATAAACAAATACTGTATTATATGGAAAGTACCTGATAATAATTAAAATGATCTATTATTAGGAGTCCACATATCATCCCTCTGTCCATGTGGACTTTTGCCAAGTGCTCCAATTTCTTTCTATACCCAAAAACGCACTGTAGTTAAATTGGCAATCTTCCAACTTGTCTCTAGTTGTGTGTTGCATGTGTGTATGTGTGTATGTGTGTGTGTGTGTGTGCATGTGCCAGCTTGCATATCTTCTAATGGGTTGCTGCCCCATCAAGACTATCGGGACTAGTTTATGTTCCTTCCACCCATTGAATGAGAGGACAGGCATTGGCTCCCTGTGGCCCTCAAATAAAGTAAGGTGCTTACTGGAGAATCAATGAATGAGCTTTATAGCACTGCTCTGATGTCATTCATAGCCCATATAACATGGCATACTGTTCTGCCTTATAGCATTGCCCTGCTGCCATACATATCCCACATAACATGTTATGTTGTTCTATCTTATAGCATTGCCCTGCTGCCATACATATCCCACATAACATGTTATGTTGTCCTGCTTTATAGCATTGCTCTGCTGCCATGCATATCCCACACAGCATGTTATACTGTTCTGCCTTATAACATTGCTCTGCTGGTATGCATATCCTACATAACAATGTTATACTTATTTGTTTATATAAGCAGGACAGTATTCCAAATGTAAACATGATATTTGTGTGCCTGAGCCAGAAATATATTTTAGAAGTAATGGAAATGCTGAAGCCAACTTGTTAATATTTTGAAAACTAAGCATCAGTGCTTTACTTACTGTCCATATAAATGATATATATACAATTAAAAAATAAATAAATGCATTTATAAAGCAGCTTATTAAAATAAAAAAAATATCACCTGTTTACTTCGTACCATTTCATAAATCTGAATTATTTCAGTACAGGCCTAAAACCATGTAACATGCAATGTAACTTTATTTTTCTTTTTGTGTTAAATGGATGAAGTTTCAAGTTGTCAGTTTGAAACCACTCATGTCAAACTTCTCAGTCGGGGGTTATTACAGAAACTCACTGCCAGTGTGCTTTCCATTTGTGTGCCAGCAGTGATTTGCTGTGTGGTTTTTTCTGTCTTTTCTGCCCAGTCGTGATCTGTGAAAAGAATATATTTAAGTAAGGGGATGTGCAGGGTTGGGTGTGCTGGGGAACTTCCCCACCCATAAAAACTATTTTTATATGTAGTTTTGATAAATATCAGCTGCTCTTCTCTCTCTATCTTATAGCTCCAACCTTCCCAGCACCCACATGAAAGGAGTTTAGGGGACAGGGAAGTTTTGGTTATTATAGTTATTGCCCCCTCCACACTTGGGCATTCATAAATCCATAGCCCAAAGGTAATTTAAAATGCAGCAAAGCCTGATGTCATATGTGATAGTTTCACTGATTAATGAGATAAAAAAGAGCTTGGAGTGTAAAAGTAATGAAGAAGGCATGCTAGGGAGTCATGTTCATTGAACTGCATCTGGCATTCTGATGTATCCCTTGGTTTTCCACTGACAGCTATGTCACGTTCCCTGCTACACAACCCTCCATCAACGGTTGTTATCTCACACATATCAATGACAGGACAACTTGCTTCTCAGATAATACATAACCTGGACTATGTATAATGGTGTACACTAGATCCTCATTTAGGTGAGTATCACATGCTACCTTCCACATACACACAGCATGTTGATTTAAGGCAGTCCCAGCTGGACATATATTTATTTGAGTCTATTCAAAGGACACAGGTAAACCAATGCAGATTTGTTCATGTAAACACATACACCTGTGTGCTCAGACTTTGCAAACAGACATGAATAGGTCCTTGTTAGGTATGCAAAAAGGGGGTACCTCCTGTAGCAGTACATATTGCTGAATACAGAGATATACAATGCTACAGGAAATGTACATAGTACAGTTACCTCCCAGCTATGACAGAGTTCACACTTTGATATGCCATGTTCCATTGTAATTTACTATACTGAGGGACTACAGTCTACTATAGTCTATAGTTTACTATACTGAGGGACTACACTAAGGCACTGTACGAGCACATCCATTCGTGCATGAATCGTGCCATCCCAAATAGAACCAAGATGATCTTCTCCAAAAAAAGAAGCCAATCTGGTGGTCCCCTGCTATAAACAAACTATACAACAGAAGGAAGAAACTGTTGCAGAAAAGAGGAAAATCCCAGGATGCAAAAAACTCCCTCACCAGCCTCAGTAAGAAGCTGAGATCCCTCATAAAACCCTCAAAAGCTAGTTACGAAAATAAAATTGCCAAAGATTCCAAAGACAACCACAAGGCATTCTATAGTTATGTCAAGAATCTAAATGGCAATGCTCAGATCTGCTCTGAGCTACAACAGAATGGCATTAAATATACTGATCCCAAGGATATTGCCAATATCCTGGCAGATCGATTTAGTGCCAACTTCACCCCCCTCTCACCCCCTAAAGGGCCCATCTCAATACCAAAAGATTGCCAAATTCCAATAATCACAGCCACACAGGTAGAAACGGCATTCTCCAAAGCTAAGAATACAGCATCCATGGGACCAGATGACATCCCAAGCTGTGTACTACATGAACTACAAAATGAACTGGCATCCCACCTAAGTGTCCTGTTTAATCATAGCCTCACCTCAGGCTTCGTGCCCACTGAGTGGCGCACAGCTACAGTTATCCCGCTCCACAAGGGAGGATCCACCTTGGATCCAGAGAACTACCATCCCATCAGTCTGACAAGCCTGATCTGCAAGGGCATGGAACGCATTATCATGGAACTTATAAACAAAGACATTGGCAACCTTCAAACACTGGACCCCACCCAGTTTGGGTTTTTGAAGGGTCGATCTTGTCTCCTGAATCTGATTGACTTCTTCAAATCAGTCTCCAGAGCTGTTGACGAGGGTAAGGCGGTCCACACAGCCTATCTGGACCTCGCCAAGGCCTTCAACACCATCTCCCACTCTGGAATCATAGATAAACTTACTAAGCTGGGCATAAATCCCTACGTCACTCGATGGATTGCCAACTGGCTTACTGACAGAACCCAGACTGTAAAAGTAGCAGACTCCGAATCCAGCTCCAGACAAGTGACAAGTGGAGTACCTCAGGGTTCAGTCCTGGGACCACTCTTGTTTGGCATCTACTTCTCTGAAGTACAAGCCAACACTAAGGGACTCTGGCTAACAAAGTTTTCAGATGACTGCAAACTGGGAGCCATTATTGAATCCCCAAATGATGTGGATATTCTACAAAAGGGCCTTACAGAAACAGATGCCTGGTGCCAGAGCCATGGGCTCAAGCTTAATGCCAAGAAATGTATAGTTATCCCCTTTGGAAAAAAACATGTACCCATGAACTACCACATAGGTGGCAGGACACTAAACATCAAAAGTGTGATGAGAGACTTAGGGACACAAGTGGACAGTGGTCTCACTTTCAATAACCACATCACCACAACAGTCAGGAAATCCTTTTATGTGGCACACCTCATCACTAAGGGCTTTTCATCCAGAAAAAAAGAGGTCATTGTCCCACTGTACTCATCCCTCATTAGACCCATTATAGAGTATAATGCCCCATTTGGTATGTACCTCACAAGACATCTGCAACAGCTAGAAAGGCCACAGAAATACCTCACTAAAAGAATCACAGGCCTAAAGCAGATGCCATATGCTGACCATCTAAAAAAACTCCAGCTATACTCTGTGGCATATCGTCTACTCAGAGGCGATCCCTGCTTAATATACAAGGCCATGTCAAACCCTGAGCTGTTGGACATGCTCCACTTAAAGAAATGCCAATCCATCAGAGCCACGCACTCCAGGGATCTAAACCTTATCATCACAATGAACAAAACATGCTGGAGGGATAGGTTCCTGACCCAGAGAATCCCCATACTCTGGAATAGACTGCCCATACATGTCAAGCAGAGCGCCTCATTGGCCCTCTTCAAAAGGAACCTTGATGATTGGATGGGAGATAGGAAATTCACCCCAGGGATCATGTCAGTCGCCCTGCTAGACAGGGGCCCAGAGAAGTAAATATTGTGGGAAGAAATTTCTAGGGAATTGTTATGGCTAGGCTTGCATAGGCCTTAGGGCCGATAGCCTAGTACCAACCTATGAAACTATGAACCTATGGATACTGGACACTATGTCATTCTTATGTCCTTAACCTATAGTAGAATACACAGCCTCTGTGCCCCATAATTTTAGTGATTTATGCTATAAACTTCTAGTAGACTACCCAGTTTCTTTACCTGGAGTTTTAGTGAATCATGTTGTAAACATAATAGACTACACAGCCTCTGTACCCCAGAGTTTTAGTATGCTGCACTATACCTTTCAACTTGTTAGCACAAGAAAATTGAATAAAGCCAAAAATAATTAGGGACAAAGGCCCAAAAATAGGGACACATTTTAAACATTGCTCACATAAATTTAGAAAGTTGCTAGAATAAAAGATTTTATCTTAAAATACATTTTCTTGAATGATATGAAGTCTGATATGCAAATGTCTGATATTATCTAGTGACTTCAATCCTCAGTGACTTGCCAGAAAACCACACATTTTATGAGGAATAGACCAGAAATATAAGACAAAAATATGGACAGTTGTAAGGTATGTGCTGCATGCACCTTCCAGAATCCCATCCTAAGTAATGCTTCTGTAAGTGAAAAGAAAGTTATAAACACCAGGTTTTAATACTAGGTTTAGCACTGTCTATTATCTGAAAGTTATGATTTCTAAAACTGTTTCACCTGTGATGAATTTTTTTAATTCATGAATTCATTGACTTTCTTCTCTGTCTGAGTTAGTTTTATTACACGACATACTTTTTTTTCATTTATGCTAAAAAGTCTAATCACATTACAGCTTATCCTGACAGGAAAATTCATAATGCATTTTGTATGCAGCCATGCTACTAACTGCT
>NC_056725.1:1337580271-1337660271 GCF_019279795.1 Protopterus annectens
TGGTGCCTTTCCTTAGCTTCTGATAGGATGATTTGTTTTATTTATGTTGTAATTTTGAATAATGTATTTACCATCACCAAAAGATTCAGATCATTCTGTAAAATACCTTATATTATCTTCACCTTAAGGTAGCTCCATGAAAGGTGTCAAAAAGTATCATTGTTTCTACATGGATTCACTAACATGACAAGGGACTTTGAGGCTCTGTGAAATATATCAGTAAGATTTGCTTGTCTTAAAAAAATATTCAAAAATCTCTTTTGCATATCTAGATGGCTCCCAGCCATGTGTGCAGTAGTTTTAGTGCAGATTCATCCAGCACTCAAACTGGAGTCAAAGAAAGGTATCACACTATTCCACCCAATTTGTTCTTCACATGGAGTACAATCATAACTTTCACCAACAATGACATTTGTTCTGAAACTGACATACACTGTGAGATGGATAGAAGTCACTTCGGTCTTATTTAGCATTTCATGAATGTTAAGCAAGAGATAGATATATGATTCATATCTTTATGGCAGCAGTCTATATGACAGAGCAGAAATGAGAAACATCTAGGCCTTCTCTAAATTGTTCATGTTTTTCATCAGATAGTCTACCTGTTGAACTCATTCAGTCAGCATTTCAGAGATGTTTTTATTTTGCCAGGGTCTTTCTGGTTGGTTCCCAAGCTCATCTGTAAGACATTTTTTGCTTTTTAGTTTGACCCTTATCGGGTACCTATCCAAGAGGTAATGGACCTCAGGCTGTTTATGAACCAGATATTTAAGACCATAGTTAGAGTCTCTACTTATACTATACTGATGAGCCCAAATAAGAATGAAATGTCTTCTGATAGGAGAGTCTTATTGCCATTTTGATCTGAGTGAATTAACAAAGACGTGCATGTGTTATTGTGCATTCAGGAGTCATTGTTCTGGAACATTTTTATTATACCTTGATCAAAGGGCAGTTGCACTTGCTTTATAGAGATGTTTCCCTCTTTTGCCAGAGTCTTTCTGGTTGGATCATATAACCACCTGCAGAACCTTTTTGCTCTTTTGTTGAACTCATAAATATCCAGTTTCATGATACTTTTAAATTATACTAATACACCAGTTCTTTAAACAATCAATGACAAGTGTCAGCTTGACCCTTAATAACACCTAAACTATTAAACATCTTTCATGTAATTAGTTGTAACTGCTTGTATCTGTGTTCAGTGTTTCTAACTGAAGATAACTCAATATGCTTAAGAAAATTGAAGGATGTTTTGCAGGAATATGAACACTTGGCATTGCCTCATTCCAAAACTCTTTAACACATTCATTCATTTTCCTATACCATTTTTTAATACAGAACTGCGGGAAAGCCAGAGGCTATCCTGGTGATCAGTGGGCATAAATCAGTGAGCTAATGCTAGGCTGATTCAGCTTTTGCTGAAAATGGAGGAAAAGTTGCTGAAAATGTAGTTGAAATGGTAGAATCGCTACCAGAAGTTTTTTTCTGATGAAGTGGGTGCAGAACAAACAGTGACATTGGAGGAAAAGGAGATTGTAGCTGTAACTTGAGATGGACTCAGAGGAAAACCTTCAGAGAATATTGTTTGAAGGAGAGACGGTTACCTCTGAAAAGTGCATAATTACAACCCTTCAACCTGGGGGAGGGGTGTGGGATAATTATTTTGAAGAAATGGTAAACCAAAGTGAGCCATAAAATGGAGCAGCAATTTCATGGAGTGACATCAAGGAAAAATAGAAGAAAAAGGAGAAAAAGAGACTGTGCCAGAGAAAGTTCATTAGACAAAAACTTATTCACAAACTGTTGGAGAAGGAGCAAGGAAGAAAGAAGAAATAAAATAAACAAAAAAGAAGTATACAGTATGTGTGAGCTGTAAAAAGAAGAAAGTTTGGACAGGTATGAGGTTGGGGACTCTGTCATAGCACCTCTGTGTGTCAAAGTAAGAGCATTTATTTTAATTAATAAAGAGGCTTTTTGTGACTTGATATTTGAGACTGGACAGGCCATGGAAAATGTTGGGGGTGTATATGAATGAATGAAAGAAAAATATTTATCCATGGTCAGAATATGTGGTGCAAGCTTTATCAGACAAACAAAAAAGGAATAATGATCCAGTTTAGAACTGAAGTTGAAGCAAAAGAACCAAAAGAACATTTGTAAACAATTTTTAAAGAAGTAATAGACACTACAAAAATATATGATGAAAGAAGACTGTAGAATGGGGGATGGGAATGTAGAGTAATACTGAAAATGGAAAATGATAATGTTATACATGTGCCAAGTATTATTAATGTTCATGGTAACAGGGGTTTTGTGAAATACTGGGGTCAACCAAACACTTGTTATTTTTTGTGGAAAAAATGATCATCTCACCAATGAATGTGATAAAAAAGATGTTATTTATCTGGTAAAAACAGGGCATAATGCAAAAAAAATGTGATTTAAAGTGCAAAAAAATGTGGCAATACTGGTCATTCATGGCTAGAATGTGAAATGAGTGTGCAAGAAAATGAAAATGAAAAAGAAACAACAGAGACAAGTGAGGAAGAAGATGGTTGGCACAGTAAGAATTAAAAAGAAGTTGAGCGGGAAAAGAGTTAAGGAAGGAAAAGAACATTCAAAAGTGTAAATGTTTAAAGAAAATAAGAAAGGAAAGGAGTAAAACATTTTATTATACTAACTGTTCTTAAAAGCTGAAAATATTAGCTTTAAATGTGAACAGTATGAAAAATCTTAAGATGAGAATAAGTATATGACAATGGTGTGCTGCAGCAGAGGCACATATTATTGTTTTAGAAGATAGATTATTAACAGAAGAAGAAGGAACATAAACTGAAAAACTTTGGAATGGTGCAGTAGTTTGGAACATGGGGAAAGATACGTGCTCAGGCATATGTATATTATGTCATGAAAACATTAAAATATTAGATGCAAACATAATGGAAATAGGACGAATTACAGTAATAGACTTGAGATGGAAAAATATGTGTATAGAGTTATAGCTTTATATGCATATGTAACAAAAAGAAAGAGAGAGAAAGGATGTTTAAAAATATTCCTGAGTATGTTTGTGTAAATATGGACATTATGGTGGTGGGTGATTTTAATTGTAATTTAAAAAAAAATAAGAGCAACTGTGATATTAAAATGGTTAAAGAACTTATGAGAAGTGGAATTTTAAGTGTATGGGAAAATAACCACTGGACCTACAAAAAGAATGAAATTAGGACAGAAATTATTTTTTAATATCTGATAGTTTAAAAGTTATAAAAAAGGAATTAAGTATGCTGGGTTTTCAGATCATGTGGCTATATGGGTTAAAGTACAGGAAAATGAAGAATATATACGAATGGGAAAAGGAATAAAGAGAATTAATGAAAAAAAATTAGCTTTAGAACAGAAAAAATAACTTATGGAATTCTGGAAAAATCATATGAATATGAGAGAGTTTTACAAGCATTGGACTCTTTGATGGTTAATTTTAAAGAGAACTATAAAAAGTGCTTTTAGAATATATAAGGAAGAAAAGAAGAAAAGAAAAAGAGAAATATAAAATTAAGTCAAGAAATATTTAGAGACTTAGTAGAGAAGAAAAATTCCTTTTATGAAAAAGAAAGATAAATACTGTATATAAGATCAATCAAATTAAAATTAACAGCTTGTTATATAAACAAAAATATTGTTTACAAGGAAAGAAAGAAGAGGTAGCAACATATCTGAGTACAATGATAAAAGAAGGAAACTAAGAGAATTAAAAAAATAAGGAAAGTAACCAAATAAGACAGCAAAAAGGAATATACAAAATAATTAAAGAATATGTATTGGAATTATTTGTTAAAAGAGAAAAAAATAGAACAAATTTATAAAGGTGAAAAATTAAATAATGAAGATAATGAGTATTTAGAACAAAAATAACTATGAAAGAAGTGAATAAAATTCTAAAAGATTAACATGAATTCTGCAACAGGATTGAATGGAATAAAATATGGTATGTATAAAGAAATGAAAGAGTGGCAAAAAATAATGTTTATAGAAGTTATGAATGAATGCTTAGAAACTGGAATTAAAGAGAAAGATATGTACAGGAGTTATAAAATTTATATTTAAAAAAAGATATAAAGAGATAAAAAACTGGAGCCCTATAGCATTGAATAATATGGATTATACATGCTTTATGAGAATAATAACAGAAAGGTTACAAAAATAGATAAAATATATGACCAAAATGTATCTGGAAGAAAAGGAAAAGAAAGTCAAGAGTTATTATGGATAATAAGAGAAATAGCTGATGATATCATAGATAAAAATGTAGAAGTGAAGGTTATGATAGGGGTATAAGTAAAGCCTATGATAATATTCAGTATAAATCATTATGGGGAATTTTGCAGGCATGTAATGTAAAGAAAAAGATATTACAAGTAATAAAATTTGTTTACGAAGGGAACCATGTGAAATTAAATGTAAATGTCTGGATTGGGGAAGAAATAAAAATATAATGTGGAATAAAGCAGGGCTGCCCAGCTAGTAGTGTAATTTTCTCATTAGTTATGAATGTAATAGTGAAAGAAATTAATAAAATCTCAAGTAGCGGTAGATACAAAATTATGAAGTATAATTGCCAATAATGTATAATTATGCAGATGATATTGTATTAATTGTTAAAAATAAAGTATGGATGGAAAAAGTAAATGAAAAATTAAGTACAAATTAAAAAATGGTTTAAGTATAAATAAAGAGAAAAATAAAGGATTTGGTTTTGAAGGTATGATAGGAGGTATTGAGTTCAATGAAAACTATATAGATATATTGGGAATAATATTTGGAAGGAATGAATACAGACAACAACAATGGGATAATGTATCAAAGAAGTAATGGTATGACTAATTTTTGGAAATCATATAGATTTTCATATTGAAATAAAAGCACACTTGAATACCATGGTAATAGGAAAATTTGCTTATGTTGCTAACAACTATATGATTCCTATTAAGTAAGAAAAGGAACGAATGATGATTATATTTTCTTTTATATGGGGATCTAGACTGAATCCAGTCAAGTAAGGGATTCTATATATGAAAGAAGAGCAAGGAGGCTTAAAATAGTACATGCAGCATCTTTAATTTTATATAAGTTATTAAAAGGAATTATGAAGGAAAATAAACACTTGATAGAAATGATACTATATTATAAATACAAAGAACTGTGGAAAGGAATGTAAGTTAAAAAAAGAAGTAAAGGCATTGTGAATGAAGAAATGAAAGAGTATCAAAACAAAATCGTGTTATGGAAAATAAAAAAGAATATATGTGAGAAAAATAGAAAGGAATGCTACTTAAGTATTATGAAAGCATTTTATTACATTGATCCATGGAAAGATTTAGAAATACATAAAAAAGCCATAATGATGAGATATAATTATAAAAAGATTAAAGAATGTAATCTTTTTTATGGAGATTGTCTATTAGAAATTTGGCGGTTAAGACAAATATGCCATACAAAAAAAGCAAGACAGAATATGTCATAAATGTGGAGAGTTTGAGACTACTGAGGATGTGTTTTTGAAATGTGAAAGAGTTAATAATTTGTGGAAAGAAATATGTAAACATAATAGGGTGAAAAGTTTGTTAAAATTTGAGCAAATAAATATGGACATAATAGAATTTGGTTATTATGGTGCATGAAAACAGGAAGAAGTGAAGAAAATGGTCAGAATAATATGTTATGTTTCATGGGCTATATGGAACGAGAGACTAAATGAAATTAAATACAATGGAAATTAACTTTGACAAAGATTTTGGAGAAAAGAATGTTTTGCTTGTGGATAAAAGAATGGGGAGGGAATACTTGAAATGAAGTTTATAATGTATGGAGATTTGTAAATAGATGTGAATAACGTAAATATGTAGATAATATGTAATATATATATCAATAAAAATTCCTACTCTTCTCGAGTCGGTATGCTGGTTGTTGTGGTATTTCTTGTTTCTAGTCCAAGCACAGGGGTAGGTCTTAGGAGCAGGAAGGAGTATGGTGGATGTGATCATGTCAGAAGGCCTTTTATATTCAAGTGTGGAGTTTGCAGGGTAACAGAGATTGGAGGATGTGTTGGGTTTAAAGGCAGTCAAGTCTTCACAAAAGGAAGAGGTGGAGGATGAGGAGGCATGTGAGTATGTTGCTGCACAGAGAGGCATATGTGTAGAGTAATGTGAAGATGGTCATAGCTTCACAAGATTCAGAATTTATTTTCCAGGAGCAGCTGTTTGAGGTTGACAGGGAGATGCAGAAAAGACGTATTATTACAACTCTCCAACTGGGAGAGTTGCAGGATGTTTATTTGCAGGATTTAATTAAACAAAGTGAGCTGAAAAGTGAGAAGGTGATTTTGTGGGGAGATATGGAGAGAATTCAAGAAGTGCTGAAAGTGACGAGAGAAGAAGTCTTATGCAGAAATGGTGAAACAGGGAGAAAGAAAAGAAGACAAAATTAAACAGAAAGAAATATTTAGTAAGAATAAGTTGTAAAGAAGAAAAAGAGGTGGACACGTATGACATTTGAAATAACATAATAGCACCATTAGGTATATCACCAAAACAGGTAAGGGCAATTATTCATATTAATAAATATACTTTTTGTGACATTATATTTGAATCAGGACAATATATGGAGAATTTTTTGGAACAATATGAATCAAAGAAAAAGTGTAACCAAGGGAACTTGTATGTTTTACAAACATTTAATAGAGAGGCAAAAAAGAAAATCTATGTTCAGTTTCAGACTGAAGTAGAAAAAGCATCATTAAAAGACTATTTAAAGACTGTATGTAAAGTTGTTACAGACTGTGATGCCCAGTAATCAATGAGCATCAATCCTCACCACTAGCATCAGTGCATGCACATTGGGAAGGATAACAAGTACACACACAGTAAAGTACAATTTCCCTTAAGAGCACACAGAGATCACAGTCACTCTGGGGCTGGTTTCTTCCTTTCTCTACAGATCCCCAAAAAGACTCCCCAGTGGCACAGCTATAAAGTACAGATCTCAGCCTAGTGGTCAAGGTAAAACCTCCAGCACCCTCTCTGTCCAACCAGTGCTTCGGGTCCCTACCCAAGTAGTTCACACACACACACACACACACACACACACACACACACACACACACACACACACACACACACACACACACACACAAACTTTGAGATATGAGTTATATACAACCACATAGACACTCCCTGGGAAAACTAGCACAGGTTCTCCAGCTATGCCCCCTTCTCTCCAGACTATAAGGTAGAAATCACTGCCACCAACCACTACCAGCCACTATAAGGCACTTCCCAAAGGGTGACCAATTCCACTGTGTAATATTACTGTTATCCAAATAGTAAGTGTCACTTAGGGCTAAAGCTATTGGAGTGGCTTGGACAGTATCACTGAATACATGCAATGTACTCTAAGAGCTTAAGTTATCTCTACACAAAACAGCCACAGTTGAAAGGTTTCAAAATATTTAATAATAAATAATAAAAACACAAGGCAATAATTATTACTTCAGTGCAATGACATTACAGAGTTCAGAAATCACAGGAAAATGCTTTAAATAATACTGTAGAATAGTCTGACATAAATATAGAAAACAGCTGGACTAATCTGGCTGTTTCTATCTATCTCTAAGAAAAATCACTGTTCTAAATAAATATCTTACTGAGCAAAGGCAGAGTGCTGGTGAGTTGATGTGTTCAGGTTCAGACAAAATCCAAAATGCTTAATTCTCTCTCTCTCTGAAAAAGTCTTACATTGATAACACAGTACTGCTGAGTACTTTCACATTACATCATTCTTGATACTTCTCTGGTTCCCAGGCTAACAGAAACTCTAAATTTACATTTCTTAGTAAGCTGCACCTGGCCAGGAAGCCACAGCAATAAAATACATTATACATGTAAAACCTTAGTAATTATCTCTTAAATCAACACAATAGAAAGAATTTCCTGGCCCAGACATCCTGTCTCTGAGCTTGACATCAAACAGTCATACAATGCTTGACTTATCAGCTTTTTTCCAGCAGAGTGCACTGTGATTACATTTTTGAAGTTCAGTACAACATATAGTTTAATCATAACGTATAGTTCTCTTTACATTTTTAAACCAAGCCTGTGGATTATATTAATATGCTGGCAGCTTTTCAGTTTTTCACCTTGACATTACAAAAATGTGTGATAATAGAGCTTTATGGACTGTGGGTTGGGAGTGTTGTGTTGTATTAAAATGGAAATGAAAGACTAGTATATATTCCAAGTATTAAAAATGTAGAAGGTAACAAAGGTACTGTGAAATATTGGGGGGGGCACAAAAGTTGTTTTTTTTGTCTGGAAAACAGTGATCATTTAATTAACTATTGTGAAAAAAAGAACATTTTATATCTGTGGCAAAGTATGACATGATCCAAAAAGATGTGAATTGAAATGTTTTAAATGTGAAACAGCAGGTCAATTCCAGATGGATTGTAAGGAAATACAGCAGAATATAAGGAAAAGTAGGTAGAAAACATGAGAATGAAAAAGAGATATAAAAGGAGGAAGAAATAGAAAGAGATCAAGGAAAATAAGAAGAACAGAAAATGATAGATAATAAGGAGCCAGTAGAAGGTAGAGAAATAAAATATAAAAAGAAAAAGAAGGGCATGAAGTAATGACAGAAACAAGTGATGAAGGAAAATCAGTTGGAGAGCAGTTAAGTGCAGAAAAAAAATTGTTGGGAAAAGGGTAAAAGATAGGAAGAGGACATGAAAAGGATTAGGTAAAAAAGAAAAACAGAGGCAAGGGGCAAAGAAAGGAGAATTAAATCAATAAAAAAGAGCTGAGAATTGTAGCAATAAATGTGAATAGTATAAAGAATATAAAAAGAAGACTAGGTGTATTAAAATGGTGCATAATACTTGATATGGATATTATTATACTGGAAGATACAAGAATTGTATCAGAAAAAGAGAGATTAGATTAGAAAAGTTATGGAGAGGTGAGATTATCTGGAATGTAGGAAAAGAAAAATGCTCCAGTATAGGAATATTATGCAAAAGTTCAAAAAGAATTTTGGATTTTTCTTTGGTAATATTGGGTAGACTAACAGTTGTAGACATGAGATGGAAGTTTATAGAATTATAGCAGTTTATGCATATGTGACAAAAGAAAGAAAAAGAGGGGATGTTTAAAAAAATCCTAGATTATGTAAGTTTGGCTATGCATCTAATATTAGTGGGGGATTTTAATTGTGATCTGAGAAAAATAAAAAAGAGGGTAGTTTTTTTAATGATGTCAGAAATCATTAAAAGTGAATATATATGGAACACTAAATGGTGGACCTACAGAAGGAATAATTTAAGAACCGAGATAAATTACCTTATTGTTTCAGAAAGTTTGAAAATTATACAAGGAAGTATACGAGTTACAAGATTTTCAGATCATTTGCCAATTGGATAGAGATTCGAGGAAAAAAAGGATATGTAAAATAGGCAAAGATATTAAAAGAATAAATGAAAAAGTTTTAGATAATGAAGGTATAGAAAACATTAGGCAATTATGGAAAGATCATGTAGGTATGAGTGAAGTTTACAAGAACTGGAAGTTTTGGTGAATACGTTTTAAAGAAAAATATAAGAAATTTTTTTTTGGAATGGCAAAATTTAAAAAGAAAAGAGGAGAAGAACAAATACAAAGAAGTAAGCAATTATGCTTTTAGATATTTAGTAAGAAATAAGAAAAACTATTTCAAGAGGGAAATGAAATATATGAGCTGAATCAAGAGAAGATTAAAAAGATGTTGTTTAAACAAAGGTATTTTTATAAGGGAAAAAGGAAGATGTGGCACCTTATTTAACCAGAATAGTAAAAGAAAACAAAAGAATAACAAGAGAATTAAGAAATGAGAGAGGAAAAAGTGTTAAAGGTCAACAAGAAATAATGAATGTAATAAAAGGATATATAGAAAAGACATTTATAAAAATAAGATAGAAAGAAAACAAAAGTGGAACATTAAAAAGTTAAAACAGGAACATGAAGATTTAGAAAAAGAAATAACAATGGAGGAAGTTAATAATATGTTAAAAAAGTAAACACAGAATCGGCAACAGCATTGGATGGAATAGAATATTATATGTACATAGATATGTTAAATGGCAAAAGAAGTACTTCATGGAAGTATTAAATGAATGGTTATAGGAAGGTTTTAGACAAAAAGAAATATGTGTTGAAGCTATGAAATTTATATGGAAAAAGGGAAAAAGAGGATATAAAAAATTGAAGACCAGCAGTTTTAAATAACTCAGATTATAAGTTTTTTTATGAAGAAAATAGAAAAGAGATTGGAGGCTAAATTAAATAAAATATTAGAATAAGCAATATTTGTGAAAAAGAGAAAAGAAAAGCAAGAGTTTATTTATTTATTTATTTATTTATTTATCATTTGTTGACTGGAAAAGTCTGACTAGGACAGAGCCTGTTTTCAGTAAAGGGCCAGAGAGAAGTGCTCCAGACACATGTTTTTGGAATGTGGGAGGAAACCTGAATACCCAGAGGAAACTCACGTGTATGAAGGGAGGCCAGAAGGCACCCCAGCCATGAATCAAACCGGAGAACTGAATAACAAAATTAAAGGTGATATAATAAATAGGAAAACAGAAGTTAAAATCATGGCATGTGACATGAGTAAGGCATTTGACAGTATACAACATGAAATTTTATGGCACATAACAAAAGAGTATAATATAAGTGAGAAGATAGTAAAAGTATTTGTTTCAGCATATAAAAAAATAAAGCAAAAGTTGTACTGAAAGATCGGTTAAATCAAGAAACAGATATAAAGAGTGGTAGAAGACAGGATGTCCAGTGAGTAGCATTTTATTTGCATTGGTTATGAATCCAGTGCTTAGTGAGATAAATACATCATTAAAAGTAGTAGAATATACGACTATAGAAGAGATTAAAGTTCCAATTATGTTCCTTTATGCAGATGATATTGTTTTAATGACAAAGAATAAAGAATGGATAGAAGTAGCCATTAAGCAACTAAATTAATATTTGAGAGGTATAGGAATGAGTATAAATAGGTATAAAAGTAAAGGTCTAGGAATAATAGATAAGATAGAAAATATTAAGTTTAATATGGAAGCGATAGAAATCTTCAGTATAAAGTTTGGTAAGGAAACAGAATGCAGCAATGTGAAGACATAATGCAAACATTATGGAGTATGTGTTTATTTTGGAAAACATACAACTTTTCCTAAATAAATGGAATGGAGAGATGATAAATCAGCAAGCAAAGAAGAGAAATATTACTGGAATTGAATTCATCCTCAAGTCTTGGTGAATACCTTCATGTGGTTGACCCTGTTTTTCACAAAATCTCACTAAGATGACACTGATATATATAGACTGTATTTTATGTAGCATATATCATGGAGAGAAATAGGTTAAAAAAAATAAAAATATAGCTGGGTGCACAAGTCCCAAGATAAAAAAGTGCCCAATGCTGGAAGGTGCACTGGTGTCAAGATTAGAAAAAAATGACAGCGTAGAATCCTCAAGACATAGAAACATTCCTACAATGGACCTAGGCCTGGCTCAGGGGGAGAATGCCCCCCATTGTAGAAGGAAGTACTAGTTCACAAATATCACAAAAATTGACAGGTTAAAAAAATAGCCATAAAGATGATAGAATGGACTACTGAGGAGAAAGAAATTATGAATTGTTACTATTATGCAAGAAGCCTGGAATTTCTGGATAGAAGATATACAAAAAAGATTAAAAGAGAAATTAGCGAAAAGAAAAATACTTGTACAAGAAAAACTGTAAAAAGCTTCAAATGCAAATTTGTTTTCATTAATACAACAAATTTATGAAAAACATTATATAGACCATGAAACCTTGGGTCACTTGGAAAAAAAAGCAACTGAAGAAGTGCAAAAATATAAAGAACAAAATCTAGAGATTTTTGAAAGGTATAAAAAAGAAATATGGACGTGGGAAAGAAAGAGAGCTGTGATAGGGTGCAATATTTACACAAAGGAGAAAGCCAAATTAATCAATACAAACAAAGCAGCCCCAAAAGTATTCAAACATAAATACAGACAGAAGCATCCATATATGGAACATTTCACAATACAAAAAAATAAAATCAAAATGAGGAAGCATATCACAGAAGATTAGTAAAGTAGAAGCTAATAAAAATAGAAGCTAAAGTTATGGAATACCTGCAGAGTGAAGGATTTAGTGTAGAAAGTCTAACATGTTATATAAAAGCATGATGGAACAATAAGTTCCCCAAGTGATGGAAAACAGGAGGATTAGGACAAATCTGAAGAAGAAATTTGGACATGGAAAAGAAAAACAGGTTTAATATGATGCAATATTTATACAAAGGAGAAATCAAAATGAATCAATACAAAAAGAGCAGCACCAAAGATATTTGAAGAGAAATACAGGCAGATGTATACGGATATGGAAAATTTACAATACAAAAAATAAAAAAAAAAAAGAAAAGTAGAAAAGAGGATTAGTAATGGAGAACTTAAGGAAATAGAAACTGAGGTTATGGATTACCTGTGAAGTGAAGGATTTAGTGTAGAAAATCTAACTCTGATAATACTACAGCAGGATAAAGCAATGGATCCCCAAATTAAGGAGAAACCAGTAGAGCAGGAAACATCTGATCAGTTGCCATATGAAGATGCTTTGGAATCTTCCACAGGAAACCAGTACAAAAGTTCAGTTTGAGTTTCACAGCAAGGAAAGGAACAGAAAACTGTGGCATAATCAATGTTGTGGAGTGATAGGCCAGTGAGTTCCCATATGAAACAGCAACACATGATACATAATGAAACTGAAGAGAATGTGACATAGGAAGATGCTCTGGAACTTTCTGTAGAATGCCTGCAGCAAATAAAGAACAAAGAATGTGCCCTCATTTTAGAAGAAAATGATCTAAGAGAAGAGTTGCTTGATTTAATGGCGATGGACAGACATATTGAAATCAGTGAAAGAAATAGACGACATAAAGTCAATAAAACCCCAAAAATTAGAAGTTTGATAAAACAAATGAACATAGCAATTAGGACTGTTCATAGAGATTCATGCAATATAACAGAAGTAAATAGGGTCTATATTACAACGTCAAACTAAAACAAGTTCAAACATTCTAATATCGAACCCTAAAGTCCAAAAGTGGAAAAATAGCAAAGCCATGGCACATCGACTTTTTCCTAGGGGAAAAAATCAGTGGGCTATTTTCGGGGCTTTGCTATTTCCTCCACTGTGGTGTGATCTCGGAGTTGGTATACTTTATTTTAAGTCTAAGGTTAAGTTTTTTTTTTTTTTTTTTTTTTTTTTTTTTTTTATCACAGAACAGCGATTTTTTTCCCTGGGAAAAAAAATCACTGTTCTGTGTTTTCAGTTTTGTTGGGTTTCAGACATTAGGTTCGATATTACAATGATCAAACTTTTGTAAGTTTGACATTGTGATACAGACCCAGTAACTAGGATATATTATTGTGCAGCTAAATTAATAACAGATGAAGTCTTACCACAAAAGCACAGGGCAGTAAGGGAAAGGAAGGGGAGAAACCAAAGGCCATCATGGAAGTATCGAATAGAGAAAACTATAAGGCTTAAGATAAGAAGAGTTAATGTTAGCAGAGTACAGAAGAGGGAACAGGTCAACAAAAATACTCAGAAAGATAGATATGATAAAAGCAATGCACAGTATCAGAACAGATCAAGATCTATTGTGCACTATCACAAATAATAAACTAAAAACATCAGCACAGGCAGAAAAATGTAGAAGATATGCAGGTAAATATAAAGGAAAAGTACAAATTAAGCAATTTATTGATGACCCAAAAAAAGTTTTACAGAGAATTGGGAAACAAAGCAAAAGGAATTGAAACATCACCAAAAATAAAAGAAGAAATAGATACATTTTGGAGAAATATCTATGAAGATCCTGTGGAACATAACAAAAATGCTGAATGGGTAGAAAAAGAAAGAATAAGAAGTTCAAATGTACATGATATGAAATGGGATGAAGTAACAACCAGAGAAATTGAAATAAAGTTAAGAAAAGCTCCTCACTGAAAAATCCCAGGCCCAGATGCAGTGCCTAACTTCTGTCTAAAAGTATTAACATCTTTACATGAAGATATAGCCATGAGCAAGAACTATTTATATTTGCACCCCAAACAGATGCCAACATGGTCAACAAAAGGATAAACAATACTCCTACTTAAGAGTGAACCTCCTATCCTAAAAACTATAGATCAATAATTTGCCTTCCAACAATGTATTAACTATATGCAAACCACAAACCAAGCAGCAGGAATAAAATAACACAATGAAAACCAGATAATCCACTTTAATAAAAGAAATCAGTTTCTAGTGCCTCTGCTTCCAAAAAGCCTTCAAGGATTAAATTTCAGTAAACAACTGTTTCCTTTTATACAAAAAACATGCCCTTAAACAATTACAGTTAATCATTCAATTTAATACAATCATATTAAATATTTTCAACAGCATTCTGTATTAAGCCCTCTAGGGTCAATGTAGAGTATTTTAAAATAAATAGAGCTTCTTTGCACTAAAGTTTTCTTATCAGATTCCCATTTTTGGGTGAACATTCTATCTTTTCCAGTATAGTAGCTGTTAAACCGTTAGGGTCACTATTAAGACAATACTTAAAATGTTGAGCTAGATGGCTTTCACGTTTCCCAGAATTAATGTCTCTCAAATGTTCTTGTAATCTGGTTTTGATAAGCCCTCTTAGTTTGCCCCACAAAAAAAAAAAAAAACACATTCACATCTAATAGCATATATTACACATTCTGTAAGGCAGTTAAATTCTCACTTAGTTTTAAAAGGTGTGCCATTTATATACTTAAATGTATTAATTACATACCTACAGCTAATACACCTATTACAAGGAAACGTCCCAAAGTTATTAATCCCAAAACAGTGTAAGAAACTTCTCTGTGTGGAAGATTTTCAGTCCATATATTTCTAGTTAATCACTGTATATTAATCAGATCAGACAATAGTAGTAGAAGTAGCGAACGTCGTTAAGTCAAAAGTAATAATAGAAAATATATAATTCTACAGCATTACTAAGTATTCAGTAATCCAAGCAAGGCAGGCAGTCTGTTTCCAGTCAAAATCCTTTATTAAGTACACAGACAAGCAATCCAAGTAAAACAAAATAGAGTAATAATTTCCTCACAAGCGTTCTAAATATATATATACTTTTTATCAGGCATGGGAGTGGTTTATTGTGCTGTAAAACAAAGTGTTATTGGTACATTAATTCACATCCCTTCCCCATCAGTGTGACATTCGAGCTGGTCCTGCCCTACCTAGTAGCTGTCATAATAATATATAGCCTAATGTACTTTAATGGTACATATTATTTAACCAAATTATTAAGTAGATTATTAAGTCTGTGGTTTTATACAAGGCAATATACTACATGGCTGCAAATATATCAGCCTTAGTTCATTTTGCGATCAAAAATTATATATAAATATATACATATACATTTTGCATGTAAAAATCAGTTTCTATTTTCATAACCTATTGTTAACAAAGATTGCTTTCATCCTTCTAGACTTCTTCAGGTCTGTGTACAAGAACCCTAAAAACCTATATAATTGTATAATTAGTTAGTATTGTTATTACCATCATTGTGAATAAAGTAGAAAAAAGTGGAAAAAAGAGAACCAGAAAAAAATAAAAATAAAAAAAATATATGTATGATGATGGAAACAAAATATACACTTAAATTTCAAATGATTTAAAATGGTATTTAAAATGGTATTTAAAACCAATTTGTAGAAAAAAATAAAATAAAATACAATATGAACTCATGTGGCAATTAAAGCTGAACTCTTTTAGAAAGCCTGGACTAAACTACTACTGTTCAATTAAAAGTGCACTGGAACTTAGAAAATTGCCACATTGTTTACATGACTAATTGCATTTTATTTTATTTTTTTTTTACAAATTGGTTTTAAATACCATTTTAAATCATTTGAAATTTAAGTGTATTTTTGTTTCCATCATCATACATATATTTTTTTTATTTTTATTTTTTTTTCTGGTTCTCTTTTCTCCACTTTATTCAAAATGATGGTAATAACAATACTAACTAATTATACAATTATATAGATTTTTAGGGTTCTTGTACACAGACCTGAAGAAGTCTAGAAGGACGAAAGCGATCTTTGTTAACAATAGTTTATGAAAATAGAAACTGATTTTTACATGCAAAATGTATATGTATATATTTATATATAATTTTTGATCGCAAAATGAACTAAGGTTGATATATTTCCAGCCATGTAGTATATTGCCTTGTATAAAATCACAGACTTAATAATCTACTTAATAATTTGGTTAAATAAGATGTACCATTAAAGTACATTAGGGCTATATATTATTATGACAGCTACTAGGTAGGGCAGGACCAGCTCGAATGTCACACTGATGGGGGAAGGGATGTGAATTTAACATGTGTACCAATAACACTTTGTTTTACAGTACAATAAACCACTCCCATGCCTGATAAAAAGTATATATATATATTTAGAAAGCTTGTGAGGAAATTATTACTCTATTTTTGTTTTACTTGGATCACTTGTCTGTGTACTTAATAAAGGATTTTCGACTGGAAACAGACTGCCTGCCTTGCTTGGATTACTTTCAAATACTTAGCAATGCTGTAGAATTATATATTTATATTATTACTTTTTGACTTGATGAGTTTATGTTCGCTACTTTTACTACTATTGTCTGATCTGATTAATATACAGTGATTAACTAGAAATATATGGACTGAAAATCTTCCACACAGAGAAGTTTCTTACACTGTTTTGTTTTTAGACCCACTACACTTTAGTGGGTTGTTTTGAGACTTTGGGGATACCACAGAGATTACTTGTTTAAAGTTATTAATCCCCTGACCTATAACATCATTTGGTCTCTTGAATTTGCTATGAATAACAATATCTTTAATACTACGACCTCTCTTATATGAGAACATAGGATTTTTTCTGTAATACCTTTTAAATCTTTATATTTTAGTAAAACATCCCAATAATACAGTTTCTCTATTTCTGAGCTCAAAATATTATAGGTAGTAACAATAAAAAACCTATTATGCAAATGTTTTCTTCTTTTATCCATATTAAAGGAACCTCCATTCATTTCTTGTTGACCATTGGTCATATCTAGTTCTATCTGATATAAAGCATTCTTCACAACAGCTTTATCATATTCTCTGTCTAAAAACATGTTAGTAGTAGATCTAAGTTCTTCCCTCATTTTTCTTTCATTACTACATAACCGAGAAATTCTAAGAAATTCACCATAGGGAAGTGACTTAATAATATGAAGTGGATGGCAACTACTTCCTAACAAAAATTGGTTGACCTCATTGAACTTTTGATGTATACTGGTATCTATAGAACCATCTTCATTACCTTGAAGACATAAATCCAAAAAAGAGACCGTAGACCCAAACTGAAGGCCATCAAATTTAATGTTGAACCGATTCTGATGTAATTCATCAATAAATTCAAATACTTGGTCATTGCCACCCTGGCATAAAAAAATTAGGTCATCAATGAATCTAAAATATTTCAATACATAACGTCCATAAAATTCAGTTCTATATATGCATTCTGTTTCCAACATCCCCATAAACAGATTTGCATACATTGGTGCGAAAGGCACACCCATTGCTGTCCCTTGTAGCTGATGGTATATAACTTCCTCAAATTCAAAATAATTATGGACTAAACTAAAATGAACTAATCCCATAATGTAATTCGCAAGTGGGTATCCTCCAAGTACAACTTCAAAGCCTCCATACCATATTCATGTTTGATGTTTGTATATAAGCTTTTAACATCTAGTGTCAACCAATACATTTGTGGACTCCATTTTATTCCTGCTATTTTATCTAGACAATCAAAGGAGTCTTTAATATAGGAAGGTAAATGTATAACTGCCTTCAACAAATAGTTATGTAATACCATCCCTAAATTATGTAAAAAATAATTACAGGCCAAGACAATAGGTCTTCCAGGGGAATGGAAAACATTTTTATGTATTTTGGGTAGGCAATAAAAATAAGCCATACCAACATTGTCAGACAGAAGTTCATTTTTAACATCATTGTCCGAGCAGTAACCCAGTCTCAAATCTTTGTTTAACATATGATGATAATTATCAATAGCCTGATGATATTGTTTAGTATCTACAACTTCATACACTTCCCTATCACCCAATAAAGTATGGCACATAAACAAATACTGAGAATAATGCATAATAACAATACAATTCCCCTTATCTGAGGGCTTAATTACCAAGTCATTATGTTTACTGAAAGATATCAAAGCATGCCATTCTTGTTTAGTTAAATTATAATTGATATCATTCTGTTTACCTTGAAATTCAAGCAACATTTTTCCAATGCAAAATCAACCATTGAATACATTTTTTGTATCCCCTCATGTTTAAAATGTGGCACAAAATTACTTCTATTTGAAACAATATCAGTGTTCACTTTACAATAAGCATTTTTATGTGGGGCAAACTAAGAGGGCTTTCAAAACCAGATTACAAGAACATTTGAGAGACATTAAATCTGGGAAACATGAAAGCCCTCTAGCCCAACATTTTAAGTATTGTCATAATAATGACCCTAATGGTTTAACAGTTACTATATTGGAAAAGATAGAATGTTCACCCATAAATGGGAATCCAATAAGAAAACTTTTGTGCAAAGAAGCTCTATTTATTTAAAAATACTCTACACTGACCCCTAAAGGGCTTAATACAAAATGCTGTTGGAAATATTTAATATGATTGTATTAAACTGAATGATTAATTAATTGTAATTGTTTAACGGCATGTTTTTTGCATAAAAGGAAACCGTTTTTTACTGCACTTTACTCCTAGAAGGCTTTTTGGAAGCTGAGGCGCTAGACACTGAATATATAAACTATACACTGGAATTGATACCAACAGAGTTTATAGTCATTTAGAAGAAAACTTAATCATGGCAATAGAACAAAAGATAACAAAAAGACAGTCATATGACACAAAGGATCATTTATTGTTAAACAAAATAATAATGGAATACTGTAAAATGGGGAGAAATCTAAGCATAGCAGGAAAAGACTATAAAAAAGCATTTGACAGTATCCCACATTCGTGGATAAAAGAGTGCTTAAAATGTATAAAATATACCCTACACTGATTGATTACATAAGAGTGACCATGAAACAGTGGCAAACCACTTTGCAGTGAAGCCATGATAAAGCACAAATTATTATTCCAGGGATAAAAATTCAAAGGGGGATATTCCATGGTAACTCTGTGTCACCACTGCACTTTTGTCTTGCCCTTAACCCATTAAACTGTCTACTTAATAGATTAGGTCATGGCTACAATTTGGTTCCCAGAAAACAGCATAGTGTAAAGACTTCTCATCTACTTTTTGTGGATGATTTAAAACTACATAGCTCATCAGATGAGGAACTGAAAGCACAACTGCAAGTGGTCAAAACTTTCTCAGATGATATAAAAATGTCATTTGGTTTTGATAAATGTGCAAAAGCAACCTTTAAAGCAGGAAAGATGCATCACCACAAAAATATCAGCCTGGGGCAGGAATGTGATATAAAGGAACTTGAGCAAAAGGGAGTGTATAAATATCTGGGAATTAATGAAGGATCAAAAGTAAACCATGAAGAAATGTGACTAAAACATAGTAAGGAATATTTAGAAGACTAAAAGTAATACTGAAAACAGTGCTGACATCTAAGAACGAAGTTCAATCTATAAATCAATTTGTTCTTTCTGTCCTAACTTACAGTTTTGGCATGATTGACTGGCCCTAAAAGGCATTGAATCAGTTGGGCAGGAAAACAAGAAGGATGCTTCATGCTTATCAAATGATTTATAAAAATAAGTGTATACCAAGACTATATATTCCCAATTCTGAAGGAGGTATGGGCCTCCTTGAAAATGATTACATGTAGAGATCTGCAGCCAAACGACTGCGTAAAAATCTGCTGACGTCACAAGACCCAAACATAATGAAAGTTTTAAAACATGAGGAGAATAAGTCTAAGATGGCTTCCCTGCTTAGTTTAGCAGAAGTATATCGGCGTCAAGTGGGAATGGAAATTAAACCAGAAGTAGATAAAAATCAGGCAGAAACTGAATGTGTCAAAAAGCAAAAGAAAGAATATAAGGTGAAGGATCAGATGAGAAGGCAAGAAATGAGGAAATGCATAAATATTGTTGAAGGTGCAGAAAATTCTTGGAACAACCTCATGTTGATCAGGATCGAATGCAGGAATGGTTAAGGAGAAGTGAATTTAAACCCAAAGATGAAAGGTTAATTTTTGATGGCCCAAGATATTGGACTATGTACACGTTGGATTACAGAGTCCATTGAACATGTGGGAAAAACAGACAAATGTAGGTTTTGTAAAACACAACTGGAAATGGTTGCACATCTTGTTGCTGGGTGTGATATATTTATGGCAGAAGGACTGTATACTGAAAGGCATGATAATATGGCAAGAGTGTTGTATTGGGGATTGTAAAAACATTATAATATTGAAGTAGCTGAAAACCATTGAAAACATGAGCCACAAAACATTATAGAAGATGATGAAGTTTATATCACATGGGGTCACCCATTGCCAACAGTTCAAAAAATAGATGTGAGAAAACCAGATATAGTAGTCCAAGAAAAGAAGTGTTACTGTGTTTTACCATGGGAAAAGTTGGAGGGAAAAAAATAAAATCGTGCAAAAGAGATTAGAGTGGCATAACAAATATATAGAATGTAGAGATTTTCTATGGAGATTATCAATAAAGAAATTGTCAGGGAAATTGAATATGCCATATAAAAAATAGAAGAAAGAATATGCAATTATTGCTGTGAAGTTGAAATGACAGAATTTTTTTTTAGATGTAAAAGGTGAAGAATTTGTGGGAAAATTATGTAAAAATAATGTCCTGGAAGGCATTAAACAAACGAAGGATATAAGTATGGCTAGGTTGGAGTATAGTTATAATAGTAGGAAAAGAGGGGAATATGTAAAATAAAAAGATAAAAAGATGTTTTATATAATATGGACTATATGGAAGGAAAGACTGATTGCATTATAATTTAGTGGGAAATGGATATTGAAAAAATAAGATTTTGGTTATGAAAAATGGGTGAGGGTCAGAAAATGAATGGAAATGAAATGTATGTATAAAGTTATTCAAATAATGAAGGATGAGTGTAAAAGGATGTAAATATTGTAAATATTATAATTATGATATTTAATAAAGGACCTCTACTCATTTTGATAGGTGCCGTGGGATATTTTATATCCAGCTGACCTACCACCACCTTAAGCAGATGGGATCTTGGCTTAACATCTCGTCTGAAGGACAACACGCTCAAGAGTGGAGCACCCCTCCCCTTATGCTGCACTGTAGCATCAGCAATTGATCTATCAGGTGTGGGAATAGAACCCACAGCTTTCTGCACCAAAGGTAAGTGTGCTACTTGTACTTCTGTCAAACAATTGAAAAAGCAAAATGGCAAATAGCTAAACAAAAATCTGATCTCTTACTGGTCTCTGGGTTATTTACATTTTTGCAACTAGAATCTTCTACCCACCCCAGCAGCCAAATGTAGAAAGAGGATCCCTTCCTACAACCTTAGACGTCAAACACATTTAGAGTCAGCACTGTAAACAAGAAAAACAAAGTTACATAATACTAAGCATGGCTTTTCTTTTCTTAGACCAAAAACATTGGCATTCACTACTGTCTTAAAGTGTGAATTGATTATATCAAAATTCATTCTCAACATAAAACATGTGTATGTTGAAATCCAGTGGGAATGTTTACATCAGACCACAACTTAACATCTCCCCTTTACTTTAACTTGATATTATAATCTTTCCCAGCATGAACTTTAGCAGTGAGACAACCTAATACAGAAACCTTCTCCCTTCCCTTTTTTAATTTCTACTCCTTTCCATTTTTGTTTTTCTTTTCTATAATATGTGTAGCTTGTATTCTATAAACAATATATAGTCAAACTGTACCTAATTTATTGTATTATACTCACTCAAAATCTTTGCAATGCTTCTACATGTGTACTTTGAGAATTGCCACTTAAAAGTTTTATGTAACCTCTGGGCTGAGCCTGGTACCCTGGTACACAAATACTAGCAAATATCTACCTAACAGTGACCTTTTGTTTACTGTACCAATTAATTACCTAGCAACTTTATTAGCCTAATACTGGCCTTAGTTTAATCTGGTTTTACTGAATAATAGCTGACTGAATTACATATAGCTCTAACATAATTTTGTTGTTACAAAAATTCCTGCATATTCCAATTTTGTGTTGCTTATTATATTCTTTTCATCTCTTGTATCCTTTCTGTCTCTATGCACTTTATTTTATATGGTTACACTGCAATACTATTCTTTGCATGCATTATCTAATATTGTAACAATGTAAGCACTTTCTGTTATTTGCAATTATTATGCAAAAGTTTAAAGAGATTTTCATCTTGGGCCTGTAGCAAAAAAAAAAAAAAGGCACCAAAAAAAGATGGACAATCCTGGTTAGCAAAACATAAACAAAATCAATGAATCAATTTGTAGTGGGATGGGTATCAAAGGATTTCAATAGTACAGAAAAGAAGTGTCAGTGCCTGTAAGGATTACAAATTTAAATGTTTAATAATGGTGCAAGTTGATTAGTAAAGACGATATAAAGATTTTAGCCCTTTCCTGTAGCAGTTCACTTTGGTTATCTGTAATAAGTAGATGCTAGCTGATTCTGTTGATTAGATTCACATACCATATTTTTTTGATCTGTTCTTGTCACCTGCAATCAGTTTATTTATTTATTCTGTTTTGTGACAGGGTGGAGCAGGCATTTTTTACTGCAGCACTACAGTAAAGTGGCTGGTGTTTTACGGAAGGTGAAATCGTATCACTGTATTAGGCAAAAAGAATAAGTAAGTGAGGGGAAGAGAATGAGTTTGGTAATGAATCAAACGTGACGTGACAATATCGAGACTTATAAAGCCCTATCATGAAAACAAGTAAGCAGTTAAGTTTAAGTTATATCCTTTGTATGAATTAGGTAGTGTACCATTCTATTACTTGAGGAGAAGTTGCTACTAAATTAAAGACTCAAACTAGAAAAAATTAGTTGCCATGTTAGAGAGTTTGGCAACATCTAAAAATTGCCAGTAAGCTTGCAATGATAATGTTACATGCACAAGAAAATAGAGAAACTAAAGAGGATTGAAAAGCTTATCCCTCTGACGCACTGTTGACCACTCATTTCTAGGGAAGCTGTTAGCTTTAGGTAAGGCAAGTACCCTATTTAAACCTTTACAGCCTGTAGAACCTGTTGACCTTTCAGGAATAGAGTATAGTAACAAAACAGAAATCTGTACAGAGCAGAACTAGTCACGTTAAAATTACTACTGTACTGTTCCACGTGAAAGGAACCTATTATAAAGTGACTTGTTTATTGAGGTAGCTAGAAGATCTAAGGCAGCATCAAATGTATATGAGGGCCTTCAAATCATACCCCTGTGGCTAAATCTCTAATCTTTATAGTCCCAGTTACAATGCGGTTCTCCTCACCTTTGCAGTCCATGTCTTGGCTGAAGAGGGTTGAAAACTCATTATTTCAGTTAATAAGACAATCGTTGAACTATTTAAGGGAATTGCTTAAAAAAAGTAACTAAACATTTTTAATTTTTTCTTCTTTGAGTAGACTGATTGTTATCTCAAACATTCAGACATTATCCACAAAACATAGCCCCAAAATATCTTGTTGCGTATTTCAGCAGACCAAGTTGTAAAGTGCGTGACGTCCACATTACTGTTCCATGCAGTGATGGCATAACATGTTATTATATAAGAAAAAATCTCAAGTATTTTGAGTAGATGATATAACTTGCTAGAGGCAATCATTGTATTATTATTTTATTGATGCTCTTTAACTAGGTTTTGGAGCTGTAGTGTTTAATTTGTCCATCCATAGGAGACAGCATATTACAGCATTTTTTTATTGGGAACATGAATAAAAGACAAAAAAGGAACTAGTCCACATTCTGATTTTTTGTGTTTGGTAAACATTTTTCACTAGTGTAAATGGAAAAATCTTTGTTCTCCTTATGGCATGGTGTTATAATGGGATATGCAAACTGTGGGTTTTCCGTGTTAAATTTGTATTAATCACCTACACATCATCCAACAGTATTCCCAGCTGCAACCAAGCCAGACACAACTATGAACATTTAAGAATGTTTATGCAGGAAGCTTCACTCCTGAATGCATTATGTGGACAGGGTGGAAGAAAGTCGTCTTCCATAGTCAGTGAGCAAGCTCTTTTAGCACCTTGGTTCTTCTATAAATACTATCAGCTAAACTAGTCTTAATCAAGGCATTTATATAACACTTAAAAAAACAATAAACAATGATCATTAAGAAGACCTGGAGTATATAAGAAGGGTAATAATGATAGTAAAGTGGTGAGATTGGTAACAGTCGAAGAATGTGTGCCTGAATGGGCAGTGAAGGAGAAACCAGTTTGGATAAGCTGAATCTGCACTCCCCTGCTGGAAAAAGCGGCATCGATGGAGATCCAGTTAATGCTGCAGCAATTATTGCCTTGTATCTGGTGACATGCCTTTGGATCTTCTCTATTAGATTGTGGAAAGTGGTTTGCAGACAAAAGGCAGCAATTAAACTATTTCTAATTTTGTATATTGCAAAAAGTAACCTCCTGCCATTTGGTGGGGAATCTTGGGATTCTCAGGTAGTAGGATGCATGTGAATGATCATTATGCTGGAAATATTAGTATATACCCTGCAGCCATCACTATACTTAACTTCTGTGGTTAACATTGCCCAGTGATTAGCCAAAGAGAGCTGCTAGCAGACAGATTTGATGCAAACTTCACCCCCTTGTCCCCACCAGACATACTCTAAGACATGCCTGTCAGCAGTCCTCTACCCAATATCTCCAAAGAAGAGCAAGTCATAACTGCACTCTCCATGCCTAAAATCACAGCCTCTATGAGACTGGATAACATCCTAGGCTGCCTACTAAATGGTCTAAAACAGGACCTAGTGTAACAACTTGGCATCCTTCAACCACAGTCCAAGTACTGGCTTCGTCCCAGCAGAGTGGAAAGCAGCAACAGTACTTCCCTTGCACAAAGGGTGTCCATCAACCAACCCTGGAAGTATAGACCCATAAGCCTAACCAGCCTTATCTGCAAGCCCATGGAGAAAATAATCATGGACCTTATCAACAAGACAGTACATACAACCTGTCTCGACTTAGCCAAGGCTTTTGACACAATCCCCCATGCAGGCATTATTGAGAAACTCATCCAGCTGGGAATTAACCCATATATCACTAGATGAGTAGCCAACTGGCTCACTGACAGAACACATACAGTCAAAGTTGGGGATCCCACCTCTGCCAGCAGACCAGTTACCAGTGGTGTACCACAGGGATTTGTGCTGGGCCCCTTACTATTTGGAATCTATTTCTCAAAAGTTCAGATGAAAATAGATGGCCTGTGGCTAACCAAGTTTGTTGATGACTGCAAACTGGGTGCAATCACTGAGTCTCCCAAAATAAACACAGAAAATGTGTTATCATTCCTTTTGGCAAAGGAGAAGTCCCTGAAAATTACAATATTAACAGTACCCCCCCTTAGCTCAAACCTTGTGGTGAGATATTTGGCACACAGGTTGATAGCAACCTTACCTTCAATCACGGTGTGTCCACGGTGGTAAGGAAAGCCTTCTATATTGCACATCTCATAAGTAATGGCATCACATCCAGAGCTAAGGATGTTATAACTCCCCTGTACTCATCCCTCATCAGACCACTAACAGAGTACAATGCTTCCTTCTGTATGTACCTCACCAGACACCTGCAGCAGCTGGAGAGACTTCAGAGGTTTCTCACCAAGAAAATTCAGGGCCTTCAACACATGACTTACATGGGAAAACTGAAAGCCCTGTCACTGTACTCTGTATCTTATAGACTGCAAAGAGGCGACTTGTGCCTGATCTACAGAGCAGTCTCAGACCCTGGCCTAATGGAAATGTTGCACATCTGCAAGTTAAATGGGACAAGATTCACTCACATTAGGGATCTTAACCTAGCTTGTGATATTAACAGGACATGCTGGAGAGACAAATATGTCTCCCAGAGACTGCCACTCCTCTGGAACAAACTCCCAGTTCATGTAAAACAGAGTCCCTCAATGACCCTATTTAAGTGCAACTTAGTCAACTGGATGGGAGACCATAAATTTACCCTGAGATTGTCACCTGTGTCCCTCTTGGATTAGGGCAGTCAGTGCTGAACATAGACTTACACTGACACTGCAAATATAGACCATACAACTTGGTCAATAAGGGAACAAGGGTATAACATGGCTAGGCTTATAAAGGCCCTATGGCCAATAGCCTCGTAACCTCCCATGAATCTATGAACCTATGATGTATGTCTGCTGATATAGGCTGTGCCTCAGACAAAGGAGAGCAGTTTCAAATTTGTGTTGGATAATCCTGTCTTCCAGTTGTTCAGAATTTCTTAGAAGGATCATGTCACTGAGAGATACAATCTAAAGACGAGGGGGGCATATCTCAATTTCTTTGCTCAATTCTTTTGACAAAGACAAAAATAAGAGGAGGCCAAAGACCCAAAATCCGTGATTTTCTAAATTTTACTTTACTTCACTTAGAAAGTTAATAGGACAACAGGTTGCATCAGTAATGCATTTTCTAAAAAAAATTGAAGTATAAAACTAATCTATTATTAGCTGGTTGTACTCCTCGGTGATTTACCAGAAATCCAAACACTTATGAAACACAGAGCAAAAGTACAAGGTAAAATCAGAGACATTCTGTAAAATCAGGGACAGATGACCGCTATGAGGAAGAGGCCTGAGTACAAGCTGAGAAGATGTGTGACATAGATTAAAAATACACAGATCTACATCATAAATGTCAGTTTTTATTCCTGAGCTAAACGCACACATTGTAAATGTGCACAATACAAGTAAGTATTAATAACCCAAAATGCTCATGTTAATACTTCTTTAAACTGTGACAAAGATCATTTTGCACATTCCTCTCCCAGTCATTCTAGTCTTATCAGACAGGAAGTATACTTTATTAAACTGAGGTGTTCTTTTCATTGATTTATTTTGGAGCACAATGGTACAGCTCATATCACATTTCTGGTAATCTAAGCTCAGCCCTTGTTTTCTTATATAAGCACTGGGTAACCAAGTACCTTAGTGAATAACTAACTAGTAAAGGACTTCAGAGAAGCAGGACAAAGACAGAGAGATCAAGGGAGACAGACATATTATTAGAGAGCTCAAGGGATACAGACATATTAAGCAGCAGGCAGTGCAGATGAAATATCACACAACATACACTTTGTTGCAATGAACTTAAAACATCAAATCTGCTGCTAAAAATATTTCCTTGAAAATATAAAGTAACCCACAATGTATTCACCATCTTTTGATGACTAGCGTTTTGGCCATTGCTTTCTATCCATCAGTTTACCACAGACTTCTGCATCATATGTGTTGTATTGTTCCCCCTAAAGATAATTCTCTCACTAAGTTGTGCATTTCATTTTCAAAACTTTCAATTTTTTTGACTGGCACGTACTCATATATAATCAGCAGCCCTGTGACAGAGCTAAAGTCTACAGCTCAACTATAGCAGTGGCAGATTAACAGCAGTCAGAGACTGTGCCCTTAAACTGCCTGTTTGTACATAAAGGGATGAGATCACCCAATGCACCAAGAATATATGTAGTTTCAAAGAAACAGAAACTTAGGCAGGACTAGCAGAAATGGTTCCATTTCTGGGTACATGAAGTGACTGTTACATGAAACAAGGGCTGTGATTCATGCACTGTAAACATATTGTGTAAACAGTTCAAATTTCATGTATTGTTAAACCTTAACAACCTTTTCTGCTAGACTTCTAAAATGCCTGCCAGTAAAATGGTTGTGTGGATGCCTATAAACTGCAGCATAAACATTGTTCAACTTTTTCACAAAGTTTTATTTATTTAATCACTTGATAATTGGATAAGTGAAAATGAGCATTATGGAAACTTCTTATCTGCACTGCAATCCAGGAAACAAGGGCATTTTTCAAAAGGTTATAGGCAAAGAGATTTTAGACTAGCCCATCAGGCAACTGCTTCTCCAGAAGTAGGAGTCAACCAGAGTACTTGCATGTTTTTGTCCTTGAGTATGTATGAAAGTAATCACTTAGGAATCATACAGCAGATTCATTTGTAGTACCTCTCAACTGTCCCTGATTTTCAGGGACATCCCTGATTTTGACTCAAATTTTAGCTCTGTCCCTCTTAATCCCTCCTAAAACTAGTGACTTTTGGAGGAAAGGTGGTGAATTACACAATGAATAATGACAATAATTAAGAGTTATAAACTTCTTTTACTTAAGTGTATTAATTCATATGCTCTGATTCTGTCAATGTTTCAAGTTAATAGCATTAATATTTTAAAAGTGTCCCTGATTCTGTCGAAACGTGTCCCCAATTTATTTTGTACTAAGGAAGTATTGCTACCTTTGGACAAGTTAAGCATCTTAACTAAACATTCTGTCTGCACTGCAGTGCAGTCCCATAAAAAGTAAAAGCACAAATATATTACCTCAGAGTCTGCTCTGTTAAAATACACCTTTTACAAGACAGGCTGCATTGGCCAACTATCTGAAAATTTAAAGATGAGCTTCTCATGAAATGACAGGAATCATAGATAGTGCTATCTGTAAATCCCTTAGTCAGAGGTAGGAAGCCATGCTGTTTCCTGATGTGTTGATGGTTGCATGACTGTATCAGACCTGCTAATGAGTTAAATGTGGCAAAGCTGTTTTTTAACCATATCTGTGCTTATCAGTCTGTGTTAGGCATAGGTCTCAATTGTCCCTGAGTTTACAGAACATCCTTGATTTTGCCTTGTCCCTGGAATTTTTTTTATTTTTTTCTGTTAAATTACTGAGGATTGCAGTCAGTTAATAATGCCAGACATTAGAGTTTTTAATACATTATTCTTCAGAAAATACACATTAAAGCAAAGCCTGTTGTTCAATTAACTTTCTAAGCAATTTGGAAAAAATCTTGAAAAATGTGTCCCTAATTGTGGGCTTTGTCTTTCATTATTTGGGTCTTGTCCTCAATTCCTAAGCAAAGATGAGATGGTGTTTGGAGATCACAAATGTGTGGTAGTGAGTTTTCAGTGAATACTATCTCATATGTTTCTATGTTATTATCTGTTCAGTGAAATACGTCTCGCATGGTAGTGACTTTAGGGTACTATGCAATTAGTCATATTTTCAGACATTTTTAAATAAAGATCATGCCATCTACACAGTTTTATAATTATGCAGCTTCAGCTTTCAGTGCTCTCTTGGAATGGATTTGTATAGATGGGGTGAAATGCATCTTTGGAAGGAGAATTGCTTCTTCTGCTGTTGTTGCTTGCAGCTGAGATTAATTACATAGGCACAGAATCAGAAGGACAGTGTTGCTGTTATGGAAGGGGTTTGTGTGTGCAGATGCACAATTTAATATTTGAAGTGAATTAGTTCTTATGCTCTCCCAGATTTCTTACAGTTACATTTACAATGCTAATGAGCACTTTCTAGCACTGTTTGCAAGTTTTACACCTGCAAACTGAAAGAGGTGAATATTAGGTGGTTGGACATACTTAAACCCAATGTTTTTTCGTAGTATAGATGTGGCAATTTAAGGTTGAAGAGCACAGGAAAGGTATACACATACTATGCCCTGTACCTCACAAGGCAAACACATATAATATACCAAGTGACCCATTTTTCTCTCTAAGAGGAATGATAGCTTGGCTGATGTGTTTTTGGTTGTTAAAAGTGTGTTAGAAACTTTAAATAGAATGTGCATTGTTCAGTGTTTCCCCTAATATGGAGTTCTATGTCCAAGACTTTAACTTAAACATTTCAACCTCTGAAGCATTTCCTTTTTAACAAAATATCATTTCTCCTGTTTTAATTATGAAGTGGATCTACACTGGCTCCACAGACTTCATCCTATATTATAATAATCCTGTAACATTCCTAAACTGTCACCACGACTGTAAAATCGCATCACTCACCACTCCTTCAAAGATGCAGAATTACACATGCCTCCTAAATGCAGATTGACATGTCAGTTCCTCTTTTGGGGGATGAAAATTTACACATACCCAAAATTTAATTAAACTTTTTGACCCTTTGCTGTGATTTTTGATTGCTCTTGCTATGATTCTGAGGGATGACAGGCTGAGAGGTATGGTATACTTCATGATTCTCAGAATATTCATTGTAAGTGTCAACAACGTAAAGTCCAGTGTGTGTGTGTGTGTGTGTGTGTGTGTGTGTGTGTGTGTGTGTGTGTGTGTGTGTGTGTGTGTGTGTGTATCTGTGTGTGCACACACATTTTTTTTCTAAAATGTTATTTTACAATCGTTGTATATTTGATTCATGTTTTCTGTTCAACCATTACCTTTTTGTAAGCAAATATGGCATGACAGTGTAGCAATTAATGAAGAGATAAATCACAAAGTTTATATTTTGCAAGGGGTCAAATCACAGAAATATGAAATGTCATTTGGCAAGTTTATATCAAACAGTAATTTTGCATTCACTGTTTGTTTACTTTTCCTCTTCAAAATCACCTTAAGGAATGATAATCTGCAAGGATAGTACGCTTGTTTTATCAGGTGAAATCCTACAGATGGCTTCTTGCAAATTTGTTTCAGTGCTACAAACCTTTTGAGGAAATGTTTGCTAAATCAAACTCAGATGCACAGCTTTAACAGTAATATTTTTAGGTAAAACTTTCAGAACAGCCATTAAGGGTCTATTTTATGAAGTCTTCAGTCATTGCATGAATTTGTATTTTCTGGTAAAACTCAGTCATTCATTTTTTATGCCCATTTTACCCTGTTCATGGTTGTGAAGGAGAGAGAACATATACCAGAAATAAACATGCAAAAGGCAGAAAAACAATGCTGGACAAGATGGCAGTCCACTGCAAGACACGCATGCTCACGCAAGCCCGAATGTACACACACGCACATACACATGTAGCTATTCTACAGGTCTTTGTAGGATTGGTGAGCTATTTTTTATAGCTTGAATGTTTAATAACATTGTTTGTTTCATCGCAGTGTGTTGCACTGCGTGAGCTGGCAGGGTGTTTTTGTTGAGTTTTTGCCATTTTCTCCATGTGGTGTGAGTGTGAATTTCATAATTTAGAGATTGTAGGTGATGGAGCCCCCTGTATGTGGGGGTGCATGGGGAGTTGGCCTGAAGAAAAACTGATTTTTTTGTGTGTTTTGTGTTTTTTGGGTTCATTATTTTTTATATTTATTTTTCAATAAATGGGGAGCCAAAAAAAGTTCTTTTATGGCTCATATGTGAATCCAAGCATGCACTCACACACACATGTGCATGCCCTGAGAGGCAGTTAGGAGACTTGCCAGTTCACCTACAAGCAATGCCTGCTTTTTTTTAGTATATGAGAGGAAACTGGAGTATTTGGCAGCATCATCACAGGGAAAACGTTCGGATTCTACATAGAAAACATCCCAGTCAGGAGCAGAACCAGAAAACGAAAATCCATACTATTTTACCTATGCAATGGAAGTGACATGGTTATAATGAGAGAACAACTTGATGCTGCATTATAAAGGGGTTCAGGATGCTAAAATGATTATGTCATGGTTAGTTATGAGTGCTACAGAAAACAGTAATAAAGGTTTGTATATAGTCAGCGGGTTGTTGAGGACTGAGGATGGCTTCTGGTACAAGAACAACAAGTGTGCTTCAGTTTCTACAAAGACAGTGCGGGGTTGGAGGGATGCTGGCTGGCTGGTCTTCAGTGAGAGGACTGTGAGAATATGTGAGAGACAATGATGGACATTTATTTTATTTAGGAAAAGTAAACAGCTTGAGAACATTTGCACTGGGAGTGCGTACTAATCACTTATAACAAACAGTGAGTGAGAGTGCTGAACTTTAGGGGATGAATTAGGGTTTTCCTTTTTTATCTTAAAAGATTTTTTGGACTTACTGCATTTATCATCCAGCTATACTAGATACACACTACTGCACTGGTATTACTGGGCAAAAGTGTTGAAATGCAGTGGACATTTTTTTTCTTATTTACAAAAATGCAAGGAGTCTGTGGATGGGTGGATCCTGAAGCTGTTAAAATTTCTGAATATCAAGGATGTTGGGTGGGAGTGGTAATGACAGGTGGCCGGGGACATTTTTTTCATATCTACAACTGCAGTTTCCAAGTTACAGCTCAGCTCTGCAGAGCAGTATTATTGCAGTTTACAATTACCTGCTGTAAAACTGTCATGCTGACTGATCTGCAGTTAGCTGAATTTCTGATGGACTAGCACACTACACCATCATTCTGGGTAGCTCATGTTTTAGAGCATAATGGGTGCAGTATACAGAATGATGTCACTGTCAATCAGCTGGCCAGTGTCAAAGCTGTAGCATTACATTCAGTTAAAAATAAACCTGTTTTTTGGAGAATTGCAATGTAAGGGCAGGAAACAGCAAAGCCCTACTGCTTAGAATTACTTCTGAGAGAGCATCACCTGTGATAAGAGTATTAATAGATACATAGATAAGTTAATTATGGAATGCATAACTAGGGGCATTACCAATAAAAAGAAAGAAACTATTCCTGTACCAGTGGCTTAGAGGAATAAAAGCCCTGACTGCAGTTGAGGCAATCTGATATCAAAATAATAACTCAGGAGCTTGATGGCAATGGCATCAAACCTAGTATTCTTTTACCCCATGTTTGTGCCATTGTGTAGGTATATTATATATAATTAAGGGGGCATGGTTCAATGTTTTAATAGAGACGCCACCTGTACTTTTAGTGGGTGCGCATTTACATGAGCATCACTCATCCAATTTACTATCGGGGATTTAAAGTTTGAGAACTTGTAGTGGATCCTATGTGCAACAGTAAAGGGTTACAAATGAAAGCTGAAGAGGATAATTTAAGAGTGATGTAAGTGAAGGTTTGTTTTACACAGACGTAGTGAGCACATTGAACGATCATGCTGAGACAGAAGTGGGTTAAAAAATATAAAAAAATAAATAATTCATAACATCAGCATGTTAACTCTTGAAATAGCTTGGACAATGTTAGCTGTTGATTAAGTAGGCTACAGAGCATACAACAATTGTCACCTGTAAAATAATTGTTTTACTTCTGTGCAAAATGATAGGGTATAATGTTAAGAATATGCATGTTCTTATCAAGCTATATTTCTTTTCCCATCTTACAGATGAATGACATTAGTTGAAGGTAGTATTATACTGTTGTTTTATACTACAACACGAGTGTTGGGCTAGTCTAACATATACAGTGCTGCAACTCACAACATTCCGTATTAGAAGGCAAATTATCATTGTGTTAGCTACTGTTATTTCTAACAATGACAGCTGAAAACCACATTGTTCCAAATAAACGTAGTCTTTTAAGAGAAACTAATTGACTATTCACAGCCAGAGGCACGGTATGGACATCTATATCTGATTTGTCATTACTAGGTGTGCACCGTTTACAGTAACAGGAACGTCTGTGCACTCTTCCTATAAGGAACTTCCTTATGCAGTTATAAGAAGGCTGATACTACTCTCATCTTTAAAGTGCTGACACACTGACATGCATGTGGGATATTGTGCATTTTATTTAGTTTTAAGCTTCTCATTGCTTTGTTGAAGCTGTGCAAAGTTCAAGCCCAACTGTTTATAACATACAGTTCTATAAAACTGGATGGCTATAGCTACTAGCACTTAAAAAGTAATAGGAGAGATTGATAACAGGAATACGGATACATATTTAGGTGTATAACACTTTCTGAAATATGTCCTATCTCATGGGTACATTGAAATGCACTACACAGTAACATACAAACAGCATTGTATGTATCTCATGAACCAAACTAGTCTCCACTGAATATGACAGCTGCCTGGAATTACATCTGTAGTCCTGAGTTTGGGTATTTTTCTGACAGAGCTGTTAAAAATGATTTGCTTACTTAGTTCCATCTTGTAAAGGCAATAACTGTTGTCTTTTGCCTGGCATGAAACTACAATGTTAGCCTAAGCCTGATTCCCTGCCGAGATCATTATGCTTGGTTCCCGTTTTTGGATAGGATGCTCTATGTTGCTGTCAGACAGTGTTTAAAATTTTAAGTGAAACATGAAAATAAAACCTTAATGGCAAAAGCAGTCTTATAACAAAACAGTGTATCCAATAAACAAAACAAAAGACTGCTACTTAGCTGAAAGATTCAGTAAAATGACCTTTTATAGAACTTCATTTAAATCCTTATAAAATAAAAGGTAAGTGTTTTCACGTTCTAAATGAATGCTTCTTCAGACCTTATTAACATATAAAAAAGTTACATTTAAAGATACAAAGTTACAAAGCATTCATTGATGTCTCACTTAAAAAGATGACATGATCTCAAACAAGGTTTTAAAGAAACAGTATCATTTTAGCCCCTTTCTTTGTCTGATTGTAAAGTTAAAATCCATCTCAGTTCCATCTCTTTCTTTCTATTTCTTATGTCACCCATACATTTGTCAATTTTAACAAGTTGTAAAACCATAAACATAAAAGTATGATCCTGCCCCTTCAAAAACACGTGTCTAGCTAATGCATTCCTACCAGTGCTTTTACTTACATCATATATATTCTCATGAACTTACTCCCAAAGGGAGCAGTTGGTCTTACCTATATAGAAGGCTTGACAACATTTGCAGCTGGCTAGATATAATAAATCTCTACTAGAGCAGTCCACATAAAAAGAGAACAAATATATTTTATTCGTAACTGGATGTACAAAAGTATCCCCATTGGCTATGTGCATACATATGTCGCATGACCTGTAACAAAAAGTGCCCTTCCTTTGACTAATGGGTCTCCTAACTACTGAACAATCATAACATAGTAACCTCATAAGAGATTTCATGTTCTTAAAATAAAAAGAGGGTTGTGGATCTATTACCGTCACAATATTGTTATCGGCTGCTAAAATATGCCAGTTTCTCTTCATAATATCACATATCTCCTTAACATCTGCTGAATATGAAATCATCAGTTTGGATCACCTCTGGGGTTTAACTTATATACAATCCATACTGATTCGTGAAACTTTTAAAAATGGACAACCTCTCCCATTCCTATCTACATCCTCTAAGGTTAAAGCTTCTCTGAGTTCCTTTTCTTTATAACCCCTCTCCTGAAAATCTTTGCACAAAGTTGTCAAAGCGTTTTCAAAAACACAATCATTGTTAGTTAACCTCGATACTACCATAGCTTGCCCCTTTACTACATTTCTGTATACAAAGTTAGGATGCATACTGGTCCTATGCAAAATTGCATTCCTCCTCACTGGTTTCACATACAGACTACTACCATCTGCATTCCTCACTAGTCTAACATCTAGAAGCTCTATAGTGTCTCGGGAGCAGGTCATACTAAAATTTAAAAGACTAGTTGTATTATTCAAGTACTGAAAAAAAAATATCTAGAAAAACACACGATCACTAAGAACATGGTTAGTTTCCCAGTGTGCCATTACTAAATTAGCATATGAATTAGCACAAGAAGTGCCCATGACAAAACCTGAATTTTGAATATAATATTGTTCATCAAATAAAAACACATTATTGTCTAAAATCATTTCTAAGAACATGCAAATCAAAGATATCTGATCATGTGCAAGCTTATCATTTGCTAAATACATTCTCACAAATTCCAATCCAGTATATTTTGGAATAGATGTAAAAAGAAAACAAACATCAAGAGTTACAAAAATAAAATCAAGCATGTGTCTAGTTTGCAAATAAATTCTGTCTCCGAAAAAAAAGCTTTGTGTCTCCAAGAACAGTGTCTGATCTTGTTAAAATTGGTTTCAGTTGATTCTCTATGTAAATTGACATAGGCTCTGTAAGCCAACCTCTCCCGGACACTATTGGTCTCATTGGAGGATCTTTAATACATTTGTGGATCTTCAGTAAACCTTGTAAAAGGGGGACTAAAGGTTGTACAACTAAATAATTATATAAACTGAGGTTAATAAACCTACTCATTAAAGCAACATACACATCATTATTAAAACATTGGACCATACTATCAGTGTTATTTTTCTGTAAAGAACCATATGTCATAGTATCTGAAACTATACATAACATCCTAGAATGGTAAAAAGTTCTATCCTTAATAACGACAGTGCCTCCTTTGTCAGCAGAGCATATCATGACGTTATCAGACTTTTGCAACTGTTGTAAAGCCTCTTGTTCTCTTTTGCTGAGGTTATTAAACCTCTGTTTAAAAATTTGTTCCTTTCATTATGGAAAATCTGTTTGCTGCAAGGCCAACCCAAAGCAAAGCATTTCGTACTGGGGGGCTGCGTTCTTTCCATTTGGCCACAATTTGACAGTTCTACTAATAGAATTAAAAGCTCCATAGACTCTCTTCTTTCCTTTTCAGTAATATTATAGCCATTGTTACATGAGGCCTCAAGATCATTGATTGAATATGGTGACAGGTGCCAGCTACCCCTCCTACTGTGACCCATACTAGTCTTTTATTCAGATGGCAAGTGATTTGCCTACACCTGCGCTATTGTGATGACAATTGCCATTAAAATATTTTCACACGTCAGACAGGGTAGCAAGTTTATGTATTTTTGAAGAGGAAATCAACAAGATTTCTGATAGTCTCACTATTAACAGGTTTTACATGATGCCAGAAAGTTGTTCAGCACAAAGTAGTAGGTAAATAATGCACCATTCCTGGTCAACCAATATGAATGAAATGAAATGTATAGTTCAAATCTGCCATATAGTACAAAATTACTAGCGATAGAGAAGCAGAAAGCATATTGATTTTTGGTACACTTCAAGATCAGATTGTTGGCCCACTCTTTTCTCCAGTTTCATCAACATCCTCTGTGCTTACGTGCATAAGCTCAAAGAGTGCCATATTCCAACAATCCTTTGTTGTTCAGAGCAAATCCTTGTCACTCTGAGTTGAAATTCTACCTCAAGATGAATTTGGTAACTTTTCTTCAGTTTCTTACCATAAACTGTTAACTTGCAAAAAAAAATATTATCTTTGGGACTTCTTAGCATCTTTCCTTGACTATCCATTTCAACTTTACTGAACCAGTTGAAAATCCCTTTATATTCAACATCCCTCTCCTCTTTACCCTGATATATGCAGATGAAATGGTGCTTGTCCACTCCAACCAGTCTGTTATATCATTACAAAAGAAGCTACAACATTTCCTATCTATCATACCTTGGCTAAACAACAAAACCTTTTATGAAACTCCACCAAAACAAAATCAATGCTATTTGGAACTTCTACAAAACTCATGAAAAAAAAAAGCACCACTCTTCTAATCTTTGACCACCTAAACCTTCCCACAGAATGAGGTTGGGGGTTGCCATAATGGTTTAGGTGTTTACCTTACATACACAAGATGCAGGGTTTGATTTTCACTTTTGGAAAATATGGTTAAGCTTGAAAAGCATCCCAAAGTCATTAGCCCAGTAATCATATATGAACATGTAAACTCCAAATGACTTGGAATATGAGTCAACCCCTTTCTTAAGTTCCATCTCCATCATGACAACACACAGAAGATCAATTCCCTTCTCTTATGGGACAGTAAGATCTCTTCATTTCTTGCCAGGCCAACCTTGAATGTCATAAGTAAGGACATCCTGCTAGCACAACTGTCGTATGGACTCTCACTGATTGCATCTGATTTCAAAAGAACTTCCTCCACCATTCAAACTGTTTTTAAAGCCATTTGCAGGATCATTACTCTCTCCATGTGATGAACATCACTGCATAACCCTTAAAGCTCCGATATCAATCAAACAAATCACACCTCACTCCTCCTTTTGCTATCATATCAAAGCCCATCTCAAGATTGATGGAAAATGCATAACATAGCCTAACCCCACACACACATTACCTAACATAGCAAATTCCTCACCTTACTACCTCATTGTCCAACCATACCATGTGCTAACTGTAATGTTTATCAATTTCTTCTAATAACTCCACGTAATCCAATATATTTGTACATAGTGTGTGTGTGTGTGTGTGTGTGTGTGTGTGTGTGTGTGTGTGTGTGTGTGTGTGTGTACACACACACACACACACACACACACACACACACACACACACACACACACACACACACACATGCCTTCCTCTTCTTTCTCTCTCACTCTCTTTCTCACTTTCTCTTTCATCTCTCACTTTTTCCCTCTGTCTCCTTTTCCCCTACATTTCATATATGCTACTCTCTCATCACTGTATATAGCTGCAGTTCCTACAACATGTGACTATATTGAATATTCTTACCTCATGGTTTTCAGCAATTGCTTGCCATCCTTTGTCTTTTGTTTCTTTTTTATAGGTTCATAGGTAGGTACTAGGCTATCGGACCAAGGGCCTACGTAAGCCTAGCCAACAAGGTTCCCTGGCTTACGCCACCCAAGAAAGTTATTTTCCTGTGCCACTGTCCAGCAGAGACACAGAAGTGATCCCTGGGGTGTATTTTCTATTTCCCATCCACTCATCAAGATTTTTCTTGAAGAGTGCTAATGAGGAACTTTGCTTGACATAGATGGGTAGCTTATTCCAGAGCATGGGAAGTCTCTGGGACAGGAATCTATCCCTCCAGCATGTCTTGTTTATTGTGGTGACAAGGTTTGGGTCCCTAGAGTGTGTAGCTCGGAGGGATTGGGATTTCTTTAGGTGTAGCATGTCCAACAGCTCTGGGTTTGACATAGCTTTATATGTTAGGCAGAGATCACCTCGGAGCAGGCAATATGCTATGGAGTAAAGCTGGAGTTTTTTGAGGCGGTCAGTGTAGGGCATTTGTTTGAGGCCAGTGATCCTCTTTGTGAGGTGCTTCTGTGGCCTTTCCAGCTGCTGCAGATGTCTTGTGAGGTACATTCCAAAAGGGGCATTGTACTCTATAATGGGTCTAATGCGCGTCGGGTAGGAGGGAACAATGACCTCTTTTTTCCTGGATGAGAACCCTTTTATGATGAGGTGTGCCACGTAGAAGGACTTCATGATTACTGTGGCAATGTGACTATCAAAGAAGAGACTACTGTCCACCTGGGTCCCAAGGTCTCTTATCACACATTCAGTGTTAAGTAGATTGCTGCCTATGTGGTAGTTCATGGGTACAGAGTTTTTACCAAAGGGATGACACTGCACTTTTTGGCATTGAGCTTGAGGCCATGGCTCTGACACTAGGCATCTATCTCAGCGAGGCCCTTCTGTAGGATGTCCACATCATTTGGGGACTTGACTATGGCTCCTAGTTTGCAGTCATCTGTGAACTTCATTAGCCAGAGGCCTTCTGTGTTAGCCTGTACTTCAGAGAAGTAGATACCAAACAGGAGAGGTCCCAGGATGGAACCCTGTGGTACTCCACTTGTCACTGCTTTGAGGTCAGATTTGGAGTCTGCAACTTTTACAGTGTGGGTTCTGTCAGTGAGCCAGTTGGCAACTCATCTTGTGATGTAGGGATTTATACCTAGTTTAGTGAGTTTAGCTATAATTCCAGAATGGGGGATGGTGTCAAAAGCCTTGGCGAGGTCAAGATAGGCTGTGTGAACCACCTTACCCTCATCTATGGCTTTGGTGACTGCCTCAAAGAAGTCGATCAAGTTCAGGAGGCATGATCTGCCTTTCACAAACCCGAACTGGGTGGGATCCAGAGTTTGGAGGTTACCAATGTCTTTGTTTATGAGTTCCATGATGATATGTTCCATGGCCTTGCAGACCAGGCTTGTCAGGCTAATAGGTCGATAGTTCCCGGGATCAGTGGTGGCTCCCCTTTGTGGAGTGGGATAACTGTTGCTGTGTGCCATTCAGTGGGCACAAAGCCTGATGCGGGGCTATTATTGAACATGGTGCTTAAGTGGGGAGCCAATTTGTTCTGAAGTTCATGTAAAACGCAGCCTGGGATGTTGTCCGGTCCCATGGATGCTGTGTTTTTGGCTTTAGAGAGTGCAGCTTTTACCTTGTGTAGTTGTGATTACAGGGACTCTGCATTCTTCCTGTATAGATATGGGCCCTTTAGGGGGTGAGGGGGGGTATAGTTAGCACTGAACCTATCTGCCAGGATGTTGGCAATATCAGTTGGTTCTGTAATTTTCATGCCTTTGTGCTGTAACTCAGAGCAGATCTGGGTGTTGCCATCAAGATTCTTGACATAGCTATAGAATGCTTTGTGGTTGTCCTTAGAATTAGTGTTGATTTTGTTTTTGTAGCTAGTTTGGAGGACCTTATAAGGGATCTCAGCTTCTTACTGAGGCTGACCAGGGAGCTCCTCCACTCATGGGATTTTACTCTCTTTTGCAACAGTTTCTTCCTTCTGTTGTACAGTTTGTTTATGGCAGGGGACCACCAGATTGGCTTCCTTTTTTTGGAGGATAATGTCTTGGTTCTGTTTGGGATAGCATGATCCATGCACTCATGTAAGTGCTTATAGAGTGCATTTGTGTAGGATTCAGCAGTTGTAACTGTATTGTCCATCTGCATGGGTGTCATGAAGTTCACCACTTCTGTCTTAAGAAGCATGAAGTTGGCTTTGGAGAAATTTTTTACCATGGTTTCCTTAATGGGAGGTGGGGACAGGATGTGGATATCAACGGTGATTATCTTATGGTCGGATTGGACCAACGAGGAGTTGACTTCAGGTGTGGAACACCGGTCACTCATGTTGGTAATGACTAGGTCTAGGATATTGTTGCCCCTGGTGGGGGTGTGGATAAGTTGATCCAGGGCATTGGAGTTTATGAATTCCAGAAAGCGTTGAGCTAAGGAGTTGGTACATGAGTAGTTTTCCCAGTTAATGGTGGGGTAGTTAAAGTTGCCCATTATTAGGGTGTTTGGTTGAACCCTAATATTTTCCAGTACATCAAGAAAAAAGGAGTGGGAATCCTGGGGCATGGTGGGGGATCTGTAGCAAGCTACAATTTGGATTGCAGTTTTGCCCAGAGTTAGTTGCACTTGGATAACCTTGGATGCATTATGCTGAGCAACTAGCTTGGAGGTGTGGATATCCTTAATGAATATGGACACACCTCCGCCTTTGGTGTTTTGGTCCAGGTTACATGGCCAAAAAGTGTGGTATGAGTTATTGCCTGGTAGTGCAGGGGTGCTCTCTGGAGCCTTGAACCAGGTCTCAGTCACTGAACAGATATCAATGTTTTCCATTTTAAGGAGTGCCTCGAGTGAGTGCATTTTGAGATTTAGACTTCTAGCATTGAGTAGCATTACCCTCAGATTTTGCTTGTTTGTTCCTGTTACGGTGGTGAATTTGTTTTTGAACCTTGCCTAAAAAAGGCACTATAGGGGCAGCAAGAGCTTTTTTTTTTGGTTTCCTTTTTTTGTCTTATACTGAAATCTGTCCATTGGGTTCAGTGCTCTACCCATCATCTTCTTTCGGCTGTTCCCGTTAGGGGTCACCACAGCAGATCATCTGTTTCCAGTTTCTTCTGGTCCTCTGCAGCATGCTCTTTCACACCAGTCGCCTGCATGTCCTCTCTCACCACATCCATAAACCTTATCTTAGGCCTTCCTCTTTTCCGCTTACCAGGCAGCTCCGACCTTAGCATCCTTTTCCCAATATACCCAGTATCCCTCCTCAGCACACGTCCAAACCAACGCAATCTCGCCTCTCTTGCTTTGTCTCCAAACTGTCCAACCTGAGCTGACCCTCTAATATACTGATTCCTAATCCTGTCCATCCTAGTCACACCCAGTGCAAATCTTAACATCTTTAACTCTGCCACATCCAGCTGTGACTCCTACCTTTTCGTCAATGCCACTGTCTCCAACCCATATAACATAGCTGGTCTCACTACCCACTTGTAGACCTTCCCTTTCACTCTTACTGGTACCCGTCTGTCATAAATCACTCCTGACACTCTTCTCCACCTACTCCATCTTGCCTGTACTCTCTTCTTCACCTGTCTTACACACTCGCCGTTACTCTGAATTGTTGATCCCAAGTACTTAAACTCATCTACCTTTATGAACTCTACTCCCTGCATCCTCACCATTCCTCTACCCTCCCTCTCATTTACACACATATATTCTGTTTTAGCCCTGCTGACCTTCATTCCTCTCCTCTCTAAAACATATCTCCACCTCTCCAGGGTCTCCTCAACCTGGTCCCTACTCTCACTACATATCACAATGTCATCTGCAAACATCATAGTCCACGGGGCCTCCTGTCTGATCTCATCTGTCAACCTGTCCATCACCACTGCAAATAAGAAAGGGCTCAGAGCTGATCCTTGATGTAATCCCACCTCCACCTTAAACGTATCTGTCACTCCCACCACAGTCCTCACCAATGTCACACTACCCTCGTACATATCCTGTACCACTTTTACATACTTCTCTGCCACTCCCGATTTCCTCATACAATACCACAACTCCTCTCTAGGCACCCTGTTATATGCTTTCTCTAAGTCCACAAAGACATAATGCAACTCCTTCTGACCTTCTCTGTATTTCTCCAACAACACTCTCAGAGCAAATATTGCATCTGTAGTGCTCTTTCCTGGCATGAAACCATACTGCTGATCACTAATCATCACCTCCCTTCTTAACCTAGCTTCCACTACTCTTTCCCATAACTTCAAGCTGTGACTGGTCAATTTTATCCCTCTGTAGTTACTGCAGCTCTGCACATCACCCTTATTATTAAAGATAGGTACCAAAACACTTTTTCTCCAGTCCTCAGGCATCCTTTGACGTTCCAAAATTTCATTAAACAATCTGGTTAAAAATTCCACTGCCATTTCACCTAAGCACCTCCATGCTTCCACTGGTATGTCATCTGGGCCAACAACCTTTCCATTCTTCATCCTCTTCATAGCTTTCCTTATTTCCTCCTTGCTAATCTGTTTCACTTCCTGATTCACTATCCCCACATCATCCAACCTTCTCTCTCTCTCATTCTCTTCATTCATCAGCCCTTCAAAGTACTCTTTCCATCTACTCAACACACTCTCCTCACTTGTGAGTACGTTTCCTTCACTATCCTTTATCACCCTTACCTGCAGCACATCATTCCCAGCTCTGTCCCTCTGTCTAGCCAATCGGTACAGGTCCTTTTCTCCCTCTTTAGTGTCCAATCTCTCATACAACTCTCCATATGCCTTATCCTTAGCCTTCGCCACCTCTCTCTTTGCCATGCGTCTCATCTCCTTATACTCATGTCTACTTTCTTCATCTCTTTGACAATCCCACTTCTTCTTCACCAGCCTCTTCCTCTGTATACTCTCCTGTACTTCCTCATTCCACCACCAGGTCTCCTTGTCCTCCTTCTGCTGTCCAGATGTCACACCAAGCACCTTTCTAGCAATCTCCCTTACTAGCTCTGCTGTAGTTACCCAGCTATTCGGTAACTCTTCACTGCCTCCCAGTCCCTGTCTTAACTCTTCCCTGAACTCCACCTCACAATCACCCTTATTTAACTTCCACCATTTAATCCCTGGCACTGCTTTCACACTCCTCCTCTTCCTGATCACCAACATCATGCTACAGACCACCATTCTATGCTGCTTAACTACACTTTCCCCTGTCACCACTTTACAGTCTCCAATCTCCTTCAGACTGGCCCTACTACATAGGATATAATCCACCTGTGTGCATCTTCCTCCACTCTTGTACATCACCCTATGCTCCTCCCTCTTCTTAAAATACATATTCACCACAGCCATGTCCATCCTTTTCACAAAATCCACAATCATCTGACCTTCTGCATTCCTCTCCTTAACACCATAACTACCCATCACTTCCTCATCCCCTCTGTTCAGTTCACCAACATGCCCATTGAGGTCCGCTCATATCACTAGTCTCTCACACTTGGGTACACTCACCACCACTTCATCCAACTCACTCCAAAATTTTTCTATCTCATCCATCGCACACCCAACTTGTGGAGCATATGCACTAACAACATTCATCATTACACCATCAGTTTCAAGCTTCATAAACATCACTCTTATCAGACACTCTCTTTACCTCCAAAGCACTCTTGGCATACTGTTCCTTTAGGATAACCCCTACCCCATTTCTCCTGCCATCCACACCATGATAGAACAATTTGAACCCACCTCCTATACACCTGGCCTTACTTCCCTTTCATCTGGTCTCTTGCACACACAATATATCAACCTTCCTTCTCTCCATCATATCAGCTAGCTCTCTCACTATACCAGTCATACTGCTAAAATTCAAAGTTCCTACCCTCACTACTACACTCCTAACCTTCCTCCTCTCTTCCTGCCTTTGGGCATGCCTTCTCCCTCCTCTTCTCCTTCGGCCAACAGTAGCCCAATTTTCGCCAGCACCCTGTTGGCTAACAGTACTGGTGGTGGTCGTTGTTAACCTGTGCCTCGACCGATCCGGTATGGAAATATGAAATGTTCTCTGCATAAGTAATTTGGCAGAGGTTTTATGCCGGATGCCCTTCCTGATGCAACCCTCCCCACTTATCCAGGCTTGGGACCGGCACAAAGAAATGCACTGTCTTGTGCATCCCCAGTGGCTGTCTTATACTGTTTTTCTGTCTTATACTGAAATCTGTCCAATGGGTTCAGTGCTCTACCCCAATTAACAAATTAAATTAAATTAAATTAAATTAAATAGATCTCTCCTATCAACTCCTACAATTACCAAACAGTTTTTTTCCTGGAACTACATTACCTTTTATAATCATGCTGACAACTCCAACTTACATGCAGATCAACTAACCTCTTAGTCCTAGATATAAGAAAAGAAAATCCATTACTAAAGTGTACTATTCCCCAAATTAGAATAAACTGGAGTTTTGTCTCTTTATGTAACTCCCCCTAACACATTATACTAGAAAAAGTTATCAATAAAATGTTACTTTATTAACCTTTCAGACTCTAGAACCCAGCATTGCACCCTCACAAACTCTAACACTGTCCATAGCATCCAAAGGGCTATCCTTCTCTTTGCAGTAACAGTATACGTATTAATCCTTCTAAACATTGGTACAGATGTTCATAATGGGGCAGAGTCTAAAAGAATTTATGTTTGGGCTACCATGTGCTTCTGAGCAATTCTTTCTATAGACTATACAGATGAGGCATCACCATCCCTCTCAACTGTTCCTGTTTTAGAGGGGTGTTCCCATTTTAGGGGCTGATTTACTCTTGCACATGATGCACCCTTTTCTGGAAGTTATGTCCCTTATGTCCATATTTTCAGCCTTGATTTATCCCCATTACACAATTTTCCATATCACCCTCATCATATGTGATTTTAGAACATGTCTAGTACACAAAACACCACACTACATGACAACATACTAGTGACACCAATAACTTAAAGAAAGAGGACACACATCTTCCATCTCCCTTTTTCAGAAGCAAAAATAAATGGACATGCCTGGTCAAATTTTGCAATACAGTTCATTAAAGTCTACAGATTTTACACTGTTTCTTTAATAATGTACTTATATTTTCCATTACTTTTGTCATTCTCTATTTTTAAAATGTATTTCTGAGTAGCATCCTTATCTCTCAAACTCCTAGAGCAAGAAATCTGTACAAAGACTAAATAATGGAGGGGCAAAGGCCGCAAAACAAGGACAGATTTTAAATATTGCTCTTATAAACTTAGAAAGTTCAAAAATAACAGCAAAACCCAACTAAATAACAACGAATGTAATAGATGTAACGCTGTAAGGTGTACCAGTACTCAAATGTTCATAGAGCCACGGCCAAATAATAAGACACTTTATTATAGAAATAAAAAATAATAAAACCACTCTGGTTTAGTGCTTCCATCTACTTAGCATAGACTTCATGTAATACGACACTTTATTAAAGAAATAAAAAATAATAAAACCACTCTGGTTTAGCACTTCCATCTACTTAGCGTAGACTTCATCATCTGATGAAGTCTACGTTAAGTAGATGAAAGTACTAAACCAGAGTGGTTTTATTATTTTTTATTTCTGAAATAAAGTGTCTTATTACTAGCCTGTGTCTCTATGAACATTTGAGTACTGATACACCTTACAGCGTTACATCTATTAGATTTGTTGAAACTTAGAAAGTTACTAAAATAGCAGGATTTATGTTAGCATGCATTTTCTGAAGGATCTGAAGTCTGACACTCAAATATATGTCATTATTTAGCGGTGGTGGTGCTGCAGTAGTGTTGTCGCCTCATAGTAAGACACTGTCCAGTTCGATTCTCAGCTAGAGCATCTTCTGCGTGGAGACATGCGTGAATGTGCGTACCTTCGTTGAAGGTTATGAGTCAGGGCTGGTAACTCGGCATGTAAAAATCATCTACCAATCATTAGCGGACCGGAGTTCCGCTGTGGCGACCCCTAACCGGGAAAAGCCGAAAGACACAACAACAACAAATTTAGTGATTTCAGTCATCAGTGACTTGCCAGAAAAACACAAATTTTATGAGAAACATACCAAAACTATAAGGGAAAAATCTCGATAATTCCTAATGGAAGCAGGGAGAATTATGTGTTACTTCATATTCAAATGTTATGCTAATTAGATGACCAGATTGTTGACTGGATATATCTACTTTTCAAGGGCCTTTGGACCTATTTTTAATGTCTGCAGGTTGACAGGTGCAGGCATCATGGAAGTCCTCATGGGAAGCACCTGGGGGGCACTTGATTCCATAGAAAATATGTTCCTCACTACCCAAAACTCTGGTGTAAGTAAAACTATTACTGAAATCCAATTTATGTTTCCCTCAGTGGCATTCTCCATTCTACTGCATGGAAAGTCCCCAGTCATACCTATGTATCAGTGCTCAGAACATTACATGGGGAATTCCCCAATGCTTATAGTAGCATGGAAGGCATACCAATGGAAAACTCAGCAGCTCAGGTGAAAACTTGCAGTAGACCCATTAGAAAGATCTAAATGTTATACATATCATCAACACACCCAAACAATTAGAACCTCTAATATAAACCCATGTATGAGCCACAGCTGATATAATGCACAACGTTTTATGGCTTATATTCAGCAAAAACAGTATCCAATACAAACTAAACACCTAAGAATGACAGCAGTATTGTTAGCATACACTAGGGGGCAATCTCTCACACCAACACTTTTAGATCAGTTTCAAATTACTGTTTGTGACTCCTTAGAAGAGCAAGCCGAACATTATCAACTGGCATATATGCTAGTCAATGGCAGTGATGAAAAAGATATGAAAGATGTCAATTTTCAAAAAGCTGTTATGCGCTCCTTTTTGGACCATTCAAAAGGTGTCCTAGGGGATACTAAACTTATTTATGAAGAATCTTCAAACACACTCACAAAGTTAGTAGATAAATTGCTGGGAGCAAGTATTATATGTAAAGATAATGCTATTCATAAGCAAAAGATTTACACTCCCCGTTCTGCACCCATTGTTAGTGAAGTAAGGGGAAGGGGGCATGGAAGATGGATTAATCAGGGACAGCAAGTCCCACAGCAGGTAGCAGGACAACCACGTCAAGGGTAAGTTACACAGGGGCAACAACGGGCAGCATCAGCTCCCCCAGCCACTCAGTTAGCTTCTCAAGTTACTCAATCTATAGAGGGTCCTCAAAAGAGACAGCCTATTTGTTATTCCTGTAAACAGGTAGGTCATACTAAAAATGATTGTAAATATTATCGAAGATGGTGCCAGGAACAAGAGGCAAAGGATAATTTTCTTACCGTGAAAAATTTTGATAAGCCACGTGTACCATGACAGCAACATGTAATGCAGCCAGAGGTACAAACACAGCAGTACACTTCACAGCAATATGTGACAGAGGGTAATAGGGGACTATAGCAGCAACCCCTATATCCCACAAACACTCAACAGTCAGTATTCCCAGTACAGCAAAGGGATGGTGTGACACCTAGTGTCAATGTACAAGGTAATATTGTTAGCACACAGAATACAACTGTTCCTTCTGACATTGTTCCTGATGGTCCAGTAAATCCTAATTATCAGCAGCAAACAGCCTTGCATCATGAACTTAATCAATCTTCTTATGTTGACTGTGAAGAGGTCGAGGAAACACTGCAATTATGTCCTTTGTAGTCCAATACTACTGATGATTCAGAGTGGGAAGTAGATCTACTATAGGGGTGTGACCCCCCTACCCAAGTCTCTTTCTTGACTAACTTCAGGAAAGAGAAAGATGGACAACCACTTATCAACATTTGGGTAGAGGGAAACCTGTGGGAAGATGTTCTTCTAGATACAGGAGTGGCTGTCTGAGTAACAGGTAGGCATTTGCCTCCTGACTTGTCTAAACGTACATGTATTTCAGGTTTTAATGGTTCTGGATGTTTAGCCATAGGTAGTAAACCTGTACAAGTACAATTCTCCCATCAAGGGGAACCAGTGAAAGGGGTATTTTTGATGCATAATTCTTGCACCTCCACATTTTGGGAATGGCTATATTGTCCAAAATGGGAATTGTCATAGACCTTTCTAATGGCATTATATGGCAAGGACAAGGCCCCGTGTTATGTATGATTGAGGCAATACATGTATCAAACAGTTCTGAAAAGGGTAGTGCTGTCAGCCCTACTTAAAATGAAGTATATATGGTTGAAGGTAAAACAATAGTTCCCTACGTTGTGGTCTCAAGGGCCCACAGACTGCAGAAGCTACAGCAAGCAGTTTTGGTAGGTAGTGACGAAGATTTTATTCCACCGTTTCAAAAACAGTATCCTATCCCAAAGGAAGCAGAGACAGACATGCAAAATTGCATACAATGATGGCTTGATGTGGGAATAATTCAAAAGGGAAATAGCCCTACAAATTCACCCATATGGCCAGTTAAAAAGAAAGATGGCACTTACCAATTGGTTATTGATTTACGAAAAGTGAACCAATTCACAACTCCCCATGCTCATTTGATTCCAGGGGTCTCACAGCTAGCAGCAAGAACAAAACCACAAAGTCAGTGGTTTACAGTCATAGACTTAGCTAATGGTTTCTTGACAGTACCACTGCAGGAAAAAGACTGGCAAAGATTTGCCTTTACTTTTCAAAATGAACAGCATGTCATGACGCAGTTACCGCAGGGATTTCAAAACAGTCCAGTTATATTTCACCAAATAGCTGCATGAATACTACAAGGTCTAGAATCTGATGATTCTGTTTTGCATTATATTGATGACATACTGATACAGTCTGAAACAAAAGAACAGCATTTAGCTAAGTAACACAGGTTCTTCAAACACTGCAGGAGGCAGGGTTTAAGGTTAAAAGTTAAAAAGTACAATTCGTGTCATCTGAAGTAAAATTTCTAGGTACTATTTTACGTCCTTCTGGGCATACTCATAGGTTCATAGGTTCATAGGTTCATACTAGGCTATCTGCCCGAGGGCATTTACAAGCCTAGCCCATAGTTTTGTGGCTTACGCCACCCCTTTAGTATGGGGAACTATACCCATTATTTTGCTGTGCCTCTGTCGAGCAGTGACACTGAGGTAATCCCTGGGGTATATCTGCGATCTCCCATCCATTGGTCAAGATTTCTCTTGAACAAGGCCAGCGAGGTGCTCTGCCTCACATATACTGGGATTTTATTCCACAGCATGTGGAGTCTTTGGGTGATGAATCTATCCCTCCAGCACGTCCTATTAATAGCCATGTCGAGGTTTAAGTCTCCCGCCCTTGTGGCTCTGACGGATCTAGATTTTTTGAGGTGAAGCATATTCATCAAATCTGGGTTTGACATGGCCTTGTATGTTAGGCAAAGGTCACCTCTGAGCAAGTGTTTACTGAATAGAGCTGGAGTTCTTTCAGTCGGGCAGCATAGGACAGATGTTTGAGACCCTTTATCCTTTTGGTGAGGAACTTTTGTGGCCTCCTCCTTGTTTAGAGAGGCTGCAGGGAATCTTGCAAATGGATAAACCAGTTACCATTCTGGATTTGCACAAATTTCTGTGTATCATGAACTACAATCGGGAATTTATAGAGGATTATGCCAGCATGACAGCTCCTCTGTATGACATGCTTTCTAGCCAGAAAGAATTACCCTTTCTGGAATGGGAACCAAAGGAAAATACGGCTTTTTGTGATTTGAAGGCAGCATTGGCCAAAACTACAGAATTAGCAGCTCCAAGTCTAACACATCCATTTGTGTTACAGGCAGCAGCTGGACCCAACACACTCTCTGTTGTGCTTTTACAGGAGTGGTCTCAGGGCTCTGATTCTCGAATGGAAAGGACTTTACGCCCCATTAGATTTTTCAATAGGAAAATGACACATGTTGAGGGGGGATATCACCTGTGCATTCAGCAACTTTTGGCAATTTATTGAGGTTTAAAACAAACTGAATACCTAACAGCTTGCTCCAAAGACATTATAGTACAGACACCACATTATGCTATACAGCCCTTGGTAAATGAGACTGAGTTAAATAAACTGATTGATGACGTCAGTCAAGCAGTGTTTGCAAAATGGTTGGCATTATTTAGTGCCAAGCAAGTTACAATAAAGGCAGGAGATAAGTATTACTTATCTAACTTCATGGGATATGAAGGAAAATGACACGACTGCATTAAGCACATTTCACATCCAGAAAAGCCCATTCTGTCTCCTGATTTTCAGGAAGACAAGCCATCCATCTTTGTTGATGGTGCTCGATTTTGGGACAATGGACAATATCAGACTGGATTTGCAGTAGTACCAGAAAGCCCTTCTATGGGACAGCCGACTCTGATTCAGTTACCGGGCCACATTTCTGCTCAGCAAGCTGAACTGGAAGCAGTTCTCTATGTGTTACAGCATTTTCCATCTGTCAATATTTTTTCAGACAGTGCATACGTAGCTAATTCTCTGTGGCTGCATATGTCTACATGGGCAAGAAGAGGATTTGTTGATAACATAGGCAAACCACTCAAGCATGCTTCTGTGTTACAGACTATATGAAATTTGGTTCATAATCAGTCCCTTGTGGGTTGCAAAAGTATCTTAAAGGTAAAAGCTCATCAGAAAGCTACAAATTAAATTTTTCAGTTAAATAACTATGCTGATCAGATGTAAAAAATAAAGGCAGCAACGGAAGGAATGCAACTGTATCCTAAAGAACACCTTTCCAGTGTACCAGATAAAACCACTGCAGTACATGCCATACAGACATTTTCAGTTCAGAATTTGCAACACGATTTGCTGCAGATCCAAACTAAGTTTGGACAGCATGAAGAATTAGAAAAATGTACTCTTGTAGGAGAAAGTCCAGGGCAATATTATGCAAAATGTTTTGAAGACGGTTCTAGTCTTCCTTATATACCGTACCAACAGACATGATAGTTAAATGAAATTTAATCATCAAGTATTAAAACATTTGGGTGCACAAAAGTTATGGCCCATTGTAAAGAACAAGTACTGGCATCCACAGTTAAACAAAATCTGTGATTTAGTGCATGCTGAATGCTTAGTATGTTTGCAGGTTAATACTCAACTGAAAAAAATGCAGTTACTAAGGGTAACTCCAGCAGATGGACCTTGGTATGCCATCCAAATTGACTTTGCAGGTCCATTACCCCCAGCTAAAGGTGGGTACAGGTATCTTCTAGTGGTAGTTGATGTTTTTTTCAAAATGGGTAAAATTCCTACAAAAACAATGACAGCTAAGGCTACAGCAGAAGCCTTATGGAAAAACATTTTTTGTCATTGGGGGTGGCCACGAGTTATCGAATCTGATAATGGGCCACAATTTGTCAGTAAACTGATGAAGGCTTTGTGTGATTTGTTTGGTATCCAGCAACGATTTCATGTTCCTTAAAACATTTGCCTGGAATCTTGCTGGGCGTCAGAGCAACTCCACACAGTAAAACAGGGATCTCAGCTTTTGAAGTCATGACAGGTAGAAAAATACCTGTACAATTGTCATTCGATCCTACCTTTAGTACAAACAGACCATTATTAAAAATTGCACAGCATCAGCAATGGTTAAAAGATATTTCTGAATTGTGTCAAAGCTTATCAGAAATGCAAGCATTCAAATTGTGGTCAAAGGATCCTGTTATGCCAGAAGAAAACCTTCCCTCTGGAACACAGGTATTGATCAAAACATTCCAGACGGACGGTCCTTGGGATAGTAATTGGCAAGCACCTTTTGAAGTAATTGCTCAGTTAGGACCTCTAGTGTACAAAGTTAAAGGAGAGTAAAAGAGCAAAATAATTCTTGTTCATAGAGACCACTTGAAAGTCATTAATTGACTTCATGTTTTGTGGGGAGGGGTTTGTAGACTCATGGCAAATGCCAAGTCTGAAACAGTTAAAAAAGCATCTATCAAAACAACTTTTCAGATTAATACCACTTATGTGGAAAGGTTATATTATTGTACATAGTAAAGATTCTGTTATTGTACTGACTGTACTCATTGGAGCCCTTGTGGTAGGGTGTCAAACAAGAGAAATGCAAGTTTGGAAAATAAACAATGACAATAATACTGTAGAGCTAGGTTGGGATGTAAATTGTTCTAGTGAACAAAGACAGCAGGACAATTTTACTTATCCATATAATGCTACTTGTATCTTCGGGTACACAAGGATTTCCAGCAATGTTACCTTTTGGTCCATGGTTGAGGGTCATCATTACATTCAACCAAATAGCCCTAAGGTAACTCTTGAATTTGATTCCAAAATTTCAATTAAATGTTGTCAATTTCCTATATTTTACTTAGGAAAAGGAGAAAATTCAAAACAACATCCACCATCAACACAACGGCTAGTCTTCACCTATGTGAAGAAGTGTGGTAATCATACTATACAGGGAATTAGTATTACTCCCAATAATACAAAAGTACAATTAAATTTTACTACTGGAGTTTCTGTAATATGTACGAATACCACAGTCATTACAGGCGGCATGCATTGGGCATATGTTTTATCAATATTAACAGGTAAACCTACCTCTGTTCATACACACCATTTGGTTAAAATTCCTTCTACCTGTAAAAAGGTAGGCAGACAGTATCAAAAGGTTGTGGTACATTTGAACATCACATTCCCAGACACAGGCAGGTGCCGATATAAAAGGGCATGGTATGATACTCTGCTAGGAAACCTAGGTACAGGCATGGGAGCTATTAATGCAGCTGACATTGAAATTCTGACTAATCGATTAAAAGTAGTGGGGGAAGATATCTCTCAGATTGTGCATTTACAAGCATCTTGGAATCCAGAAATATGGAAGACACACCTGCACAATATAAATTATCAGCAGCAGTTTTTAGACAATTATGATGCTATGCAGCTACAGCAGTTAAAATTTGATGGTAACATGACAATTTTTGTAAACTGGACAAAATGCACTGTGCAATCTTTGTATGTGGAAATTCAGAAAAATAGAGTACAAACTGAACTTATGTTACAAAATGAAAATGTTTGGCGACAATTGTTTAACAAATGGATACCAGATACCGATTGGATTAGGTTATTTACTAAAGTAACATACTGTACTCCGCAATATTGTACAGGAAAGGTTATGCATTATAATGTTACTGATACCACTATTATGTGTCAATTTACTGTGTTACCTATGATATTTCTTGTACAAGAAGGGTATGAGTATTGGTTGCCACAATTTGAAAGTAATTATACAGATACGAGAGGAAAAACACATAAAATTGAGTATTGTACACAGACTCAAAATGGACTCATTTGTGGACAGCACTCACCTGTCTATGAACCATGCTTACTGCAGCATTCTGTTAATTTGTGTAAATGGACTATTATGCCTTCTTCCTTTCAAATGTTTATAGAAGTGTCTCCTCAGTATATTTGTCTGGTTACAGATCAAGACGTAGGTCATAAATTAAAATTACCTTTTGTAGGATGTTTATTACGTGTTGATTTTCTTGCATGGAATGATAAGAGCTATGTGTTTATTGAGCCCACAGAAGTAAATATTTCCAAGAACTAGAATTATAACTTAATACAGCTTCCCAATATATCTGTATCCTTGGATAATTTAAAAAACATAATGAACAATACTAAAATTCTCAGAGAGTATCTGGAAAAAATAAATAAAAGTATTCTGTATTATGAGGCGTTAAGCATCATTGCAAAAGATAAACTATTTAGTTTGGCTGAAAAGACCAAAAAATATACTGCTCACAGTTGGTGGGATATCTTTACTGGTTGGTCAAAATCAGGAAAAAAAATCTGTTAAATTTATTGCTACATCCTGCATTAGCAGTGCTAGGCATTATAGTCATACTAACTATCTGGAATTGCTACCCAAGTTATCATTTGCGAAGAACTTACAGAGTTCAGCAAATCATGATGGTTAACCTGAATAAACTGAAGAAAGTTTCAATGTGTGCCATTGAAGAAAATTGTGAAAATGAACAGCCATTTTCCACTTTTTAAATAAAAAGTGGGAATTGTGAGAGTAAAGAACAGGTTAAAATGGATTTCTGTGGATTTTTCTGAAAATGTGAAATAAATGTTCTGCATTTCAGTTTGTAGACTGCACTCAGTTTAAACTCAGTTACCTAACTTGGCAAAACTATATAGCTTGGCATTCATTGTTAATAAGAATCAGAAGTAAAATATTGTATCTCTTATAAACTATGCAGCTTTGTGTAAAATTATTATCTACAAGCAGGTCAAGACGAACTCTTGTATGCAACTGTGTCTCGTCAACATGATATGCAAGATAGGCCAAGCACAAAAAGAGTTATTCTTCAGGAACAGAATGCTTAAATATGGAAAACAAACTATCAGCAGACCAGATTCAAAGGAAAGACTTATTATTCTGGCAAATTCTCTAAACTGCTGATGCAGGCAGAAAAGACACTATAAAGATCGGGACTTTTTCTTTTGTATCAGAGACTTTGATTTTTCTATTCTTGCAGACCTGATGCTGTAAGCTGAAGTATGTTTTTGATGTATATACCTTTCATTGTTAAGCTAGATGCAAACCTTGTGTGCAGTAAATGAATGTCATAACAGCAGACTGTCTCAGCATTTTCACTGAGTAAAGGTACAGACTACCTGAGTAGTGTAGTTTAACACAATCAGACTGCTAATTGTGAGGAATGTGTGCCTCCTATTGTCCATGAAGGAGGTATATAGGTAATGCCATTCATTTACATTTACAATTAAGTACATAATGCCCCAGCAGAGCACACCAGAACATTCAAGTCATGTTATCACTAAGAACAACAGCTTTCATGAGGAACAGACTGGTCTTTCCATGCAAACTATAAGAAAGCTCTACATCTCTTTTTGTATGGGGATAAATGCATGCACATTGTGGATAGCTGTATGTAAGGGAGACATCTGATGTCAGTGGAGCTGTACCCCCTTACAAACTGTGGAAGCCTGTAAACATGTTTCTGGCAGTTTCAGGAGGTGATACAGGGCACATGTTTTAGACCAGAAATCTGCTCCGGTGGACCTAGTAAAATCCTAACCCACAGACCAGATGTGTTCTTCATTTCCCTTGATGGGTAGTCATAAGTGGGCATTATATCTGTGGGGGTGTATGAAGCAATGGTTTGCTACACCAGGCATAGACAGCTGTATGTAAGCATCCATACCAGACAAATGTGGTTATGTCCTGCCTGCTGCAGATTGCAGTAATGCAGTATCACCAGTATAAGGTAACTTCTGAATACTGGTTTACGCTATGCAGAGCACTAGGAACTCAGTCATGTACAGGAGTAACATCTGAGGCACAGATTATCATTATGAAGGTCCCATAGAACTCAATGTGTTATCTTATCTTGGCTGAAGTTTGATCTTGTTTTCATCTAAGAAATATAACCTGGTCCAGTGCATAACTCTGCTGGATAAACTTGTTACTATAGTTCATACTCTGCTGTCAGTGTGCATGGATTACTACAATGCCCTTTATCTGTCTCTGTCTCTCTCTTTCTCTCTCTCTCTCTCTCTCTCTCACACACACACACACACACACACACACACACACACACACACACACACACACACATACACACACACACACACGCACTCACACACAGGGGTACCAGTGTACTCGATGTTTTAGTGATGTAAGACTGGTACTAACATAATGTTTTTCAGCATAACTGTATGAATTAAAGTTTTTTTTTTTTTTTTTTAACCTGCAAGTTTATGTTTACTTTCTTAACAGTTTGGGTTATTAATTACAGATGTCAGAGTACCTTAGCTGTGTATACAATGTTTTGTTTCTGGTCTATGTATCGTTTCATTTTTTCATTTGCCATTTGGTACTTAGCTAATAATTACTTTAATAAAACTTTAGTCTTTCATTCATATTTCTTCATACAACTGCACTACTTGGTCCTGGAGGCACAGCTTCCCCACTGTCTCCTGCCTGCTCCACCAGAAGTTTCTAGTGAGGGTCCTACTACAGGCCAGTTGAGGCATGATAGATGTAAAACCATATGTATGTCTGTTCATATCTAGAATGCATACCACCTGCTGATAACTGGGCATTGCATGGTATACATGTCTGACCACTGTGCAGTGTATAATCATAGCCCTTTGAAATGCCTGGATTCAGAATGCCAGGTTCTAGAATGTGGAGAATGAATCACTGAAAAAACAGCTTACATATACTAAGTCAAAGATTGCCATATCTTGAAATATTCCCATTTCTCTGAGCAATGGTGATCTCAGAGTTGTTACATGCTCCCCTACAAAAAAAAAAAAAAAAAGAGTTTAAAGAAGAGTGATATTTTTTGTCACATTTGTCTGGCATTTTTGAGCTTTTTTACTGTTTAGGGACTCACCTTTGCAAGTCCCAGCATTTCAATAGGGGACCCATGTAGGACATAAATGTCTGACTGTTGTTCATTGTATGGCATAAATGTCAAATCACTGAGAAGTATATGGCATACATTCCTGATCACTGCACAGTGACCGATCACTACCCAGTGTATGGCATATATGCCTACTCACCATATGGTATGTGCCATACATGTCTGATCACTTCACTGTATATGGCATACATGTTTATCAATGCACAGTATATTGCATAAATGTATTGTGATGGTCATTTCAGTTTAACTTTGGATATAAGTGGCATTTTTGATTTGGGCAGTACAGACACCCTAGCATGAAGGAATGTGAACTCACTTATGGGAGCCCCACAAACACTCAGCCAAGCACAACACAACTTCCCTTACCAGAAACAGAGGAATCTATCCTGGTTCAGGAGTTAGAGCAGATAACACAAGAGCTGCTCCTGATATTTATAGGAGATGATAACTTTGATAGTGAGAGTGTCAGTCCTCTACTACAGAGCCATACACAGTCTGACATGAGCAACAGGGATTAGACAGACCAGCCTAGGTCATAGCAACCATGGCACCATTAGCAGCACTGGGGCATAAACAGAATGAGGGAGCAGTACTGCTGGAGTCAGTAACATCATGCATGATGGACGTTTCTGTGTATGGACCAAATACACTGCACTGCTCTTCCTTGTGTATTTCTACACCCTTAGCTATTCACATCCTACACCAAAATTCTTCTAAGCATATGCTTGCTTCTAATATTCAGACCATCTGCCTGACCCTCACTCTTTACCTTAATCCTACCTGATAAAAAAGAGTTATAATCTTCCACATTACTTTTATTTAGTATTGCCTATCTAGTACATGTTTTATTATCATATCTACCTTTCTGTATTTATTTAGTATTCATTACTTATTTAATGTGTGCTTTAATACTTGCTATTGTTTTGTTTATTTATGTCTTAATTTTCATGTATTATTTGGAACGTTTCTCCCCGGGCCTCCGCTGAAAATGGGTTCCTGACCCAGTCAGACTTTCCCAGTAAACAAATGTTAAATAAATAAAATAAAATAAAATAGAATGGGAAGAGAGGTGGATATAGCAGCTGCAGGAACACATTGTCATAAATACCAAGATACATTGTCATATGCATACAGGTCATGTGCCTGCAGAGAGCTTAGCCTTCATCTGTATCACTGACACATCATCCAGTTGTGCTTACTTACTGCAAGCACAACTATGTCAAACCATACCCACCAATATAACCTTGAAACAATCATATCAGGCTTGCACAGGAGTATTATCTTGCTATATGTTACACTATACATTAGTGTTGCAGCCCTAATAAAAGTTGCTTGAGCATGTCTGGCCTCCACATATAGTATACAGTACTATATATGGAAGCCAGACACATACAGTACTGTATGCTATATGTGGAGGCCAGACACACATATAGCATATAGGACTACCAAGTGCAATACACATCAACTATGGAGGTGGACAGGCATTGCGGGGCTCAGTAGATGTCACATGTTAGGTCATTGTGCAGCATATAAAGGCTGTTATGTTCCTCTGGCCCTGGGAACAGTGAACCTTGCGCAGCAGACTGGTCCTTAGTCATTTTGCTGCTAGTGCAAGCCATGTTTACACAGCTCAAGCACATGCTTATTTAGCTTCTTCTGTGCATGCACCTCATAGATAGCCTGCTAGCAATGCGCAGGCAAATGATGGTGTCTACATAGCTGATGTCCTTGACAATGGCCTATACATGCAGACATGATACCTACTCTTGGCCTCTGTTTTCAAGTGTCTGTGTGATCTGTACTGTACATATATTATTGCACAGTGCATGTCTGGCAGGTGTTGTAAAGGATGATTAGTCTGATGTCCAGTTTCCATAGTATATACACTTCAGAACTGATACTGTGTTGCAGATTAATCATGACAGTGGCTCACACTTGTATATCATTTTATTTATGCACAATACTGTTGGGCATATCTAATGAGACATTGCTGTTACACATAATACACGTTTATACTACCTGGTATTCCATGCACAGGCCCACTAGACACTGGTAAAATGTCACCCCATAGACATGCTGGACATACTACACAGCATAAGCTGATGGCAGTACTTCTACTTACCAAATCGTTGGAATTTTGGGCAGGGGTCATTATCCATGGTGAGCTTTCATGTCTCATATATGTTAACCCAATCTTGTCAGCACCCCCAATTCCAGTCCTACAGTCCCATTAGTTGGAATTATTTCTGAAGACATTTTATGTTTTTTTTTTTTTTGTAGTTCAGTGCTCACACAAGGTGAACATTTGTTTTGTTTAGATATTGATGTAGTTTTGATTTTTTTTCTTGGTGTGAATGAGTTTCAATGTGCAAAAATCAATGTTTCTGGACCTCAATGTTAAGGAACATGATACTAATATATATATATATATATATATATATATATATATATATATATATATATATATATATATGTGTGTGTGTGTGTGTGTGTGTGTGTGTGTGTGTGTGGGTGTGAAGAAAAATACAACCAGCAGTCCACAGCAGGAGTAAAATCCAAACGTAATTCTTTTAATAAAAATTAAGAACAAAGATAAGCGCTTTCACAATTAGCTTCATGAGATCATTACTACAACAAAATTAAAACATTTTACTTATAATGCAACTAATTAACTAAGTATCCAATCAGATAAAAATGCATTTGTGGTTGCTAAGTGACAGATTAAACACTGAAGAATGCTTAAAAATCACATAAGAGTTACGATAAAGCTGTGTTTCTAAGTGTCAAACTTAATAACATATCAATATTAAAATAAAATCACCAAACATCACAAACTGTAAAAACTTATTTCTTTCTAAGTGGCCTTGCTCGCAAAGCAGGCTGTATCGAGACATTTTCATTTAAGCCTCGGGCATAATGTGCCCCTAGTTTAAAGATCCATTTTAACTCTGCCTGATACGTAACATTAACCAAATCACCCTTCCTAACATTTTGATGCATCACTTCTAATACTAAAAATTTGAAGTTATGTTCCTCACCAAAGGTATTAATATGCTTAGCTATTGCACTGTAGTTTGTGCCTCTACGTGTACAATAAAGGTGATCACGCAGCCTTTTCCTTAAACGTCTGTTTGTCTTGCCGACGTAAAAACATCAGCAGCATGTGCAATGCCCTAAGTAAACCAAATTCTTCATATTACAGTCTGCAGGTAGAAAATGTGTGAATTCTCTATTGTTTTGTGGATGTATAAATATTAGACATTCATCCACATAAATACAGTAGGAACAGCCATTACATTTTCTAGTCCGTTGTTCCATTGTCCCTTCATTCAAATCTAACACCTGTCTAGGATAACATAGCCTCTGCTGTAGGGATTTCTTATTCCTGTATCCAAACTTGGGTTTGTCACCTACAAGTAGATGGATATCTGCATCAGTGCCTAATATAGGCCAATGCTTATATATAATCTCCCTAATTCTCCTCTCATCACGCGAGAATGTGAGACTAAAAAATGGAGTGTGTTTCTTATTGTTATTATTTAGAGAGTGAACCATGTTGAGTGAAGAAAAATAAGGCTTACCTGATGTTTGTCTACAGTGTCTAACCATTTGTTATGCTTTGTCTATCTCATAGTTATGGTAACCCCTAGATGATAAGTCTATTCGCATCTGCTTTAAACATATTTCAAAATCCTCATTCTTACCGTGCAATCGGCTGGTCCTCAAATTCTGTCCTTTCAATATATTTCGGAAGACATGACGTGGATGCATACTAGTGCAGTGTACATATGTAGGCCGATAATATTCCTTTCTGTATAACTTTGTACTTATAGTATTATCATCTCCTTTAATAAAATATCTAGAAATTTAATATTATCACTGGAGTATTTATATGAAAATTTCAAAGAATCACTACTTGCATTTAATTCGCCAATGAACTGATGTAGTTGTAGCAGATCTCGTGTCCATAACAGGAAAAGATCATTGACAAAATGTCGATAAAAAGGTACATAAAACTTATAATAAATAGAAGTGAACATCGCATTCTCCTCCCAAGCTACCATCACCAAATTGGCGTAGCTATTGGCACAAAGAGTGCCCATAGCTACGCCAGAGGTCTGTAAATAGTAGCTGTTCTTAAAAGTAAACACATTGTGTTCTAATACCATCTCGAATAACAGGCATAGAAAATCTATGTCTAGCTTCATATGTACCTTTACTCATGATGACTTGTTTCACCATCTGTATCCCCTCAAAGTTCGGTATACTAGTAAAGAGGGATGCTACATCTAAGGTAACAAAAAATCCAAAATTTCTATCATTATTCTAATCAACAAATTTATATAAATCTTGCAGGAAATGTTTATTATCAACTAGTGCAGAATTACATATAGACAGAATGGGTTTCAGCTCTTTTCCAGATAAATGGAGAGTGGCTCTGTGAGCCATCCCCCTCCAGCTACAATAGGTCTAAAGGGAGGACATACAGGGTCCTTATGTATCTTTGGAAGGCCATTCAAGACCAGTATCTTGGGGTGTTCTACTGAAATATAGCTGAAAAGATCTTTGGTTAATAAATGATTTTTCAAAGCATTCTTTTAAAGAATTAGTAACCTCATTCCCTATTCTCTGCACAGCATTCTCATCAGCAAGTCTATAGATGAGATGATCTTTCAGCATATTAGTAATACTATCAAAATAAAATTTCCTATTCATAATGACTATCAGCCCTCTCATCATTTTGTAGATTATTAAGCACATAATTCTCTGTTCTGGATAACTTTACAAAGCCTCTCCTTCTCTTAGGGTCATTTAGCAAGCAATAAATATCACCTTCACACATCTTAATAAATGTATCAAGAACTGGATGATGTTGAGGCATATAAGCACTAGGTTTCCTAAAATTAAAAACAGTAGAATTCTCATTTGAATCCCCATAAATAAGCTTCAAGGTCACATTCCTTGCAAAACGTCTCAAGTCTATTAAGGTCTCAGATAAGTCTGCTGGCTGAGCAGGAATGAATGATAAGCCCTTGTTTAATACCCGTATCTCTATGTCCATCAATTCTGTGGATGAAATATTCTATTTCAGGTTCTTCAAGTCTGTTTCAACATTGCTGTTAGAGTTTGAGTATTCACTTCGGAGCCTAAACGCCTCCGTTTGGTTCTCTGTCGATTCTTTGTACCTTCCATTGATCTCTTCCGGTTCTGCCAAAATGGTAACGGCAGATTGGAAAGAAACCTGTGTGGATGCTGCTTCAGGTGTTTTCCTGTGTACCACAAGTTCAGAGCTATTGGGCAACATATGTCTTTCAGTTATATGTCCTACATTAGGTGCATTATAAACCGATACAGAAGCCCCAGGTGTTGGCGTTGTTCTGCCAGAGGCATTTGGTGATTGATTAGAAGGAAGTGACGTCAACACATTGCTCAGCATGGAACGTGTTGTGTCTATATCACTTCTATTGACTTCATTGCTGGAATTACCAAGGTTTGCATTAAAAATACATTCTGGATTCATATTAGCATGGGACACCCGCTCATCAGGAGTTTTCTCATTATGTTCCCTAGGCCAAGTGAAAACATGGTTGTTCAAAAAGTCCTTAATGTCATGCTGCAGTTTCTTCTTCTTCTGTAACAGCAATTTCCTCTCATAGACAGAAACTTGATCTATGATTGCACTGACCTTAATGTCAACTTGATCTACAGGGTAGTTTGCATACATCTCATTCTGTAGTTGGTGTACTTTGGTGATTAAGTCTTTCTCCATTGGTTGAAAATATTTGATAAGTAGATGCATGTAAGAAAAACTCGTGTCTAAGTTTATTCTCTGCCACCTAGCAAGGAGTTGTAAATGTTGTTCCCCATAGGTAGACATAACAAAAACTCATAATCCACGGGGTATCACTTCTAAAGTACAGCATGCTTCCATGTGAAACCATTGGCACTGCAATCATTTCAAACAATAAAGGTCATTCTCAAGGTTCTTAATGTGTTCACACAATATTTTATACCCATTCAACCCACTATCACCCTCAGTATGTTGAGTATAAAACCAAACAGGATTTATTTATTTATTTATTTTACATTTGTTTACCAGGGAGGTCCGAGTGGGCCAATGGCCCTTTTTAGAGGTGGCCCAGGGAGAAAAGCTCCACAGCAAATTAAAACACATTACAGAAATAACAACACATTGCAAATAAGCAGACATTATAACAAACAAGTAATTGACTGCCAATATTAAAAAAAGAATTGCAACTGCAATATTACAAAAGCCATAAGTAGGTTATAATAAGTAGAGTGTTCTTTAAAAACAAGGAATAAGTCTATAGAAGTGGATACTGCAGTGGAGAAAGACGAGTTAAACAATTTGGATGCAAGATAGTATATAACTTTTGAGAAAAGAAGCGACTGATGAATTGCTGGATATTATGGTATTGTTAGTACAACAAGAGAACATATAATGAGTAAGAAATACATTAGAAATGTACCAAAAACAGCTGATTATTGATCCTGTTTTCCATATCTGTATGAGACTATTTTGTGGTTATAATTTGGTCACCATATTGTATAATGAATACAGGGAGAGCTGGGTAGTAGATGAGGAGTTGAAAATTAATAAATATAATATGGATTAAGAGGGACATGGAAATTGTGGGGTTGTTTGACAGAGGTGGAAAAAATATGCTCAGTTTGGCATAGAGCAAGGGCAGAGCCAGTTGTTTGTTGGGAGTTCCCTAAGTAGTTGAATTTTGATATGTTGGGAGTGTTTAGTACTGTCTGAGGCATGGAATTCCAGGAATTGGATATTTTTTTGGAGAACAGAGCATCACCGTGAGTGTTATTGGACTTGGGTACATTAAGTTGTAGTTTGTTGGAGGATCTCAGGGGTCTGGAGTTGGTGTGGGGATGCACTAGGTTCTTGAGCGCAAGGCAGTAATTTGAATGACACAGAATGGAATGAGAGAAAGTTAGTTGGTTAAGGGATAGAAGATTGGGTAGTTTGAGCCATTTTAGTTAATGTAATGCTGTGCAGTGGTGTGCCCTGTGGGGAAGATTGGTAGCAAATTTGGCAATTTTATTATAGCAAGCCTCTAGTTTGTTTGAATCTGTTTCTCTGAGATTAGTGAATATCGCTGAGGCATATAGTAAGGTGGAGAGTAGATGTGTCCTGGCTATGGAATGCCTGATGGAATCGGTTAGGTAGGGTTTGACTCTGTAGAGTGAACCTAGTTTAAGTGGACCTTTTTGATTGTTAGAGTTAAGTGTTTGTCAAATTTTAGGCTGTTGTCAATTGTGACACTGAGGAGTTTGGAGTGGTTGACAGGTTAAATTTTAGTTTTATTTGTAAAGTAGAATGAGAAAGGAGGAGGGTGTTTGGGAGTTTTGCATTATTGAAATGTATAAGCTTTGTTTTATTTGGATTAAGAACCAGTTGGGAGTCTGAGAGAGAGTTTTCAGTATCTTCATAGGTTCATAGGTTCATAGGTTGGTACTAGGCTATCTGCCCGAAGGCATTTATAAGCCTAGCCAGAATGTGTTGGCTTTCACCGCCCCCTTAGATTAGTTCCCTGTGCCTCTGTCCAGCAGAGCCACTGAAGTGATCCCCGAGGTAAACTTTCTGTTTCCCATCCACTCGTCAAGGTTTCTTTTGAAGAGTGCTAGCGAGGAGCTCTACCTAATGTAGATTGGGATCTTGTTCCAAAGCATGAGAAGTCTCTGGGACAGGAATCTATCCCTCCAGCATGTCCTATTTATTGTTGTGGTGAGGTTTAGATCCCTATAGCATGTGGCTCGAGGGGATAAGGTTTTCTTTAGGTGGAGCATGTCCATCAATTCTGGGTTAGACATGGCCTTGTATGTCAGGCAGAGATCACCGCTGAGTAGGCGGTATGCAACCAAGTACAACTGGAGTTTCTTCAGTCGAGCTGCATAGGGCATCTGTTTGAGGCCAGTGATCCTCTTGGTGAGGTACTTCTGTGGTCTTTCCAGCTGTTGCAAGTGTTTTGTAAGGTACATCCCAAATGGGGTGTTGTACTCTATGATGGGTCTGATGAGTGATGACTAGAAGGGCACAATGACCTCCTTTGATCTGGATGCAAACCCTTTTGTGATTAGGTGGGCCACGTAGAAGGATTTTCTAACCACTTTGGCAATGCAATTATCAAAGGTGAGATTACTATCTACTTGGGTCCCCAGATCCCTTATTACATCTTCCGTATTTAGGGGACTACCACTTATGTGGTAGTTTGTGGGTACTTTGTTTTTTCCAAAGGGGATGACTATGCACTTTTTGGCATTTGGCTTGAGGCCATGATTTTGACACCAGGTATCCGTCTCAGTGAGACCCTTTTGGAGGATGTCTGTGACAGCTGGAGAGACAATTATAGCCCCTAGTTTGCAGTCATCTGCGAACTTGGTCAGCCATAGTCCTCCTGTGCTTGCCTGTACCTATGAGAAGTATATGCCAAACAGGAGGGATCCTAGGACTGAGCCCTGGGGAATGCCACTTGTAACTGGCTTAGAGTCGGACCTAGCTACCGCAACTCTCATCATGTGGGTTCTGTCCATGAGCCAGTTGGCAACCCATCTTGTGACACAGGGGTTTATGTTCAGGCTGGTGAGCTTGTCTATAGTACCAGAATGGGGAATGGTGTTGAAGGCCTTAGCAAGATCTAGGTAGGCTGTGTGTACCACCTTTCCCTCATCTATAGCCTTGGTAACTGCCTCAAAGAAGTCCACCAGGTTTAGGAGGCATGATCTGCCCTTAACAAAGCCAAAGTGGGTAGGGTCCAGTGTTTGGAGGTTCCCAATGTCTCTGTTAATGAGTTCCATGATGATGCGCTCCATAGCCTTGCAGACCAAGCTAGTCAGGCTTATAGGGTGATAGTTCCCGGGGTCTGTTGTGGCTCCACCTTTGTGGAGTGGAATAACCATTGCTGTGTGCCACTCTATGGGTATGTAGCCTGTGGAGAGGCTGAGTTTGAACAGTGTGTTTAGGTGAGGGGTTAGTTTGTCTTTGAGCTCGTGTAGGACACAGCCTGGGACACTGTCTGGTCCCATTGATGCTGTGTTTTTGGCTTCAGAGAGGGCTGTTTTAACCTGAGTGTCTGTGATTTCAGGGACTCTACATTCTTCTGGTATGGTTATGGGCCATTTTGGGGGTGAGAGGAGGGTGAAGTTTGCACTGAACCTGTCTGCCAGGATGTTGGCGATATCAGTCGGTTCAGTGTATTTTGTGCCATTCTGCACTAACTCCGAGCAGATCTGAGCATTGCCACTTAGATTCTTAACATAGCTAAAGAATGCCTTGCGGTTATCTTTGGAGTCCTTGGCAATTTTTCTTTCAAAGCTCGCCTTGGATGATTTTATGAGGGATCGTAGTTTCTTGCTGATACTGATCAGGGATGTCTTCCCTTCTTGGGATTTTGCTCTGTTCTATACTAGTTTCCTCCTTCTATTGTATAGCTTGTTTATGGCAGGAGTCCACCAGACTGGTTTCCTTTTCTTGGAGGAGTGAGTCTTGGTTATGCTTGGAATGGCACGATCCATGCATTCTTGTAGCTGCCCATAGAATGCATTAGTAAAGGATTTTGCAGCTTGGACAGTGTTATCCTTCAGCATGGGGGCTTTGAAACTTTCCACCTCAGTATTAAGTAATGTGAAGTTTGCTTTTGAAAAGTTTTTCACAGTGGTTTTCTTTCCAGGGATGGGGCCGGAATATGGATATCCAAAGTGATTTGTTTATGGTCAGATCTAACCAGCGAGGGGTTGACCTCTGTTGTGGAACACCGGTCGCCCATGTTGGTGATGACCAGATCCAGTATGTTGTCACCTCTGATAAGAGTGTTGACCAGTTGAACCAGGGTGTTTGAGTTTATAAATTCTAGGAAAAGTTGGGGAAGGGAGTTAGTACTTGAGTAGTTCTCTCAGTTAATATTTGGGTAATTGAAATCACCCAATATTAGGGTATTTTATAGGACATTTATGTTTCCCAGTGTTTCCAAAAATGCAGAATGGGGGTCCTGGGACATGGTGGGTGATCTGTAGCAAGCTACAATTTGAATTGCAGTTTTGTCCATTGCTAGTTGCATGTGGATGATCTCTGAAGCATCGTGCTGTGCCACTAACCTGGAGGTGTGGGTATCCTTGATGAATATGGATATGCCCCCACCTTTTGTATTTCGGTTTGGGTTCTGTGGTGAAAATGTATGGTATGAGTTGTAGCCTGGTAGTGCTGGGGTGCTCTCTGGAGCCTTAAACCAGGTTTCTGTTACAGCACATATATCGATTTTCTCCATACTGAGGAGTGCCTCGAGTGCGTGCATTTTGAGGTTTAGGCTTCTGGCATTCAGTAGCATTACCCTCAGTTTTTTGTTACTTGTGCTATTTACGGCGGTGGGTTTGTCCTTTGAGCCTTGCCTAGAAAAGGCACTATGGGGGTGGCAAGAGCCTTGGCCAATATTCAAAAACCTAAGGGTGACAGGTGCAAGCCGTCTCTAGCGAAACAGCGTGGCTTGTTGAGCATGTCTTCCCAGGTGGACAGACACTGGATCCACTTTGAATGACACCAGAAACTTAGCCAATTGTTGAAATCGAGAATGTTTTCTTTATACCGTGGTATCATTCTTGGTGGGGGCAGGATGCTACTCAGGGTCAGGGCCATACCGGCCTGGGCTACGTGATCAGAGAGCTCTTCCATATTTCTTTTCATGTAGTCCAGGGGGGTGTGGCTCAGTTCATTCACACCAACATGGACAATGACAGAGTCATATTTGTACTTGTTCTGGAGTGACCTAAGTGCTTGTGTTATGTGGCAGATCCTGGCACCCGACAGGCAGCTAACAGTAACCTTCTCCTTATTCAGCCTAGTGAGTGGGACGTCAGTGTGCCTGACTATAGAGTCACCTATTACTAGTATGGTGGGTATGTTATTTTGCTTTATGGGCTGTGATTGCATGGCACACTGGTTTTGTGAAATATGTGTTTCATGGTTTGCATTGGGGGGGGGGGTTGCTTGGATGTCTGCTTTGGAGGTCTCTGTTGGTTTTGCAGATTTTTATTTAGAGCCTCCGAGTATGTTTTCGTGTATTGATGTGTGTTTTTTGCCGTTGCTGGTTTAATGGGTCTATGTAAGACTGGCGGTGTGATGCAAGTATTTCCCTTCTCCTCTTGACTGTCTGATCCAGTCTTGGGTTGAGAGAGCTTAGCCTCTAGTTTGGCTGTATAACTGCATCTCTCGCATGTATTAGTGTTTGGTGGTAGGAGGAGGGGGTTGTCTGTGTACATGAGGCAGTTGTAACATTGCCTCAAAATGCCCAGGTTCACCAGTTGGACTGGAGAGTACACCTGAAACTGCCCTTTGGACATGCCTGGATAGGTACAGTGAACTGTTTTACTGGATGGCTGGTAAGGTCAAATAGAGAGCCTTGTCCTTCTGTACAGTATAGGAGGGCCTAGTGCTAGGGTTTATAAGTGCATGCTATAAGTTTTGAGCAAGTGCCGGGCTGAGAAATGAATGGCTTGCATGCTTAAGTTGAATGTCTGCCTAGTTCCAAGGGAAAAATTGAAGAGGAGACTTTGTGGAGCCGGGAATAGTTTTACCCTAGCTACCCGGCACGCAAAACCAAGCAAATACGGTATTTATAGCAGGGAAATGAAAGAGATAGAAATTAACCCAAAATGGCCAATAAACTACTAATTTCTTGGCTGAAACCACTCCTCCAGGGACAGATAGGCTGCTCAAAGCTCCCCTCTCTCACAGGTGAACAGAGAAACTGTCCAAGTAAGGTATGGGCAAACACAGAGATTTGTAACACAGACCTGAATTCAGCACTAACCTGAAAACTGGACTATGCTAGCTTAGAAAGGCGGGAAGCAAGTATATATATTTTTTGTTTTGTTTTGTTTTTTGTTTTGCTTTGTCTTTCTTGGAAAGATTGTTGGGTTATTTGCATGAATACTAGGATGGAGGGGGCTGAGCATATGAGGGTGGAGTTGTCTGCGTATCGTACTATAGTTGCATGTTGGATAGCTTTGCTGAGTTTGTTGGTGAATATGGTGAACAGTAGTGGACCAAGGATTGAGCCTTGGGTACACCTACTGAGACAGGCATAAGTGTAGAGAGTTTATCTTGCCACTTGACTGCCTGTTGGCAGTAAGATAAATAGCTGAGAAACCAGTAGTGGGGTGGCTGAGTAAGGTTTAAGGAAGCCAGCTCATTGAGTAGTTTTTGGTGGGCTACTGCATTGAAGGCCCTTGACATAGCCAAAAAGATAGCAGAAACTGGTTATTTCCAAGCTGGTTGTTTGAGTCTGTAAAATTAACAAGAGCAGTCGTTGTACTATGTTTTGGTCTAAAACCATGTTGGGAAGCAGATAGGAGGTTATTGTTCAGTAGGTAGATGAGAAGTTGAGTATGTATGCATTTGTCAAGTATCTTGGCTATGGGGGAGTGGAGGATAGCAACTGGACTGTAGTTTGAGAACTCTGTTGAAGTACCCCCTTTATGTAGAGGGATGATATAAGAGATTTTCCAAAGCTTGGGGTTATATTTCTCGGTAATGGAATGATTGATTAATATGGATACAGGGTAGGAAATGGCATCTGCTGCTAATCTAAGAAATTCATTAGGGAGTTGGTCAGCTGTTAGGGATGAAGGTTTTAGTTTGGAAAGAAGTTTTTTGATGGTGTTTATTTGAACTGGCTTGACTAAAAAGGAATTAAGGTTTATTTCTGTGAGAACAGTTAGAGGGGTATTGCTTTCATTTTTTACTATGGAGAGTACAGAGTTTATAAAGTGTATATTAAATTGTGAGCCAATACTATCTGTGGAATTTGTTGGAGTTGGAGTTGTGCTCTGTCTGGGCCAGAACAATTGTTTAATGGATAGCCAGAATTTCTGGGGATTAGGTAGGTGTTTTGTTGCATTGCTATGTAGTATTGCTTTTTGTCCTGCCTGATTTGTTTTTTTAACTAGGTTTTATAATTGCTGGAAGGTGAGAAGGTAGGCTTGGTTTTTGGTTTTATGTTTTATGATAAATGAACCAGGCTCTATCTCTCTGTTTGAGGAGTTGCTTGGTGTCATTAGTAAGCAAAGGTATTTGTTTAGAGTTAGTGCAGATCTTTTAAGGGGAGCTAGGTTGTTTAGGATATTGAGGAATAGATCATTGAAATATTGCACAGCTGAATCTAGATGGAAATGTTTTAGAGGGGACCAGTCACATTATTTCAGGAGGGAGTTAAAGGCATCAGTGGAAAAGTTTCTTTTGTTGCAGATATGCTTGTAAATGATGTTTTTTGGTGGGCTTACATGCTGCCTTAGTAGGTATGTAGGTAGATAATCACTTAGGCTGTCTGAGAGACAACCAGCTTGGTGACATAGGGAGGGTTTTTTGTTAGAATCCTGTCAAAAATTGATTGTTTTTGTCATATTTGTCAAGTCTGGTGGGGGACTGAATTATTTTATTGAAACCATGGAGATTGATAAATTTGGAGGGATTGTCTGAAGAGCAGGTAGACCAATTGAAATTGAAGACCCACATTATAATTGTTTCTTGATTAAAGACAGTTGAGCACCAGCAAAGGAGATCTTCAATAATGGATGGGTTATTACCTGGGGGGATGTAGATGGCAATAATGATTATGTGTTTCTTAGAGTTAAGATGTAGCCGAGTGATTAGTATTTCAGTATACTTGAGATTTGAGGGGGTTAAGTTGAAGCCGTTCCAATTTTATAGTTACGTTGTGTATTATGGCTACACCGCCTCCTTGCTTGTGGGTTCTATCAAGTCTGTGAATGTTGTAACCATTGGTTAATATTTCATTATCTGGTATGTGGAGTTTTAGCCATGTCTCGGTTAGGACTGCTAGCTCAGGAGAGTATCGAGTGAAAGTTGCATGAAATTCATGGGTTTTATTTACTATGCTTCTCAGGTTAATATTTAAGATAAGGAGGTCAGAGTTATTGCATGGAAGATTGTTGATGTTTGGAGAGCATAGATTGCTCTGAGAGATGGGGGTTTGTTTATGGGGTTAGGGGCCAGGATTGGGGTGGATGTCAAAACTTAGTTTATCTGGATTGATTTGAAAAGGAACATGTGTGTAAGCTTGTTAAGTAGTTTATTGTATTTACACAGTGTGTGGGGATTGCCTTTGAGTGTGTGTATTTAAATGAGAAGAGTTCTGTTTTGGAGCTATTATAAAGGTGTGGGGATATAATAATGTTGGGTAATAAAGTGTGAGAAGCGGTGATGAATGGTTCAGTGAGAGAGTAAAGTTTGTTTTGATAAGATGTAAGAAAGCAGAAGGTAATAAGTACAATAAGTAGTGTAAAGTGTTGGAGTAACATTGTGTTAGTATATAAGGTAGTGTTAAGTACTAGCTTGAAACATGGTGTTGGGAAGAATTAATGAGGGTGAGGGTATTGTCTGTAGTTATTGCAGATTGAATGAGAGAGCTCCTGATATTGTGATTGGTTAATTATTAATTATGGGTTTGACTGTTGTGATTGGATAATTAGTGGAGGGGTGTGACAAATGGTTACAAATAAATTTAGAGTTAGTGGGCTTGGGTAGGAATTAGGGGTAGGGTAGGGGAGCAGAGTGAGCCTGAGCGCAACGAGTGTCTATGGAACGGGTTGAACCATGAGGCAGAGCATGCAGGACAAGAACCAATCAGCCACCTTGGAAAGCCATGGGTTATTCTTGCTGACTTTAACACAGCAGAAGTTTAAGAAAACTTTAACTTCATTTTGAAAAAAAAACTTTAGTTTCCCTTTGAGTGAACTGCTTGGACTGTTTTATTTGCTTCCCATTTCTTATGTTTCTTTTTGCTTGCTCAGTTTGACTATATCTCTAGTATTACTTTTGAACTTAAGGGATAAGAAAGGAAAGAAATCTGAAAATGGAGAAGCCTGAACCCGTAGTGTCCTTGTTTGTGTGTTTGCCACTAGCCAACAAAGACTAAAGTAATTAGGCAGAGTAAGCAATTTGCCAAGCATTTAAAATTCAATATAAAACATACACTGGGGTCTTTTGCTTTTGTCCCTGTTTCTGCATATTGAGTTCCTGTTGTAAGAGACTGGACTAAATTGAAAACTGAATCTGGTAGGCGAAACAACTACTTTGGAAGTGGTAGAGGGGACTGGCGTCTTTCTCCAGGAGTCTCTGTTTATGAAGTTTTTGAAGTTTTGCTTTTGTCCCTTTTCCACATATTGAGCTGCTGCTGTAAGGGACTGGACTAAACTGAAAACCAGAAATGGTAGGGGAAACAACTGCTTTAGAAGTGGAAGAGGGGTTGGCGAGCACACAAAACTCAGGATGCAAGGAGCTGGAAAATTATTATTTGAGGTTATATATTTGAGGTTATATATTACAGTTGTCAAAAAAACACAACACTACACAATACCTGCCACACAGACTACAGGACAAGCATATAGACCCACATATCCAGAGGCTCTTAAGAGTAATCTGCCCAACCACCAACCTTAATGTCCTCCAGTTACAATAAGTACCTTCTGCACCCTTAAAAATCAAGAGAAAAACGAGTTGAATGGTAGGAGAAAGCTGAAATAAGCAAATACGAGTAACGTAATGCTAAAGCAACTAAAAACTTTAATATGATAAGTGCTTTCAGTGGTAATAATATTCCACCTTCTTCAGACCCGGAACAACATAACAATGATACTTATATAGCTTGTAGTTAATTGTCAATTAGTCATTCAATCAACCAATAAAAATAAAACCATATAAAAATACAATATTTAAACAGTATAAAACCTGCTCTAAAAAGTTACAATGTTAAATACGTAATAGTCAATTTATAAATAACATAAACCAAGGCGATAAGAGTATAAGCAAACCAAATGCAAAACAAGAGAAACGGACTAGCTCGACAAAAGTATGATGGCACAAAACCCACAAAACGAATGTCAAACTGAATAATGCTCAGCAAAGGTTTAATGTAACAAATCCACAAAGCGTAAAAAAGACAGTATAAAATAAGCGCTTTCGTTTGGCTCCTGCCAAACTTTTTCAAAAACAGTTACACATCACTTCCTGTTGTTTAAATAGATTAAGTCAGTGATGTAAGCAATTGAGTTCATTCAAAAAATTAAAGAAATAACATGCCTTAAAAACTTTTAGCACTGTAAGACCAATACCTACAAAACAATACTTTAACAAACATCACAAATACTATCTGCGTAAACAATGCGCTCAAATCTGTACTAAACAATTACTTGTAAGGTTGTCACAAGTCTTTTTGAAATTATGTTAAAGAATTAAACTTGAATATCTGAAAGATGTATTAAGCGTACATCCAAAGAAGCAGCGTATAATCAAAGCATATAAAGAAAATGTGCTCGCAAATACAAACCCTTATTCAAAAGAGTCCAAATATGTAGAATGTATGCGTTAATCCAATGAATGTGTATACATAGAAATAAAACGTCCCTTAACATCAACATACGATAAAATAGTAATATGATTAAAATGTAAAGAAGATTATATAGTAATGTACAATGTGTAGTAAAATTTCATGTAACTAATATATAATGAATTATGAATATAAAGTATTTTGTATATAAAAATATTTCATATATAAAAAGTTGAATTAACCTCTCAACAGTAATAATGCTAGCAAATATGCGCTTATATATAAAAGCGCTCACCCCATATTCATGAGGCTTAAAACCAGCCTCTGAAAAGGTCGTACAATAAAAATAATAATTATTACTTTGTTCCATGAATGATGTTCAAAATATTAATTGTGAAGTATATATATGTTTGTAAATACATAATACCAACAATCATGTAAATATGTAAATATTTTCTTAGTTAACCCACAACGAATGTCTCTAAAAATAATGACACAATACGTTAATAGTAATACCATAATGGATGATAAGTGAATAATTAAATAATACATTTAGTTAATATTCCTTAAGAATTTAGTTAATATTCCTTAAAAGTTTATCGATGTAAATATTCATTTTACTTTTAATTTTAATTTTAAAAATAAAATCAAGTATTAAATATAAAATACTTGAAATATAATAATAAATAATTAAATAATTAATTAATTAATTTATAAATTAATGAATTAAATAAATATTGTGTTAAATAACAATAAGAAAAACTTTACCTCGCTAGTGATTTCAATTTTAAAATACTACCAATAGATAAACAATTATTCAACCCTGGCCAATTATTTGCATTCAATCTTAGTTGCCATTCTAGCTCACGTCTTTCTAATAATAATTGCCAAGCCCCACCTCTAATATCTGGCTTCAGGACATCCAATACAACAAATCTGAAATTGTGCAATGTATTTGTACTAATATGTTTAGCTAAGGCATTTAATTCATTTCCATCTCTTATAGCCCTTATGTGTTCACCTATACGTTCTTTAAGTTTCCTTTCTGTTTTACCTATGTAAAATGAGGTACAATCATTACATAAGGCACAATACACAACTTTTTCTGTATAACTGCAAGCTTTGTCCTTTAAACAAATCTTAATATTGTTTATCTTCAGTTCATTTGTTTCAAATACATAATTACAATATTTGCATCTACCACATCTAAAAGTTTTTCCATGTTTTGTTTTATACGTGTTTTCCAAATGTTTTTTCAAGTTCATACCTTTTTTATACACTATAGATGGAGTGTTAGCAAAAAGAGAATGCAATGTTGTGTCCGCCTTAATGAGCTGCCAATTCTTCCTTAAAATGTTGTCTATAGAAGTACTATCAGAATTAAAAGTTGTAATAAAACTCTTAGTAAATGATAACATTCCTATATTATTTGGTGTTTCAATGTCGATTTGAATCATTGTAGTGTGATTATTAGTGTCATTGTCCGAATTTACTACATTTGAACTCAATGTGTTTAATGTAGTTTTTTCTACCTGGTTTAATAAGGGTATGAAATGTAAATTATCTCTTTTATAAACTACTTCATTCATAATATTATATATTAATTTATCAGGATAACCTCTATTTTTAAACATATCGCACAAATTCAAACATTCAACTATGAAATCATCTCTTTTACTAATCATTCTAGAGGCCCTAACAAATTGGCCTTTTAGAACAGCTCTCTTCTGAGTGTAAGGGTGGCAGCTGTTAAAGTGCAAAAAACTATTGCTGTATGTCTCTTTTCTGTATATTTTTTATTTGAACTCTCCTTTCATAATGTCCTTTTCCAATAAAACATCTAAGTAAGATATGGAGGTGGAATTAGTAGTAGCTGTAAATTTTAAAAAGGTAGTTGTTGAGTTGATATAGTTTAAAAATTCATCTAATTTATCACAATTACCATCCCACAAAATAAATATGTCATCCAAGAAACGTAGGTAAATTTTAAAAAAGTTAAAAAATATTGAATTAAAAACATACGTCTTCTCCCACATGTACATTACTATGTTTGCATAAAGGCCTCCACACGGAGAACCCATAGCCACTCCTTCACTTTGCAAGTAAATGTTATTGTTAAAAATTATAAAATTATTCCCTAAAATAATGTCAATAAGTTAATCAAACAAATGAATTCTAGTTTGATTTAGACCCTTTTCAACCAAAAATGAATTAAACCAATCTGTGCCAGTGTCATGAGGAATAACAGAATATAAATCTTTGACATCAATAGTGACAAATATATCATTCACATTATATTCAGTAGAACCGATAGTGGATAAAATATCCCATGAATCTTTCAATAAATGTTTTTCCATGTGTATATACTTCTTTAACTTGTTGTCAATAAATTTTGCTATAGGATTTGTGATGGACCCCTGTGCATCCACAATAGGTCTAAAAGGGGGGATTTCTAAATCTTTATGAATTTTAGGCACCCCAAACATTGTTGGAGTCATAGGGTGACAAATGTTCAAATAATTAAATTCATCTATGTCAATGAGACCTTCAATAAATAGATCATAGATGATACCTCTGATACATCTATAAGCCATGTTTAGTTCATTAAGTGAACTCAACGTATATGTATTACTGTTAAGTATTTTTTCTAGTGCATTATTATAGTCATAAGTATTGAATATAGTCATCCCGCCCCCCTTGTCTGGTTTAATGAATCTAATATTTTTTGCCTCCTTTAACATATTTAAAGTGCTATACTCATTTTTTGTCAAGTTATGATTCTAATTCCTATTACTGTGTACATTAAGAGCACGAAAATCAAGTTCACACATTCTTTCAAATGTATCCAATGTTGGATGAAGAGGAGGATTAAAAGAACTGGAAACATATAATGGTTTCGTTACTTGATCGTTGTTGTGAAATAATAAACCTACATTTAATTTTCTAACAAATAATTTCAAGTCAATAATGGAAGACACTGTGTTCATTTTGTTACTAGGAATGAACGTTTGACCTTGTGAAAACAAATCACAAATATTATGATCAAAAGTAAAATCAGAATAGTTATACACAGTGAAATCACCAGTGATGTTAGAGTACTTAATGGGCTTCTGATTAATCGACATGTCAAACAACATATCGCGCTCTAATGCCCCCTCCACTGGCCCCTGTTGTTGTTGCTCTGCCCTCTGGAAAAAGTTCCACGTGTGTAAGTCTGATTCTGTGGACCCCAATTTTTCTGATTTTGGTGTTGAAAAGATTGTTGCTGTTGAATTAATCTTTCTGATCTCCGGAGGGGTGGAAACATATCTGTCTCTAAAAAAGTGTTCTCCTCAAATTCACTATCATCGCCCATGGTGTTAGAGTTAAAGTTATTAGTGTTGTTACTGTTTCCACTAGCATTAGATGTTAATTTCGCTCCCCATTGTTGAGACAAAGGGGGTGCAGGATACGCTGTACCTTGACCATAAGAATTAATGTCACGTTCAAGTTTTTAAATTTTCTGTCTTTTATGGTCTTCATTTTTTCATCAATTGATTTAAAAATTCGATGGTAATCAAAGTCATTGTTATTAAAGGCTGGATCATTTTTTACAATTAAATTCAATTCATTAGCTTTTTCAGTCAATAAATCAATAGTCTTTTTATTATCACATATGACTAAATTCATATAATCCATACCGAATTTATCAAATAATTTAATTAAATCTGTATGTAATGGTGAATTAACCATAAGCCCTGTAGGGAATCTCCAAACTCGTAGTCCCTTTGGAACAATGTTTTTCTTGATGCATTCATAAAAATAATTATTGTCCATTTGTAATTTTTTGATTTTAAGAAGAACATAGTCTAATTCAGATAGTTTGTCATTGAATGACTTTTGTATACCTGTAGTAGTCTTCGTGGTCATGGAAAAACCATAAGTGTTGTTTAACCACGAAGAAATTTCATTTTTCCTATTTGTATTTAAATCAACTGAGGTAGATGGTTGTTCATTGTCTCCTACACTGGTTCGCCTGTCCAGTGGTAAATGACCAGAAATGACTTTAATAATTGGTTTAGTTTGTGATGTCATTCAGAGGGGGTGAAATATTTGCTGGCCTGGGAGGATATGGTTAACAGGCCATGCTGCTTTATCAGGGATGGACTGCACCTGTTTCCTCTAGTCTTCCTAATGTTGGGTAATACCTTGTCCACCCCATAGTGCCTTTTTAGGTATTGTCAGCCTGATAAACCATCTGACATAGCTGAACCAACCCAAGATAATCTAAAGGTGATACTGCTAACTGCCTAAAGTTCCACTCCCTGCAAGTGCTCCTCATCCTGGAGAATGCTAATGTCTGTGCAGTTACTGAGACATAGTTTAAAGCTGGGGAGACCACACCAGCAGTGCAGGGTTATAATGCCTTCCACACATTCAGATGAGCTACTGCACATAAATGGACAAAAAGTGGCAGCATCTCAATTTGCATCAAAAACAAACACACTTCAAGGCTGGTTAAGCAGTATGACACACTTGAGCTTGTTCAGAGACAACTCACGATAAGCAAAGTCCCAGACCACATCCTTGCAAGCTATATGCCCCCTATATAACCCAGGAAATCAATACCACTTACTTAAATTAACTTAAGTCACTCTCCATTCAAACCAGCACCATACATATGAGTAACTTCAACTACTTCTCTATAAACTGGTAATCAAACATGACCCATAACTTGAAGGCCCAAAGATTCCTGGACTTTGTCAACACAAATGACCTGGACCACTTCTCCTTACACATGCTAGGGACACGACCTAGTCCTCACCAACATGGGAGAGTGACCCCTCACTGATCAGGTCAAACAACAAAACTGTCTTCTTCAAATTAAAAATAAAACCTGGGACAGCAAGTAACCCTGGAACTTTTAAGAATTATTCCAAGGGAAACTTCCTAGTTTTAAGTCATACCCTGACAAGATTTTAAGCCCCTCTCCAAACCCAGGGAATACTACTACCTACGCAAAGTTGTTTACAAAAACCCTTTACAATCATATATACAACTGCAAAGAGGCAGCATTTCCTACAAAAATAAGCACTGATCAAACAAAAATAAGCCACCTTACTGGAATCCAAACATCAATATGGTGTATAACAAATGGATGAAAATCACAGCTAAAAATAGAAATCACAATGCCCAGCAGGGTAAGAACTCCCTCATCAAACTAAATAAACAACTTAGGGGAATAATTAAGTCAAGCAAAGCCAAACTTTAGGTAAAAGTAGCCTCACAGGCTAAGAACAACTACAAGGCATTCTTCAGCTATGCACGAAACCTCAAAGGCAATAGACAGCAAAGTGCTGAACTAATTGCAACTGGAGCCACCTATACTGAACCAGAGGATATAGCAAATTTATTGGCCAATCAATTAACTTCCAAATTTATCCCACTTTCTCCACATACACCTTTCAAGAAATGCCTGCAACCATAACCCCAAACCAACATTGAGTACAATGTCCCCTTCAGTATGTACCAGAGGTTTCTCACAGAAAGAATATATGGTGTAGACAACATGCCCTACATAGACCACCTCAAGACTTTATCCTTATACTAATATCTTTTGGAAAGAAGACTGCCTCAGGAAATGACTGCATTGATAACATACCCCTAAGAGTTAACCCTGTATTTAGGTCCTTGGGAACACATGTAGACAGTGACTTAGCTTTTGACTATCATGTGTCTACTGTAGTAAATAAATCATTCTAAGTTGCTCCACATAGCACCTAGATCCAAGGATGGCATTGCTCCATTGTGTTCTGCCCTCAATAGACCAACAGTGAATATAATGCCCCCTTCGATATGTACCTGACCAGGCGCACACAACAACTGGAACATCCACAGAGGTTACTCACAGAAAAAAAATATAGTGTTTTCAACATGTCCTAGGTTGACAGCCTCAAAGCCTTATATTTATATTCAGTCTCTTACAGACTGCTGAGATGCAATCTATGTCTAGCCTACAGAGCACCCCTGATCTAGCCCTAATGGACCTGTTGCATATCTGCAAAACAAATAGCATCAGAAATGCCCACTCTAGAAACCTAAGCCTTGTCTACAACATAAATAAGACATAGAGGGACAGGATTGTGTCTCAGAGACTACCCCTTTTCTGGAACAGGTTTCCCATCCACTTGAAGCAGAGTTCCTCCCTGCACTTAAGGAAGCACAACTTGGATCAGTGACTGTGGAATTGTAGATTTACTCCTAGTCTGCCAAATAAGTCCCTATTAGGGATAAGAAACATGTAAATGCTCAACCACTCTTGATCAAGTTATATCCCTTACAAAATAAGTGGTATTATAACTTGATTAATACATTTATGGCTAGGCTTAAAAGGGCCTATAGAAAAATACTGCATCATAATTCAAGGAAATGTCTTCTTAAAAGATCACTAAAAGCAGTTTTGAAATTTAACAGACTGTAAGACTTCTTATTAACTCTGCTTCAATGCTCTTTCACCATTACTTCTTACACAGTACAGATCTGACCAATCAA
>NC_056725.1:1337665271-1337740271 GCF_019279795.1 Protopterus annectens
AGGCTTTTGCAGAGAGGGTATAACATCAATGAGGTCAATGAGCATCTGGGTAATGTTTTTAAGCTACGTTCTAATACAGCATCACCATATTTTGGACCCGCTAGTATGGATAATGTGGTGGATGTTAATAAGGAACAATCAGATATTTATATTAATGCATATGTGTGTGTGTGTGTGTGTGTGTGTGTGTGTGTGTGTGTGTGTGTGTGTGTGTGTGTGTGTGTGTGTGTATACATAACATGTACATATACAGATACACACAAATATATACACACACAGATGGGGTGTGTGCATACATGTGTGTATTATTTAATTGTCACAATCCTAATCAATCTCCTTTCTCCCACTTTCTATATGTCCCAAATCTTTTTCACCATACTAGTTATTAGTCTCAACTACAATGGTTGTTCCATGCCAAAATTTGTAGGTTTAGTATGTTTTCATACTATCTTAGGACAACAAAAGTGATGCAAATATAATTATCCCCCACCCTTTTCTTTTGTGAAGCCATAAAACATTCACTAGCTGATTCCTAGTCATTTAGAGAACAGTAACATCTTACACTGCCATGAGTTGTGCAATATGGGTGCATGCAATTTATTTAAAATAAAGTTAAGATTGCAGAGTTAAGCATTATTACTGTATACATTCTAGTAAATGTAAAATGATTTACTTGTTCACTGTCAGACATTTCCTTTGTGATGCACATGCAATCTTTGTCAATGTCTTTATGTCAGAATTTTTTTCTTTGTATTGCTAAGACATTTATTACTTGTTATGTCAGTGTAGGCTGACACATGGCTGAAAAGAGTCCTGGGACCAGTTCACTTTTCTGGTTTCCAAAGTATAAATAAATACAAAATAGAAAAAAGGGGGTGAACATCACCAAAATAATTAAAGAACTAGTAAAGCACATTTTAATTCTGTATCATTCATGAAAGAGAAAAAAAATTCCCACTGATGGCATTGGGAAGTAGCAGACAGATTACTTTGGAGTCCTTTTGAGTACCACTTATACAGCAAGGATCATTTACTGCAGTGAGAGTTTTCACACCTCAGCATGAGAGTGTGGAGGAATGTCTGTCAATTCCACTTATCATGTGTACATTATACAGCAAGGATTATTTACTGCAGTGAGAGTATTCACACCTCAGCATGAGAGTGTGGAGGAATGTCTGTCAATTCCTTTAGAACTACAAAATAATCCCTTTACAAAAGCTTGCTATTTACCTTTTTTTTTTCTTTTTTTTTTTTTTTGCTGGAAGTAGCCAATAGCTATTTATAGCATAGAACAAACTCTGACAGATACATAAATGATGATCAGCCAGGGAAACATAGAAGTAGCTCTGTTACAGAAGGTGGGTTAGATGACAGTACTTCACAATCCTGCCATTCTATCTTAATGTTATGATAAAACAACTCCACGCCCTTATGTCTAGCATGATTCATATAAAGAGGACTTAAAATGTATTCTGGGAAGAAATAATGAAAGCAAAAAACAAGATAACACTACCAAGGCAGGCCCCAACATCCGCCATTTTGTGGAAAACACATTAAAATTGAAAAATAAGCATTTGGAGTGATTTTGAGGCATTAAAATAGCTCAGAAAACAAATATACAATGAAAAGCATATGTTTTTTGAGTTCTAAGGTAGAGTTTTCCTTTAAGCAAACATCACAAGGACCATAAGATGCCTAGCCATATATACCTTTAAGTAGACACACATAAAACATCTGTATATCCCTTTTCAAGCACTTAATGGTGCTCACCTCCAAAAATGAGCAAGGTCTTACATGATACGCCTAGTGTAAATTTGTGTCTACCCATCCAGTCATCAAGATTAGCCTTAAAGGTAGTCAAAGTAGTACTTTGTTGACCTATAGTGCTAATTTATTCCATAGGCTGAGACCACATTGAGTTAGGAACCTATATCTCCATAAAGTCTTGTTTATTTGTTGGTATAGATGTAGGTCCCTAATGTAGGTCATTTGTAGAGCCACAAGTTTTGGAAAAAAGAGGAGGTCAAATAGAACTGGATCTTTCGTGGCTTGAAAAGCAAGGCACAAGTCATTTTGGAGCAGCCTGTGGGTTAATACAGAATATAATTCTGCACTACTTAATTATTTTTTATATAACATCATTTGCTATTACTTATGCATTACACTATTCATTTACCTTGTTACTTCCATTGCACAGTTTATGAGTCAGTACTAATTTTTCACTACTTATAAAATAGTGCTATATTATACTCTTCCACACGCAGAGCTAATTGTTATATTAGAACCAAAATACTGCGATATTTCACATTAAAATAGTACTCACCACTATTACTAATGCATTTCACCTTCAGGGCTATTTATTACATAAAGCAATACTTTCTTATAACTCTGCATCACCACTATGTACTGTAGCACATAAAGTGCTAATGCTATTTCACATTCTTATAACTGCATTATGACTTTTCTGACATATTATGTTATATATAATAAGTAGCTGCAACATCATTCAGATAAATGAAAAGTAATGCACAAAAACATTTTGCATTGTGCAGTGTGGACTAGCATATCAGTAAAGCACATCTATAAAACATATTGAAAGAATTATTACAATATTACATATAAAGCTAAAAGTCTTTTTTATGACAAAACCTTTGCATTGTGAATGTTGCACAAGCATTTCTATTCATTGCACAGTCTGTGATTATATTTAAATAGTCTATTTTAGGAAATATATTAGAAATATTATATAAAAATTGTGTAACTATGGTGCTACTCTTGAAACTTAATGAACAATACTGAATTACAGTAATCTAAAAAAAAAGAAGAATTTAACCATTCAAAGAAAACATTACTAGTAACACACTGATGCTACTCTACTATAGTTAAACTAAAACAATGAGTAAAAAGGTCACACAGAAAAAAGCAATCAGTAAAAATCAAAAGAAAATTCTAGTAGGGCCAGACTTTCCACTGTGGGATTCCTACCTCTTGTATTAGAAGCAACATGGGATATATGCAAATGACCCTTTAAGAACATCAGATGTTTCAGCTATATGGCAGTTCTGAATGCCTATGACTTTTTTTCTTTTTAAGTCTATTAATGGACAAATTCAGGCCAATAAAGCCAAACCCCACCAGCTGTGGACATGCACTCTACTATAGTTAACACATTTAATGAATCATTAAATAAAGCATTAATATTGCTTTTTCGGTGATACATTTGTAAATACAATACATCGGTAAAACGCCTTAAAAGCATTGTGCAAAAATGCACTTTTTTATTTAGTTGTTTTTTGTTTCTTTTTTTCTTTCTTTGTTTGTTTGCTTGCTTTAAATTTAACTGTGCAAATGAAACTGGTCCAAAGCCTGTTTTCAGCCATAATTCAAACCCAGAGGCTATAAAACAATGAAAAAAATGCACTTAATTATCATAAAAGTACATACAGAAAAATCCAAGTGTAGAATAGAGTTACAATCAAACTGGAGTACAAGCAAACCTTATAGCTGTAAGCAAAGACATCAGTAGGTAAATTATGGTAATTAAAATAAATAACATGACGCAAGCAGTATGTTTCAGCATTTATTCTGAATTCAGAAAGTCTAACTTCTTAATGGGTGTCATGGCCTAAACTATAATAAAACACTTTCTATCTTTAGAGAATGGTTAATATATATTTATGACATTTGCAGGGAATAAATTCTGCCAGCAGTCATAATCCATATATGAACTGTATATTCACTATGTAGGTATAACTACAGCTGCAAAATTAATGGCTGAATTAGCCAGGTTCATTAAAACAGTTACATTGTGTAATCTCAGCTTGATGTTCCTTTCAATGGCTTTTAAAATGAAGTACTTTAAACATGGTGCTACTACTGCAACTCTTTGCACATTACTGAATTACATTGACTGGGATTCAGAAAGGCTTACCATTAGTGTGAAGCCTTAATATGACAATTTTTCCGCTGTGCTAAGTTTTCTGATTCTTAGACTGCCTTACTATTGAGGTTTCCCTGCTAGCAGGGGCCTTAATGTGGAGAGCAATCTCACTGGAAGAGCTGTGTGACAATGCAGACATCTGAGGGAGCAGCTAATGTTAATTACCACCACCACCACCACCCCCACACACAGAAAAGCCAGAAGTTCCTGACATGCATAAAGTTTTACTGTTGAAGGAAAATATTAATGCTGTCAAAAGGCAGCATCCAAACTTATAGAAGCAGTTGCAGTGCAGGTAAGTTCAGTGCAGAAGTTGGGGGTCTAGGGGGTGCTAGCATGTGTACGTGTCTGGAGGGTCCTGAATGATACTGCAGGAATGAGTATGTGGGTCTGATTTTGTGTTTTCCTGGGTGGTCACACTTAGGATCATAGGATCCCTGAGGTAATTTCAATCCTAGCCATTTCATCCCAATATAATGCCATAGATAGTCTAGTTAGTACCCAGGAATGTATTTATTAATGACTGCCCATGTCCAGGAGGACTGAGGGTGCTATCCCCAGTAAGCATTTACTACTTGTCCGGGTTCCTTTTGAACAGTGTCATAGAGGTGGTCTGCTTCATATGAATTGGCAGCCTATTCCAAAGATGCATCAGTCACTGAGAGACAAATCTGTCCTTCCAGCATGTACTATTCAAGTTGAAGACCACATTTAGGTCCCTGGAATGGGTATCTCTAGTCCCGTTTGATTTACGGATGTGCAGCAAATTCATTAGGTTTGTGTCAGACATTGCTCTGTAAGCCAGGCATAAGTATCCCCTAAGAAATCTATACAATACTGACTATAGTGACAGGGACTTTAGTCTGTCTGTGTAAGGCATGTGCTGGAATCCCTTTATCTTCTTCGTTTGAAACATCTGAGGTCTCTACAATTGCTGCAGGAGCTTTGTACAATACATCAGTTTCAGTGGAAAAACAATTCCAGAGAAATGCTCAGAAGCTGAAAGAAATTGATTTTAGCACTTCTATTTTAAGTACAAAACTTTTTCAGATAAAACATTTCTTTCAGCTTCTGAGTGTTTCTCTAGAATTGTTTTTCTTCTGGAACTGTGGTTTGGAGCCTCTTCACTATGTATTTTTTCTTGGTTTGTTTACTCTGCATTGAAGTCTGTTTTGTATGGTATGTCAAAATTGGCGTTATACTCAATTATGGGCCTGATTAGTGACGAGTATAGAGAGTTTATAACCTCCTTTGATCTAGAGGCGATGCCTTTGCTAATCAAGTATTCTATGTAGAAAGCCTTCCTTACTACAGTAGACACATGGTGTTCAAAGTTAAGGTCACAGTCTTCTTGTGATCCCAGATCTCTTACCACTTCATTGGTACTTAGGGTATTGTTGTTAATTCGATAGTATGAAAGGACATTGGTTTTACCGAAGGGAATGATGATGCATTTCTTTGCATTCAGTTTTGAGACCATGGCTAAGACACCAGTCATTGGCCTGTGTAAAACCCTCCTGAAATATACTGACATAATTTGGGGATTCAATAATTGCACCCAGTTTGCAGTCATTTACAAATGTAGTCAAGCACAGACCCTTAGTTTTGGCCTGAACTTCTGAGAAATATATACCAAACAGTAGGGGGCCCAGCACTGACCCTTGTGGCACCCTGCTGGTGACAGGTCTGCTGGCTGATGTGGAGTCACCTACTTTGACAGTGTGTGACCAGTTTTTGAGCCAGTTAGCAACCCATCTTATAAAAAGGGGTTACATTCACTTTGCTAAGTTTATTGGTATTGCCTGAGTGTGGAATTGTGTCAAAGGCCTTTGCCAAGTCAAGGTATGCTGTGTGCACAGATCTGCCCTCATCAATGGCCCTAGTCACATTTTCAAAGAAATCCACCCGATTTAAGAGGCAGGATCTCTTGACAAAGTCAAATTAGGTGGGATGCAGGGTCCAAACGTTGCCTATAGCTTTATTTATGAGGTTGGAGGGTGAGGTTCATTTGGGGGGGGTGAGATGGGAAATCAGGAGTCTGGATGCGTGTGAGTGTGCGCATGCGTGCACGTGTGTGTGTGTGTGTGTGTGTGTGTGTGTGTGTGTGTGTGTGTGTGTGTGTGTGTGTGTGTGTATACATGAGTATCTGAATGCATTTGTGAGTGAGTGGAGGGGGTGCTACTGCCAACACAATGCATGGGCCACTAGGGAGTACACTACCACCTTCAGTTCTGACAGTGAAAATGTTAGAGTGCAACTCAGAGATGTGCTAATGAGCTGATAATGTGGTCTTTCTCACTGCACCCATAGCTGTCGTTGAGTCATATTTTCTCACCTTCACGGTAAATGACCTACCTATGGTAGGTAATTACCACAAATGGTTAACACCTCTCTGAATCCCTTGCATTAAGTTTATAGTAAGAATACAGCATTACTATTCTAATAGAGTGTGTGGTGATAATGAAGAACATTCAAACTCATGTAAGTGCAAATCCAAAATAGCAAGTGATGTGGTTACATTAATTTTCAGAAATATTGGTATGAAGCTTTTCCTTATACTTTTCTCACTTTTGACCGAGTTTAATTAACTATATAACTGTATATCACTTCCAGCATTACTCTTTGGAAGGTACTAAGTGGTTATGCAGGGGACAGTGTCCTCACACATTGTGGTGTAAAGCTTTTCCTTATGCTTGTTTTTCACATCTGGCCTGGTTCAAGTATGCCTACATACTGCTTGGAACGTTACTCTTCAGAAGGTACAGTGCAACATACAAATTGTCTCAGAATAACCAGATGGTTAATGACATTCATAATCATTACACAAAAACATAAGGCTGTCCGCACTGTCCAAAAATGAGTGCAGCAAAGCTGAAGTTCATAGAGGTCACTTATAACCCAAAGTATGTTAATGAAGCATTCTTCTGCAGTGAAATTTTCCCGCTTTTCCGCTCTGTCCACATATACGTTATATAAAGGGGAATGCCGCCAATCCTATCTACTTTGCAATATGCAAAAATGTTATCACTTGCTGCTAGCCTTATTTTCCATTGTGAGCTGCTTGACTTGGCCATGCCAAAACTAATCATACTCAGTGAAACTCACTGACGAAGAAGGCAGAGATATAGGCAGAGGATAATTCATTACAATTTTGATAATCATGAGATACTTAATAGGTTTAGAGTGAACAGGGATATTATAATGATATTAGGCAGTATGTTCAACCCCCATAAGGGTACTTGTGGAATGTGTGGACATCCTATCCCTATGGATACTAATGTATGTATAGCCTTCACTCTACTTGCCACTGAAACTTTCCAGATACAGACTGGGGACATGTTGGGCATCTTACAGGCTTCAACATCTAGGATACTGTAGTAGTTTTTGGGTGTATTCTTGGCACATGTTGGTCAATAGATCTATTTCCTGATGTCACCTCAGCACTGAGCCAAGACTATGCATGCCTTTTATAGGGTGTTACATTTCCCTGAGGTACTAGTTGCAATATATTGCACCCATGTTGCAATTATGCCCCTCCTGGTCCACAAGGTGAGTGGTACTGCAATATGGAGGGCTACCATTCATTCATTTGCCGGGTAGTATGTGATGCATGGAGCTGCATCTCCAACATCTCTGCCCAGCATCCACCTTTTCCTGCATGGTTGGATGCTCAGTGGTCATCTTGTTGGTAAGTAGAAAAATATACTTTTCCTTTTTTCTATTATATTTACGTAGTTATTCATGGTAAAATGTATTGCTAAATACTAAAGCATTTTCCTTTGATTTGTCCCCACCCCCTCTCTCTCTCTCTCTTTTTTTTTTTGTCTTGCAGGTGATGTTGGATAAACACTGGAGCTGTGGAGTTGCAGAAGAAGCCTACAACACATCCCACTTCCAGACCCATATTGTCATCAAGATGGTCTTATGCCTCCTGAAGAGTCATTTTAGGTGCCTTGATGAGTCTGAGGGTGCCCTTTAGTCTGACCCAGCGACTGCATGCAGGATGTTTACTGCATGTTGCATTCTGCACAGCATGATCATGTGCTGATCTGGTTGTAAAGTGACCAATGTGTGACTGCAGCTCCCAGTTCCAGTCCTACTATGACTAACGATGATCAGCCAGCAGGGACCCCATGCAGCAGATTCATGTACAGTACACAGCTGTGCAGGTAAAGAGATGCACCTAGTCCAAAACTATGAACCATGACATTCAGTTTAGTGTTTTCTTTCTTGTAAAAAATGCATACAGTATAAATGCTGCATGCAGTGATACCTGTGGGTTATGTTGTGTGGTGTCTACTGTCACTGTTAACTGACATTCCCTTTTATTTTTAAATAAAACTTTGTTTTATTTCAGAATTGATACTCATATTATTGTTTGTACCAGTCATTTCTCAGTGCTCACAGACTCCTGTTCAATGTCATCATAATTTATCACACAAATAATAACCAGATTTTTAACTGTTTTGCACAATAAACTCTAATGAGGTGACTTACCTAAGTATGAACGCACTGATGGTCCTCAAGTGGTTCGATTTGTAAAAACTACTAGTATTTAACATGAGTTCATACCTTGCATTTGAATGAAAACGTATAATAATTTTAGGCCGGATTCATTAATGCCTACACTAAGTGTACACCATTCTGAGTGAATAGACAACATAAGCTCAATTCCCACCTTCTTCCTACTGACAAATCAAAGGAAAAGTGCTTTAGTAATTAATTTTCCTACTGATTTTTTTTTTGCAACCTTAAATATGAAGGGGATTCATAAAGGATGTCACAATTTGTAGACTACATCTACACTTAGTGTAATCTTTCTGAGTGAATAGACAGCAAAAAAAATGTGGTAAGGGTGTTATTGAATACAGACCGTTTACACTTAGTGCAGGCATTCATGAATCTGGCCCATTGTTTTTTATATTATGCAGCATTTTCTCAGTTTAAATTAGGTTGTGTGTTGAGGTACTGCACATCAGATTATTTCATTTTGTCATACACAATAGTTTGTGGTCTCAGAGACAAAAATATTATCTTTTGTGTTGTGGTGAGGGTAAAAGTGGCAGCAGTGTTTGTTTACATGGCAGGATACTCATTTTAGTCTATACTTTTCTCATTACTGTCTTCCACAAAAACTTGTGTATTACTACTTTTGAGCTTTAGGTAACTGCCAGCTGTAACAATGGTAATGCTTAAAGCATTGGTGCTAATGACTGCAAACATATGTTATGTGTGTACACATATTTCCCTCCACAGTTCCATGAGGTTTTAAGCAGTACCATTACAGGAATCAAATGCTTACAGTTAAAAAGTGTCCTGAGTCTCCCCCTTTGTTAAATAACTTATTCCCTTTCACATTGGCCTGTGTTTATGAAGGTCATATTGTAAGTAACAGAAATGTCATACTTGAATCACAGTAGGTTAGGGTCAAATGTGTCATACACATCTCTTAAAGACAGGTTAGGTGATGGTGCATGTGATTTTGAAGAGGGGCTGTTATGATAGCTGGATGGTGAGTTAGTCTGATGTCGTGACCTACTTCATGCAGGTGATCCTGCAGACACTGATCAGACAGTGCTGCAGGACTGACCAGGACTTTGAATGAAAGATTCTGCAAGGTGTAGATGAATGCTAATATGGTCTGCAAGAAATCTGTTGTGCCTTCCCCCCTCCACTAATTACAACACTTTCTTGAGAGGCACTTGTACTGTCATGCGATCCACCCCACATGTCAAGTCATTACTCCTTCCTCTTCCCCTTCTAAGACTGCCTCCTGCTTGAATCTGGTAAGTTCTAACTAGTGTACGAATTACATCAGCCACCAATGTTTGATGTGCCACCATACAATGCATCAGTGTGACCATGGCATTATCCCTATTCTGTGCCATTTCCAAGTAGTGCTGGAAATCTTCACATATACCCTGAAGGACTCTGTCCATTTCCAGCTGACTCTCTGTGGCAGTTCTCTGAACTCATTTTTGTTTATGGGTAGCAAATGCTTTATGTGTTTATAGGGGTAGCAAAATTCCTGCACCTGGGTCCTCTTTGTAAAAGTGTTACTGTGGACACTGTTACCTCTGAATGTCTGCCATCATCCTGAAAGTGTTCATGTAGGTTTGGAGATACTGGTGCAGAGATGCATGGGTTTTCCTCCTGTACTAGTATAAGTCTAATGTCGTCATGTGCTTTGTGATGCCCTGTCACTTCCTGCAGAGTTAATAACATGTTGTGGGGTGTGAGACCCTGCCATTAAACTTGGGGCTGTGGGACACTTTCTTCAGGCTGCCTCATAAATATCATCATCATCATCATCATCATGTTTAACAGACATTCTACTGCTGAAATAATCCAAATTTATACTACAGTGGAACTGTTTGCTTCTGCTGACTCTGTAAAATTTATTTCAAAATATTACTAATAAAGAAATAGCATACAGTACTGTATGCTTATTAAGGAGGTGTGAGGGACACTTACCGCACACACTGCCTTCATTGTCATTCTGTGCAGATGTGGAAGATTCACCTGTTAATAGTAATTGTCATGTGTTTAATGTAACCATTCCATGTCAACATTCATGTTTCTATATAAATATATGTTACGTCTTTTATACTAACCTTCCTGAGCAGATGAGTGTTGTTGCTGTACACATTGGTAACAGTCGGTGTCCACACCACATCTGATTATTCCAATGCCATCATCTTCGGTGTCATAGTCATCCCTGCAGATGGAGAGGAGGCCTTTCTCATCCACTGTTAATGGGATAATTGTTGGAGGCCCCCCCATACTGGTATGGACAATTGCATTCTGGCTGGCCTTGCTTCTCTAGCACATCCTCTCATAGCATTTGCCCCCTTTTTCCACTGTGTTAGTTTCTTCCACTGACTGCATTAATGTAAAGGACAGCCTGATTCTATGATTTTGTCCTCTCAGCTGTCCTTTACATTAATGCAGTCAGTGGAAGAAACTAACACTGACTGCATTAATGTAAAGGACAGCCTGATTCTATGATTTTGTCCTCTCGGCTTGTTTGAGCTCCAGTTCACCAAACAAACATTTGCCATATGTCCTAAGGGCTCCCCTGAGGATGTGTTTTTCTTCATGGCTGAAGTTGTTCTTTCCCTGCCTTGATCCCTTGCTCTACATTACTACTGCACATAAAAAACATACAACACTCATACACAAAATAAATTGATGTAATCATCAGTTTAAACAACACAACAATGACATAATGCCATAATGTCATTCTAACAAACAAAGGTGTGTGACACAAACCCCAATAATTATATGCACATCCAAAGTTTCAGTCCAGCCAAGTAAAGTTGTGGTAAAGTAATAATGCCTGCAGTATCATAAATACATTCACTACAGGAAAGCAATCAGTTTGTTAAATGATTCATCATTTCTCTACCCTCTACCACTCTCTTGTACTCATAATACTGTCATTTTTCATTCTTCAGTGACATTTAGAAATTGTTGAGTCAACAAAACATCCTTACCACTGCAGTATTTCACACTTAAATGACTGCATTTGTTCCATGTATGCACAAGCACTAAATAACACCAAAATAAATGATTTTTCTCAGTGATCGCTAGTCATTTCCACTGCTTCTGTAGTGATCTATCATTTACAAATGGCAGCTTTACAATATTCTCTAAAGCCATTGTAATATATCCTCCATATCGGTAACAGTACTCAGCAAAATGAAGAAACTGTACCAGAACCACAAAACGTATCACTATATACCATTTATTTCAATAAATAGTATATAGTGATACGTTTTGTGGTTCCGGTACCGTTTCTTCATTTTGGTGAGTACTGTTTCTGTCACTGCACCAGTTTGTTGGCAAGGTATTGTCTGTTTTGAACAATCACCATAACAACACAAATATTTCTTGAAGTGAATTCGCTAATTTTGCATCATTTTGAAGTGTTTCATATGAATTTACAATATTTCTGTTATTTTTTTTTCTTACTTTAAAAGGACCATAGTTTCTTTCATTTGCCTCCTAACTCAAGTAATCACAAATTAATATAGCAATGTTAAAGTACTTCACATGAATTCAAGTCCATTTTTGCATGTTTTATGCAAATTATTCTGTTTTACATTTATCTTTATGAATCATGGTAATATATGAATGTGTACGGACACTTATGCATGTAATTCATTCTTGGCTGTACATGCACATGGCCTCAGCTTGATGTGAACACACTGAGGACAGTATAAGACTCCACAGCAGTCCTCAGCAGTCTTCAGCATGTGGCAGGAATGTGCAGATAGCCTCAGATATACTCAAATTAGAATATATTTAGAAAAAACAAAATGGAGTCATACGCATGACAATTTGCACAACCATGAAGTGTAATCTCTGCCCATCTAACATCATCTGGCACACCTTCTCATCTCAAACCATTCAATATTTAATAAACATTTGTATTCACACAGACATAGGAATATTTATTTCTGCAAATTACCCCCCCCCCCCAAAAAAAAAAATTAATACTGCTGCTCTACTCCATGAATAAATGACATTCAGGTATAACATCCCAAAAAGGTAGCTAAGACAATACCCAGCAACTGTAAGCAATATAAAGAAAAATGATAATTGCATACTATTGTTTATCCACCATATAAATGAAATGTGAATGTACTCCTTAAAAAAAACATGTATGTGGCAGAGCATTTTTTGTTAAAACAAACTTGTCAATGATAACAGCACCTAGTCTAATTTCCTTGCTGGTTAACTGGATTTGGTTAAGGTGATGTCACAGCCCAAAAGGAGTAGTTCTAAACCTATGAACCACAGACATGCCCATACTTTCTTCATTCTGGTTTTGGCACTTTGAGTAATGGCAACACTTGTGAAGACAAGAAGCCGCACTCTGAGCTGGCCAGATAAGGAGTCTACCTTCTTAACAATCTGTACCTGGATGAGCTCCAGGCATGTATCTGTGCTTCTGAATGGGAATAAGATAGACATCTGGCAGGAGATGGGTGAGCATTTGTCATCCCTGACAGGGATCACCATCTCTAGCCAACAGTGCAGCCACAGGTATGACAATCTACAGAAGCATCGGCCCAACCAGCTGGCTAATTGGACTGACCAGGTAGCGTCAAGAAGGCCAGAGTTCTAAAGTATTACTTTTGAGGGGATCATATCAAGCATCTATAATGTTATGTTAATGCAAAAGAAGTCATAAAAGTATCTTTTCAAAGAACTGCATCTGGATACATATATTTGGAATGTGCATGTAATAGAAACATCTGTATAAATGCAAATGTAATATATGTATTAGTAAAATAATCTGCATATATATATTTATGTATACGTCTGTAAATCATAGATGTACATTTGCATGAGTACACTTACATCTACTTGTTCATGCATTTATACAGAAAGCAGAAAAAAATAATAATAATATTGCACCTCCACACAATTTCATTTAGTATTGCATTACCTTAGGTAAACTGCATGCAGTTTTTGTAAAGAAAGGATTTTGTTTGCGTAGGCCAGAAAAATATTTATTACTATAATAATTGTAATGACTAGCACATGCTTCGATGAGAAATGGCCAGTTGTATTACATATGTATTGTCTCAGTGTACATTTTTAAATCATATGCTGATATGCTTAGAACTATTTGGCTGAAAACTATCGAAGTACACCCTTTTGTACAGCTAAGGAACTGAATCATTGAAATGCCACTTTTTTCTTTGTGTGAACACCTTCTGGCTGAACACAATTCACAGAATGTTACATACAAAGCATAATATTTTAAAACTCCATTACCACCAAAAGTATAACAATTTATTTACAACTTGTAGAAAAGGGAAGACTAGCACATTATGAACATTCAGGTACTAATAAGTATTTAAAGAAATGCATAGTAAGCAAGTACAGCATTGGATGAAATGCCTTGCATATTACTACTAGTGATATCAGTAATATTAAGGGAAAAAAGATGAAATACAGGTAAACAACAATTGTCATATGTCTTCTCTTTCTAGCCAAGAAGGAAATCCAATATAACAAGTTACAACAGGAAAGGAGAACCGCAAGGCTGGCTGAAGAAGTTAGTAAGCATGAATAAAGTACTAAACAGTACTATGTGTTTAACATTAATGTATATATATATATATAAGGAAATCATTTATAAAGCATGGTAGCCGCAGCACTAAAGTGCATTTAGTACATTAATGCAAACAAGCTAAGAGCTATAAAACCAAAACAGAGTGTTCAGCAAAAACAGAAACAGTCCAAAAATCCAATAATCCACACTGGATCTTAAACAACGCAGCTAAGAGCTATATTTTTATAAAATGTAATTCCCTGGGATTCAGCAAACTTCCGTACAGGAATAGATTATTCCTGCATGGAAGAGACCATTCCTGTACAGTACGGCAGCGCGTCATGCATATTCACGAAGGCGCACTGCCGTCCTGTTAAATGGACACGGTTCTGTGTTGGGGTGTGTCTGAGATCAGTGCTCTCACAATACACATGCCCCCTGCACACTTCAGAATCACCGTTAAATGAGCGGGTACACTCGTAACACCCTCAACCCATCAGGGTAAGAAATCTAGTCAAAGCCATATGGGACAATCGCCCCTACCAAGGCAAAAGTTGATAGAATAACACATGTAGCATAAGCACATAGCGCACACCTCCCAACCCATCAGAGTAAGGAACGTGGACAAAGCCATAAGGGACAATCATCCCACAAAGCAGAAAGTTGATAGAATAACAGGTTTAGCATTAGCATGGATATTCTGAAGGGTAAAAATAATAAAACACAACAAATAATTTTTTTTTCTATACATGCAATAAAGTTTAAGCATAGCTGTACGGGTGTGCCCATTGTTTAGCTACTCTTAGTCCAGCTTAAACAGCACAAGAAGCTAAATAGCAAGACACATCCAATGTAAGCAGTACTGCAATAGTGTAGTGGCTAGAGTGTATGCTTTGCAAGCAGCCATTCCCACTTCAATCCCCACTGTAACCAATTTGCATTTTACATGTGAAAGCAGTACATAAACATTTTTTTTTTTATAATTAGCTACTAAATAACATATATTTGTTAACCAGAATACTGTAGTAGGTCCAGATGTGAGGTGTCAGTTTAATAAAGTTGTGAAACCCCCATATAAACACAAGTGCCCCATACAGTATAGTCACACATGAATAAATGTAATGAAAGCACATTGGGGGATGTCAGGGACAGTAAATAAATTTATAATATGTAATGAATGATGAATCAATCTCATACAGCAGATAGTCTATAAAATAAAAAATAAGCAATGCTAAGCATTGCACAGCTTTGTTGACCGGGTGTAAGCATTGTGTACATATGAATACTAACTAACAAATGAATAGCCAAGCTAAGTGGATTTTCCCATTGGTAATCAATGCTGAACCTGCCCCTTTAAGCACTGCCAACCTTAGCTAAGCAGGTTTGCCCATAGCTTAGCTTAGCTCAGCATATTCAAAACTGTCCAATCACAACAAAAGGCGGGAAATCATCCATATTTAAATCATGCAGGTGGGAATACAGCTCATAACTGGTTGCAGCTTCCCACTGTAGGCAGTATGGCAGGTGTTGGTGAGTGCATGCGCTTCCAGGCACAGCTCTGGGGCATACAGGAGTCCAAGGTTATGGTAGGACTCCTGGTAAAAAAACATGATGTGAGACTGCTGCAGGGCCAGTACCAGAGCTCCCAATATAAAGCGGCAGCCTGGCACCATCTCACCCATGATCTCACCAGTTTCCTTAGCAATGCCAAACAGCACTTTGAGATGCCTGCCATATAAAAGTTCAAATGGGCTAAATCCACTTGAAGTCTGTGGCACCTCTCAGATTGCAAACATTAAGTCATAAAACAACGGGTCCCAAGTTTTACTGTTTGCAGCAATAACTTCCTTAGCATGGACATCGGTATTTTATTGAACCTTTCTACTATTCCATCAGTCTGCAGATGGTAGACTGAAGTCTTCATTTCTCTGACTTTAAAGCATTGATATAACTGATGCAGAGTACCCTTGACATAAATAAAATCCCTTAGTCAGTAAGTATCTCTATAGGGATACCCACTCCAGAAAATAACACTACCAAGTTCTGTGGCAGCAGCCTTAGCATTAGCTTTCATAATGGCATTGCTTCGGCAAATTTTGTAGCATAGTCCTTTATAATTAGTATGTACTGATACGGATTTCTAGATTTTACTACTGACCCCACAATGTCCATGGTAATATGTTCAAAAGGCATGCCTGTAATAGCCACCAAGAAAAATGTAGTCATAAATCCAGGATAGGGCAACATTTTCTGGCATTCTGGATAGGAAAGGGATAGGAAAGACTGAAATGTTCTCTCTCTTTCTTTATGCTTGGTCAGTAAAATCTTACCTGAGTTTTGTCTAACCTTAGGTGACCACCTTACATGTGACTACAGGGTAGCTTCATTATTAGACTCTTATAAGATTTTGGCACTAGTAATTGATGTAGAATACCCTCATCTTTATTTACTGTATATAAAAGTATTTTTTTTTATTCAGCATAAGAGTAAGAGGTAATATTGAGCATCCTGTCTACTATTCTCCCCTGCAATCTTGGTTATATTCTTTATAGCCCTGCTTAATGTATTATCTTCCCACTGAACTTCTTTATGTTTATGTGGCTTAACTGTAAGTCCACTAACTCAGAGTTACTTTCTTTAATAAATTTTCTTGAGGTGGAGAGTGCAAATTTTTCCCACAGAAAATTGGTGTTGCAGCTTCTTCCCTCAGCTGTCTTCTCCTACATAGGGTAATACTCTACAAAACAGTCATTTTCTGTTTTACTGTCTGCTATCTGTACAAGCATGTTGACAGCTTTTTTTTCTCATCCAGATTGCTCTGTTACTTTATTCATGTGAATCTTCAGCACTTTCTCACTTTCTTTTCATTCTTCATGCTGCCCTCACTCAGCAAGATATAATTCAGATCAAAACACATCTCCATTTTTTTCTTCTTGTCTTACTTTCACATACCTGTTGCTTTAGAGTCTGCCTTTATGTGAGTTGTTTGCTTGGTGTTAGCAGAAACAGGCACATAATTCTGTTTTCTTTCTTAACTCACTTTTAGTACTTACTTTGGCCTGAGGGTCCTCCATTAGGTGCCCTTCTTCCTCTGTTTTATTCCCTCTATTTTTCTGCTAATGCTTCTTCTAAGTCTCTGACGACTTCAGTCTTGCAGTGATTTTTGCTTCAGAGTTTTTTATCAGTTCACCTTTAGTCCATTCACTGACATTTTTTTGGGTTTGAGTTTCTGTTGTCTTATCTTTAGGGCAGGCTGCTGATAACAGACAGGGTTATTTTTACTATCTAACCACAATCAACGTCTAGCCTCATTTGTAGCTTCTATGCTGCCTAACTATTGATAATTTTGCCTCTGGATCGCTATATTTCTCATTATCTTGCTCTCCTCTCATTCAAAAACAGAGCGGGTGTATCATAGTGTTGCTCTACCTCATTAAGTGTATTACCCTGCCACAGTATGTCTGTGGATTCTCCCTGCCTCCATTTCCCATAGTGCTTTAAGATCGGGAAAATGTTTTCCTAATATTTCATTATCAGTCAAATCAGAGGTTACAGACACAGGATGTAACAGTTTTCTCAGAACTGTTTGAATTTCTGTGTGTAAAGGGATATTCTTTTCTATCACCATAAATACCCAGTGCCTGTATGTTTTAGTTATTTTAATCTTATCTTTACATTTCAGTGACCACTGACATGGGTAGTCATGTTTCCAAAGCCTAGCAGAGCTTGAACATTCATTCCTTCTAAAAATGCAGTACGCTTCACCAACTTAGTTGTAACTAAATAACATAATGCTTAATCAATTATTCTAGCTGTAGTCTTGTCACACTCAATACGACAACTTCATTTGTAGCATGCTTGTCAGTTTTCGCATTTTACTACTGTTATTCTTTTCAAAGCAGTAGACAGAACTTAGCAATGTGACTTTCCTTCCACATTTGAAACAAGTTAACACATTATATACTATCATTTGTTTCACAGAAGAAAGTGCATTTCTTATTGCAACTTTAGACTTAGAAGCAGAAAATTCATATTTAAACAATGTATAATTTAATAAGCATTCTACTATAGTTACTAGCTTATCAGAGCTCCGGAGACCACACATTGGAAAACACATTTTCTTATATTACTAGGGAACATTCTTTTAAATGTATTTACTGTTAAAATAACATTTTCAATTTAGTTCTGCTGTCACGTTTTAGCCATAGCTTTTAAATATGTTATAAACTGTGTATCTCATTCTTATCAGTTGTTCAGTATTAAAAGTCCAGTTATACAACTTTATTGCATGTAGTTCAGAGGTTATTCCCTCCCTAACTAAAAGTTAATTTTCAAGTTAGTCATAGTCTAACTAATCGATTTCCTCCAGGTCCGTACACATTTCCAGTGTGTCTTCTGTCAGCTAGGAAAACAGGAGTTTTGAGCAGTCTGTTCTCTCACAGTTCTCTGCCATGACATAATGCTCAAACGCCACTAAGACAGTTTATGCATCATCATCCTTGGTTATTTTTTCAAGGTTGACACATTCTTAGAATATGCAGATAACAATATCCAGAGCAAACAGTTGTTGCTGTAGTCATACCAGCTTCTGGTCAGCTTCTAGTCTAGTCTCAACCAGCATTTTCAACAAATCCTCCATGATTGTGGTCATCAGGAAACAGAAGCAGAAAAAAACTGTTAGTAGTTACAAAGAGCCAGTAAAAGAAATTCTGTAGGAAAACAATGGCCCACAAGCAATTACTACCCCAAACTTTATTGCATTTGGCATTAGAGGTAATAAAGGCAATATGAGAAATGTTATATAGCAATTTATTGACCAACTGCCTATGCACACATCACCAATGTAATGCCCTAGGAAGCAATTTAAAAAAAAATACATTTTTTTTCAGTAAATCCACAAGGGTAAACGGGGAAATAAAACAGCTCACATAGCTTTAAAAACAATAGCATCCTCAAACATTCCCTCCACTATTTACACACTGTCTTAATAGCCCCTTGAGCAATGGACTATTCTTTAAAGAAGTCCATGGCTAGAGGTGTCTCCCAGCCCAGATTTCATGTATGAACTGCAGGCATCTCTACCATGCTCACTTTCACAACAGGCCCAAACTGGGCTGTTGAATTCTGCATCTCTATAATAATTAGGCAACCTCCTGCTTACCTCTTTATGTTGGCCCTTTGTTTGAGGAAGTAACTTTCTGTCTCATTTTTGCAGACTATCTCCATTTATACAACAATAATTGGCAATTACTGCCTTGTTAACTACCTAATTCATCTAGGTGCCCAAATGCATTTCTTTGAGAATGTTTTCATGCATATGCTGTGTTACTTTGTACTTAAAGGTTCAACACACATTTCTTGTAGATATATATATATATATATATAAATATATATATATATATATATATATATATATATATATATATATATATATATACACACACACACACACACACACACACACATACACACATACACACACACACACACACACACACACACACACACACATATATATATATATATATGTGTATATATATATATATATATATATATATATATATATATATATATATATATATATATATATATATATATATATATATATACACACACACACACACACACACACACACACACACACACAAGAATCCACAGACATACTGTTCAGCAGTTAAAGAGTCAAAGATACACACTTGGATAAAGTGTATATAAAAAAAAGACAAAACCAAGGTGATCACCAGGCCGACTATCATAAAAGTTTTTAATAAAAATGAGCAATAAAAACTTGAAATGGCAGGATAAGTGCTTTCAGGTTAAACCCTTCTTCAGATCTGCCATTAGAAGATAAAGTGAAACATTTGCGGTTGAAGCTGACAAATCAAAGTTGGTCCTTTCAGACGCTGCCTTTTTATTATCCAATCAGTATCTACCATCCAAATCTATACCTCTTCAATGTGGATAGGTTCACACTCAGATCTAATATCCAATAAGATTGTGATCCTGTTATCCAGCTACTTGCATAATATTATAACAAACTTAACAAATCAAATTACTTCTTTCAGACACTGCCTATTAGCTGACCAATCAGTGCCTTTGGGGTGATTCTACACCTTTTCAATCTGGATAGGCCCACACTAAAGTCAAGTACCCAATATAATTCTAATTCTGTTATCCAACTAATCACACTGTGTGGTAGCAGGATTTACTTTCATTAGACTTAAGGTCATAGGTAGAAATAATAGATTGTGTTAGACAGTCAAGAGGAGAAGGTTAACACCCACACTACACCTCAAGCAACACATAGCCCTTCTAAACTCACACCACCAACACCCACACATAGCAACACTAAATTCACATATGCTGAGGCCCTTAACTGTAACCTGCCCAAGCAACAAGGACCTCTGAAGCTGAAACGCAAACAAACACCAATCACAACCAAAGTGTCACATAGCTCACAACACGAGTGTGCCACCCAGCAACAGCCCCTAAGGCAAGACAGCGTACCTAACACTTTAGTCATTGGTGACTCTATAGTCAGGCACACTGATGTCCCACTCACCAGGCTGAACAAGGAGAAAATTACAGTGAGCTGCCTGTCGGGTGCCAGGATCTGCCACATACCTCATGCACTCAAGTCACTCCACAACAAGTATAAATATGACTCTGTCATTGTCCATGTTGGAGTGAATGACTTGAGATGTACCACCCTAGACTACATGAAAAGAGACATGGAAGAGCTCTCAGATCATGTGGCCTAGGCAGGTATGACCGTAGGCCTGAGAAGCATCCTGCCTTCATCCAGAATGGTACCACAATATAAGGACAAAATGACTGACTTCAACAATTGGCTAAGCTTCTGATGTCATTCAAAAGGGATCCAATTTCTGTCTGCCTGGGACGACATGATCAACAGACCATGATGCTTTGCCAGAGATGGTCTGCACCTGTCACCCCTGGGATTCAGGTTACTGGCTAAGGCTCTTGCCACCCCTATAGTGCCTTTTTTAGGCAAAGTTCAAAGGACAAAACCAGCACCGTAACAGGTACAAGCATGCAAAATCTGAAGGTAATGCTACTCAATGCTAGAAGTCTAAACCTCAAAATGCACTCTCTCGAGGCACTCCTAAAAATGGAGAACATTGATATCTGTGCAGTAACTGAGACCTGGTTCAAGGCTCCAGAGAGCACCCCTGCAATACCAGGCTACAACTCTTACCACACTATTCAGCCACCAAACCAGGATCGAAACACTAAAGGTGGAGGAATGTCCATATTCACCAAGGATATTCACACCACCAGGGTAGTTGCCCAACACAATGCATCTGAAATTCTCCAAGTGCAACTAACACTAGGTAAGACTGTAATCCAAATTGTAGCTTGCTACAGATCCCCCACCATGCCCCAAGATTCTCACTACACCTTTCTAAACATACTGGAAAATATTAATATACAACCAAACACCCTAATACTGGGTGATTTCAACTACCCTGCCATTAACTGGGAAAACTACTCTTGTACCAACACCTTTGCCCAACGGTTCTTGGAATTCATAAATTCCAATGCACTGGATCAACTAATCAATAGTCCCACCAGGGGTTCCAGTATCCTAGACCTGGTCAATATCAACATGGGAAATCAATGCTCCACACCTATGGTCACCCCCTCATTGGTCAGGTCAGACCATAAGCTAATCACCCTTAACATCCACATCCCACCCCCCAGTAAGGAAACATCCATAAAAAACTTCTCTAAAGCCAACTTCATGCCACTCAAGTCAGAAGTTACAAACGTCATGACACCCATCCAAATGGGAACTGAAAGTTCAACTGCTGAGTCCTACACTAAGGAACTGTAGGCGCACATCCACTCATGCATGAATCGTGTCATCCCAAATAGAACCAAGATGCTCTCCTCCAAAAACAGGAAGCCAATCTGGTGGTCCCCTGCCATAAACAAACTTTACAACAAAAGGAAGAAACTGTTGCAGAAAAGAGGAAAATCCCAGGATGCAAATAACTCCCTTACCAGCCTAAGTAAAAAGCTGAGATCCCTCATAAAATCCTCCAAAGCTAGTTACAAAAATAAAATTGCCAAAGATTCCAAAGACAACCACAAGGCATTCTATAACTATGTCAAGAATCTAAATGGCAATGCTCAGATCTGCTCTGAGCTACAACAGAAAGGCATTAAATATACTGATCCCAAGGATATTGTCAGTATCCTGGCAGATTGATTCAGTACCAACTTCACCCCCCTCACCCCCTAAATGGCCCATCTCAATACCAGAAGATTGCCAAATTATGGTAATAATGGCCACACAGATAAAAAACACACTCTCCAAAGCTACAAATACAGCATCCATGGTACCAGATGACATCCCGGGCTGTGTACTACATGAACTACAAAATGAACTGGCACCTCACCTAAGTGTCATGTTTAATCATACCCTCACCTCAGGCTTCGTGCCCACTGAGTGGTGCACAGCTACAGTTATCCCACTCAACAAGGGGGGAACTACTGCCCCATCAGTCTGCTGAGCCTGATTTGCAAGGCCATGGAACGTATTATCATGGAACTTATAAATAAAGACAATGGCTACCTTAAAATACTGGACCCCACCCAGTTTGGGTTCGTGAAGGGCTGCTCTTGTCTCCTGAACCTGATTGACTTCTTCGAATCAGTCTCCAGAGCCATGAACAAGGGTAAAGCAGTCCACACAGCCTATCTGGACCTTGCCAAGGCCTCTGACACCATCCCCCTCTCTGGAATCATAGATAAACTTACTAAACTTGGCATTAATCCCTACGTCACTCGACGGGTTGCCAACTGGATTACTGACAGAACCCACACTGTAAAAGTAGCTGACTCCAAATCCAGCTCCAGACAAGTGACAAGTGGAGTACCTCAGGGTTCAGTCCTGGGACCTACCTTGTTTGGCATCTACTTCTCTGAAGTAGAGGCCAACACAAAGGGACTCTGGCTAACAAACTTCACAGATGACTGCAAACTGGGAGCCATTATTGAATCCCCAAATGATGTGGATACTCTACAAAAGGGCCTTACAGAAACAGATGCTTGGTGCCAGAGCTATGGGCTCAAGCTCAATGCCAAGAAATATATAGTTATCCCCTTTGGGAAAAAAACATGTACCCATGAATTACCACATAGGTGCCAGTACACTAAACACTGGAAGTGTGATAAGAGACTTAGGGACACAGGTGGACAAGTCATCTCACCTTCAATAACCACATCGCCACAACAGTGAGGAAATCCTTCTGTGTGGCACACCTCATCACTAAGGGCTTTTCATCCAGAAAAAAGGAGGTCATTGTCCCACTGTACTCATCCCTCATTAGACCCATTATAGAATATAACGCCCTATTTGGTATGTACCTCTCAAGAAATCTGCAACAACTGGAAAGGCCGCAGAAATACCTCATTAAAAGAATCACAGGCCTAAAGCAGATGCCCAATGTTGACTACCTTAAAAAACTCCAGCTATACTCTGTCGCATATCGTCTACTCTGAGGCGATCTCTGCTTAACATACAAGGCCATTGGAAACCCAGAGCTGTTGGACTTGCTACACTTAAAGAAATCTCAATCCTTCAGAGCCACATGCTCCAGGGATCTAAACCTTGTCATCACAATAAACAAAACATGCTGGAGAGATAGGTTCCTGACCCAGAGACTCGCCAGACTCTGGAATACACTGCCCATACATGTCAAGCAGAGCGCCTATTTGGTCCTCTTCAAAAGTAACCTTGATAACTGGATGGGAGAAAGGAAATTCACCCCGGGGATCATGTCAGTCGCCCTGCTAGACAGGGGTCCACAGAAGTAAATAGTGTGGGAAGAAATAGCCAGGGAATTGTTATGGCTAGGCTTGTATAGGCCCTAGTGCTGATAGCCTACTACCAACCTATGAACCTATAATAAAAATTATAAAAATTATAAGGATATAACTAATAAAAAACTAATAAAAATAATAGTCCAAAACTTTTAAAATGTTCACAGTATATATTCAGTTCTTCTTCTAAATTGTCTTTAATCCTGAATCAGTTGCAAAGATGTAAAGAATCTATACATTCATAAAGCGAATCAAGTTATCTCCATTCAGGCATTGCCTATTCTAAATCCAATCAAGTCTTTCTATGCAATTTATGCCCATTAGGGCAGGTTTCAGAGGTAAATTAGGTGTCCAGTATGCCTGTAATTCTGCTATTTATCTCATTTTGTGCTGCTCAGTTCATATTGTAAAATCACCACCTCAAACATTTCTTTTACTACTTGCAAGACCATAAACAGAAAAGAATGTCCTGAATTTTGAGAAATGTGTTTGCATAATGGACTCCTCATATCTCCTAGGTGAATATCACTAACGTGCTTCTAGATACGTTTCTTTAGCTGTCTGTCAGTTTTACCCAAGTAAAAACATTGACAAGAGGCACAAGTTGCAATATATATATATATATATATATATATATATATATATATATATATATATATATATATATATATATATATATAGGTTCACAGGTAGATACTAGGCTATTGGCCCTAGGGCCTATATAAGCCTAGCAAAACGGTACCCTGGCTTTTGCCACCCAAGAAAATTATTTTCCTGTGCCCCTGTCAAGCAGAGCCACAGAAGTGATCCCTGGGGTGAATTTCCAATCTCCCATCCAATCATCAAGATTTTTCTTGAAGAGTGCTAATGAGGAGGTTTGTTTGATATAGATAGGTAGTTTGTTCCAGAGTATGGGAAGTCTCTGAGACAGGAATCTATCCCTCCAGCATGTTCTATTTATTGTGGTGATAAGGTTTAGGTCCCTAGAGCGTGTAGCTCAGAGGGATTGGGATTTCTTTACTTGGAGCATGTCCAACAGCTCTGGGTTTGACATAGCTTTGTATGTTAGGCAGAGATCACCTCTGAGTAGGCGATATGCAACAGAGTAAAGCTGGAGTTTTTTGAGACAGTCTGTGTAGGGCATCTGTTTGAGGCCGGTAATCCTCTTTGTGAGGTATGTCTGTGGTCTTTCCAGTTGTTGTAGATGTCTTGTGAGGTACATACCAAAAGGGGCATTGTACTCTATAATGGGTCTAATGAGTGATGAGTAGAGGGGAACAATGACCTCTTTTTTCCTGGATAAGAAACCTTTTGTGATGAGGTGTGCCACGTAGAAGGATTTCCTGACTACTGTGGCGATGTGATTATCAAGGGAGAGATTACTGTCCACCTGTGTCCCAAGGTCTCTTATCACACTTTCGGTGTTAAGTGTTATATATATATCATATGCTGTGTCTTGCACTCCGCATACTCATGACATCTGTGACTTCTTCCAGAGACCGGATGCATAAATTCATTTTCCATTGAAATATATTTACAATTCGAACAGGACCTGCATGGAAACGTGCCAGCCATATCTGAATAAACCTTATCTATAACATTATTTATATAGCAAAGCAACTGCTTGAGATTTTTCTTTTTCTTGAAGCTTAATGAAGGTTCATTACCAACAATATCCTTGATGGTCTGGTCAAGTAGCAATATCTTCCAGTTATTCTTAATAATATCGCAAATATGTTTAACATCACTGGTATAGGTGAGAGTAAGCCTATTTCTGTGAGAATGAGGCATACTCAGCTTAGTGGTTTCAGCTTCCTGTGTGTTATTTGATGAGGCCAACATATTTCTCTTATGTCTAAAATATTGTCTTGCTTTAGTTTGCCATACCACATTTATATTGACCATCTCTTTCCCTGTTTCCTGTCGTTTGTAACCTCTGTCTTAAAACTCCAGGCTCAAATTGCCCATTGCCCATTGTCTTAAAGATGTCTTGGTCAGTGGTGCAGAGTCTGGAGGATCTATAAATCTGATTATAACATTGGAAAAAACAAACTGCATGCATGCTTTGTCTATGCAAAAGCAACACTGATTTGTCAGCTTTAACCATAAATATTTCACTTTACCTTCTAATGGCAGATCTGAAGAAGGGTTTAACCCGAAAGCATTTATAAAACTCAAAAAACTCAAAGAAAACTTTATTGTCATTCAGAAATACATAGACAGCAGTGTAGCTGAACAAAATTACAATGCTTCTCAATGCAGGAAACAGTTGCACATATAGACAGAGAAAAATTAATAAAATATTACGGTAGAAATTTAATAAGTAGCAATTTGTATGTAAAGTAGGACAGCAGTGACCCACACCCATCCCAGAACAGGAGACATGGAAGACAAAGAACAATATGAAGGTAATATTGTCAAAGTAAAATTGAATCAATAGCAGCATATCTAGGAATAAACTGAATTATTGCACAGTTTGTATATTTCACTTTACAGTCCTTCAGTGTGTAGGTGAACTACCTTAGCATTACCCTTAGTTATTGCACATCCATAAAATAAGCCCCTTAATAGGCTATTTATATAACAGATGTCATGGTTTGTTTTTCCCAAGAGTTCAACAGTCTAATGGAAAGCGGAAAGAAACTGCTATTTCAAGTTTTTATTGCTCAATTTTATTAAAGAAGACTTTTATGATAGCCTGGTGATCATATATATATATATATATATATATATATATATATATATATATATATATATATATATATATATATCTATATCTATCTATCCATATATATGGGTCTACCTGAAAACACCGACATGCAAAAACACCGACAACGAGATAACCGACACCACAAAACCGAAAGTTCAAAAACACGAAACTTCACATGCCTGACAAACCATAATCCCGACAATCAACAAAACAAAACAAATACCTTTTCCGTAAAACACACACACAACACAAGCACACCAAAAACCTTACAAACTACACTAAACCTTACATACACAACTATCTATGCACTAACCTTAACCCAAACCCTAAGGTCCGTCACTATCGCACACTAACCTAACCCACTCCCTAACCCTAACTCACTTAACCTGCCCCTAACCCTAAAGTCTGTCACTATCACACACTTACCTTACTGCACCCTAACCCTAACTCACTTAACCCGCCCCTAACCTTAAAGTCTGTCACTATCGCACACTTACCTTACCCGCACCCTGACCCTAACGTCCGTCACTATCTCACATTTACCTTAATATGTCAGTCTTTTCAGCGTGGGGATTTTCAATCGTCGGTCATCTCCATTGTCGATCTTCCGGTATCGGTTATCTCGTTGTCGGCATTGTAAGTGTTCGGTGTTTTCAGGTAGACCCATATATATATATATATATATATATATATATATATATATATATATATATATATATATATATATATATATATATATATATATATACATATATATATATATATATATATATATATATATATATATATATATATATATATATGGGTCTACTTCTAAATTTCAAAGTTTCAAAATAACCATAAGATCGAAGTTTTAACACTTTATACCCTTTAAATGGAGATTATCATGCAGTGCAGAAGGGTATATTTACCATTTCCCTTGCTATAGTGCAATTTCAGAGTTGGTATATTTAATTAGCAGGTGGTATAGGGGGTGCAAACATAAAAAAATAACATTTTGTTTTTATTTTTTTATTTACATTTTGAAGTTTCAAAACCTCGATCTTACAGTCTTGACCATAAGAAATTCAAAGTTTTGAAACTTCAGAATTTAGAAGTAGACCCATATATATACATTTATGTATACATATATATATATATATATATATATATATATATATATATATATATATATATATATATATATATATATGTAGATAGATATAAATATGTATATATGATTTCACTTTTTTGTAGTTGAATGCGGCTTAGGTTGACATCTGTTTTATTGACACACTTTGGTCAACAAAACAGATGGTCGATGGGTGTGCAAGATTGATAGTCCCCAGCATTTGGGAATATGCCCCTTCCTCTGGGACTATGCAATCTCAGACTTAGTGAATGTTTTCTGTTTTGAGAAATCTGTTTGGCCTGCTTTCATCTGTGTGAGAGATAAGTGCTTAATTACCTAGGCTTTATGTGTTTCACTTGTTTTTTCAATGGCTGTTTTGTTCTTGAGTGATTCTTAACTACACAGAGTATATATTTGTCCTTGTCTGCTCTGATAAGACTTGAGGCCTGCAACAGCTACAAGCTGTGTTTGACTCTGCTGGTGATTTGACACAAAGAAGCAAAGAAAGTGTTAACTATGTTTGTAAGGGTTATATTTTTTGTAACTATGTTTTGGAGCTTTTCTCCCCGGGCCTCTGCTGAAAAAGGGCTTTTGCTCAGTCATACAATCCCGGTTAACAACTGTAAAATAAATAAATAAATACATTTTGTGTCTGACCTGCAGTTGCTTTGACTGATAGAGATGCTTTCTGTACTGCTGTTGCACATTTCACCTGTTTTTTCATTGGTTATTTTATTCCTTGAGTGATAAGTAAATACACCCCTCTATCTTTGGCCTTGTCTTCTCTGATAAGACTTAAGGCCTGCAACAACTACATGCAATGTTTGACTCTCTGCTGTTGATTTGAAACAAAGAAGGAAAGAAAATAATCTAATTTCTTTTTGTGTCTGAACTACATCTGCTTAAACTGATAGAGCCGCTTCCTGTATTACCTGCTCCTATTACATTTCGTTTTATGTTTTGAGAAATCTCTTTGGCCTGTTGATTTTGTTCTGTGTGAGAGACAGATACTTAATTAAGAAGGCTTCACGTTCCAGTTGTTTTTTGTTGGTTATTTTGTTTGTTGAGTGATATATTAATGCACAGTGAATAACTTAGGCTTTGTCTTCTCTAATAAGACTAGAGGCCTACAATAACTACAAGTAGTATTTGGCTCTCAGCTGGTGATTTTTTTCACCCACCCTCCTATTCCTTGCTTTGCTTTGTAAACTTGGTAACCGTTATCCTTCCTACACTACTGTAAATTAAACTTTGCAAGCTCGTCACATTCTCATCTCTTCTGTTCATTTTTCTAGGCACTATTTTAGACTGAGATTAGATTAAGGTTGTATTCCTTGCCCAGCTAGCATCCAAATAAAATTGTCTAAAATCTTCTTTAGTTCTACAATACAGTGGTTATACTCAAGAGAAGAAGAGAACCTTTTGGCACTGCTCACACCCCTAAATGCCCCCTTGGTACCACTCTCTAACAGCTCTAAATATTCCCTTGGTATCACTCCCACTGAAGCCCATTACACAGATTCATGAAACCATGGACATGGATTTCCTTCTGCCTTTGTAGCCATTCTTAGACAATACAGAAATTGTCTCATATTTGCTAACAACCATCTAATTCTCAGTCTGATACTGCATGTGAGAGATATGCTTATACAGGCTCTATATCACTTTGCCGAATTGCTGTTCAGTGAATAGCTATTCATTGAACCTATTTTTATCGAAGCTGCAATTCATTGATCAGTGAAAGCCTTTGACACAGTTTATCATAGCAAATTTCTACTTCAAATGTCCTCACTAGGTCTCTCTCAGCCCACCCTTCTGTGGTTCAAAAGCTACCTGCCCAGTAGGTATCAATCAGTAAAATGGCACTCCATGCTTTCTCTTTACTTCCCAGTCACTACCAGTGTACCATATATCCTTGGTCCCCACCTTTTTAACACTTTCACCAACACCCTCTATACTTCCACACAACAGGCCAGTCTAATATACTATGCAGATGATTCCACTCATTTGTACATCTGACAATATGGTATACCTCCTTAGGAAGTGTTAACAGCCACTGAAACATGGCTTTGTAACTCAAACTCATGCTCAACCCAAAAAAGGCCAAACTACAACTCCCCCAAATCCCTCTCTCATGAAAAAACAAAATTTAAAGTCACCTTTCTTATTGATTGATTGATTGATTGATTGATTGATTGATTGATTGATTGCATTTGTTAACTGGGTAATGCCCGACTGAGCCAGGAGCCCATTTTCAGTGGAGGCCTGGGAAGAAAAGCTCCAACGCAGAAACAATACTAACATAATAATTATATATAAAACAAATACAGAAAATACAAATTCAAATAACAGTGTGACCCCATATATATATATATATATATATATATATATATATATATATATATATATATATATATATATATATATATACAGTGAAATATTAACAGAGAACCAACACCATTGCAACTGCATGTACAGTTATGAGCAATGGTTCATATGAACCCATGTCCAACAGTACAGTAAAACAAAGTAGCAACATAGATGCAATTCAGCAAAGAGATGAAGGGGAAAAGAGGGGAGCATAGAAGAAGCAGGATAAGGGTAAAGTTGGGAGGAGTGATGTAGTAAGGGAGCTTGGAAGGATTAGCCTGGAGTATGGCAGGAGTAAAGCCAATGTCTAGCTAGGTAGTCTTTTAGGAGTTGTTTGAACTCTTGATAGTGAGGATTTTTTGCAGTGGACTGAGGAAGAGTGTTCCAAAGTTTGGCAATTTTGTAAGAATAGAGGGAGTTGCCATGATGAATGTGGGAGTTGGTAACCTTTAGCATTAGTTTGTCAGAAGACCTGAGAGACCTCAAATTAATGTTAGGTTGGACTAGGTTAGAAAGAGCAGGGCAGTTGCTGGGCTGATGGGCTATTTGTGGGCCATGGTAAGCTGACTGAGGGATAAAAGGTTAGGGAGTTTGAGCCAGCTGAGCTGGGATAGAGCAGTGCAGTGGTGAGTTCTGTATGGATGATTAGTTAATTGATAGTATAACCATTGAAGTCACTTCTCATAGCAAACTATTAGGGGTATTAGTGAATGATAATCTTGCATTCGACCTGCATATACAAAATTGTGTAAGAAAAACTCATCAAAAATGCTTTACAGAGTCAAAAAACATTCTCACTGATGCAACTAAAACTGCACTTGCCACTACTTATCTCATCCCCACTCTTCTTTATGGTGTTTTTATCCTTACTAACCTCCAGGCTTTACAAAAAGTAAAACTTGAACAATGCTATAACAAAGTTGTTAAATTTGCAGCACATACCCCATTCAGAACCCACCACTGTATAGCACTCAGAAGCCTGAATTGGTTAGAATTGCCACATCAATTAACATATACACAACTTCTTACCACCTATAAAATTATCCAGCATCCATCTGCACAACTATGTTCCCAGTTGGTCATTGTGATCCAGTGACCAAAAACTCCTATCTGTCTACAAGCCTAGCAAATCTGCTGGGCTCTGTCTGTACTCATACAAGGTTGCTAAGGCCTGGAACTTCTTACTTGTATCCATGAGGTCTATACCCTCCCTCCAATCTTTCAAAACTTCTCTGAAAGACTTCCTAGCTAAAATCCATATTTGTTCTTGCTCAAAACCAAGATAAACTATATCACTAAATGTAAACAAGTACCTTTTCATTCCTTATACCTCATTACTCTCCCTTACTTCACTTACTTCCTTACTTCTATCAAATTCTCTTCCATGACTTTTTCTATAACTATACCATAAGCTTGTTTTTCCATTACTTCATATTGCAGTTCCTGTTTGTATTAAACTAACTTATCTTTAATTTCTCTACAAACTGTCTAAAATGTATCTAAATATTAAATGATTTTCACATACCTTATGTCTAATTTGTTATAATTATTTAAACTGTAGATGTTTTGATTTATTTATGAAGCTTGTAAAATTATTGTTCTTAAAATGTTTTGAAATAATTTGGTGCTTTTCTCCTTGGGCTGCCACTGAAAATGGGCTTCTACCCAGTCGGACTTTTGTGGTAATCAAATGTCAATAAATAAATAAATAAAAATAAAATAACTGCAATTACCAAACAGGTTATCGGAAACGCATAACACCACATAAATTTGCCACACACACTCTATGACAAACACATGGAGCCACATACACTGAGGCCCTTAAAAGTAAGCTACCCAAACCTCAAGGGCCACCCAGATGCAGAAATTACCATAGATATCTTCAGCAACCTCAAAAACACACTTGTGCAACAACACACATCATGACACAATCAGCCGCAACTCACTGTGCCTCAATGGCTCAGCCCATAAGGCATACAAACTCATATAAGGCCCCATTGTGAGGCATACTGATGTCCCACTCACTAGGCTGAGTAAGGAGAGGATTATGGTCAGTTGACTATCAGGGGCCAGGATCCTCCAGATCACACAAGTTCTCAAGTCACTGAACCACAAGTGTCAGGTGTAACTTTATTTATTTATTTAACATTAGTTTACCAGGAAAGCCTGACTTGAATGAAGCCACTTTTTAGCGGAGGCCCAGAGAGAAACGCTGCAGACATATGTCTTTGTAATGTAGGAGGAAACCAAAATACCCAGGGAAAACCCACACGGATGCAGGGAGGACATGCAGACTCTGCACAGAAGGCACTCCAGCCAAGAATAGAACCGGAAAACCTCTTGCTGTGAGGTGACAGCGCTACCACTGGACCATCTTGAGATGACCTGAGATGTACTTACCTGGATTATATAAAGATAGACATCTGCGTCCCCTTGGACTAAGTGTCCCAGGCCAGTATCCACCTAGCATTAAGCAGTATTCTACCATCACCATGGATGATGCCACAATATGAACAAAAGATAATTGACTTTAACAAATGGCTTAGTTTTTGGTGTCATTCAAAGGTGGTACAAAATTTGTCAGCCTGGGAGAATGTGGTTGCTGTATGCACCTGTTCCCTTCAGGCTTTTGAATTTTGGCTAAAACTTAATTCACCCCCACAGAGCATTTTTTTAGGCATTGCCAATTTGGAATACCATAAAACATAACTAAACCAACTCTAAAGGTGATACTGCTCAATGCCAGGAGTCAAAACAAAATGCACCATTCTCTGCAAGCTCTGCTCACTTTGGAGAACATAGATGTCTGTGTAGTTATTGAGACCTGGTTTAAAGCAGCAGAGAGCACCTTGGCAGTACAGGGCTATAATGCCTTTCACACTTTTAAATCAGTTATTGCATAGAAAGAGACATAAAGTGGAGATGTCTCAATTATATCAAAAAGAAACAAACCTCACGGCTGGCAAGCAATGTGACACACATGAGCTTCTCTATGTATAACTCACCATAAGCAAAGTCCTACTTCCATGCTACGGGTCCCTTTCTGTAATCCAGGAAATCCACACTACTTATGAAAATGAACTGGAGTCACTCCCCATTTAACCCAACACCATATTCTTGGGTGACTTCAACTACCCCACTATAAACTGGGAGTCATATACAACCCCAAACTTGCAGGCCCAAAGATTCCAAGATTTTGTCAACATGAATGCCTGAGCCAATTAGTCTGAACACCCACTAGGGGTACAAACATCCCTAACCAGGTCCTCAACAATATGTGAGAATGTTGCCCACCCCCACCCCCACTATGTGTAATATTCTCACTGTTCAGTTCGGATTATAAAGCTGTCTCCTTCCAAATGAGTCTGTGACACCAACTTACCCCTGGAATTTTTAAAAGTTATTCCAAAGCAAACTTCATACTTTTAAGTGACACCCTGGGGAAATTTGAAGCCCCACCCCCAAGCCCAGGGAACAATGCTACCTATGCAGAGTCATTTACAAAAACCTTTTATAGTCATGTATACAGCTGCATAGAGGCAGCAGTACCAAATACACTGCATAGATGGGACCTGACTGTATCCCAGGATGCCTCCTTAAAGCATAACATATCAGGCCTTACTAGTCTCATATGTAAAGCCATGAAAAGAATAATCACAGACTTGATTAATAACAATTTAGGAAGCTTTTAGACACTGGATCCAACTCAGTTTGGTTTCTTCAGGAGCAAGTCATGCCTACTGAACCTGGTGGACTTCTTCAAGAGGGTTATCAAAGCAAAGGATGAGAGGAAAATGATGGATACTGCTTACCTTGATCTGGCCAAGGCAGGAAGTCAAGGCCAATGTCAAGGGCTTCTGGCTGACCAAGTATGCGGATGATTACAAACTAAGGACAGTCATAGAATCCCCTCAAGATGTTATCCTCCAAGAAGGGCTAACATGGGCAAATGACTGATGTCAAAGCCACACCTTAAAACTCAATACCAAGAAGTGCATAGTAGTGAATTTTGGAAAGTCAGCTACCTCAAGAAATGACCTCATTGATAGCACACCCCTAAGAATAAACCAAGTAGTCAGGGATTTGGGGACATGTGTAGACAGTAACCTGGCTTTTGACCAACATGTGTCTAAGGTAGTAAGGAAGTCATTCTTTATTGCTCAACTTACAGACAAGGGTGTGGCATCTAGGTTCAAGGCAGTCATCATTCCACTGTATTCAGCCCTTATCAGACCCATCAATTACATTGTCCCCTTTGATAAGTACCTGACTAGGTACATGCAATAGCTGGAATGTCCACAAAGGTTCCTCACAAAAAGAATACAGGGTGTTAAAACATGCCCTATGCAAAACGCCTCAAAGCCCTATCCCTGTACTCTGTCTCCTACAGGCTGTTGAGGGGCAACCTATGTCTGGCATTCAAGGCATCCCATGATCCTGCTGTAATGGACCTCTTGCATATGTGCAAAACAAATAGCATCCAAACTACTTGATTCAGGAATGTATACCTTGCTTCTAACATAAATAGGACATGTTGGAGGGATAGTTATATCCCCCAGAGAATGCCCCTTTTCTGGAACAGGCTTCTCATCCATGTTCATAGGTTCATAGCTTTGTAGGAGATTACTAGGATAATGCCTTAAGAGCCCTTACAAGCCTAGCCAATATAACCTGATTTTGCCCAGCATATGGCCCCTAGGGGCAGGAAAATGGCATGGCTTTGTGCTGCGCCTGGAATATCTTGCAGATTGTCCTTGTCCATAAGGGACATAGGTACTATCCCAGGTGTGAACTTGTGATTCCCCATCTATTAATCCCAATTACATTTGAAAAGGCCCAGGGAAGGGCTTGCTTAATGTGAATAGGAAGCCTTTTCCAAAGAAGGGGCAATCTCTGAGACACATTATCTGTCTCTCCAGCATGTTTTGTTTGAGACACTGACTAGTTTAGATCCTGGATCAGGTGACCCCATGCTGTTTGACTTGCAGATATGTAGAAACTCCATCAGGGCTGGATTTGAGAGTGCCTTGTAGGTCAGGCATAGGTCACCCCCTTAATAGTCAGTAAGAGACAGAGTAAAGGGATAGGGCTTTTAGTCTACCTACCTAGGACATGTTGTTTACATCCTGTATTTTCTTTATGAGGAACCTCAGAGGTCGTTCAAACTGCTGTAAGTGCCTAGTCAAGTACAAGTCAAATGGTGCATTGTACTCAGCTACTGGTCTAATGAGGGCTGAGTACAGCAGGATTATAATTTCTTTGGATCTGGGTGCAGTTCGGCTACTATATATCTGTGTATCTCTCATCTCTGAGCCTACTCTCTAGTGTGTGATATTGATTGTGTAAGTTTGCAGGTATTTGACTTCCCAATTTAGTTTTAGCCATGGGTCAGGGCACCATTATTTGTCTGATTTAGACCCTCCTGAAGTATATAACAAAAAGTCAAGTTCAGTGTGGTCTCCAAAATGGCATACAGCTCACTTACAAGACTCCAGGAAAGAATCCAACATCCAAATTTGATCAAAAAAACCAATCTAAGTCAATCAAAAAAGTATCATCAAATGAATATATTAACTAAAGGTATAGTTGAGAATTCACATAAAAAAATAGGACACATATATCGTATATTATATGCACAAGCAGAATACATGTCATATTTAGCAGACCTCCTCATACTAACTGGGTGATGGGGAGGTGAAATCTGAGCTGAATTTGTCAGCCTCCAGATTTGTTATCTTCTGACTGAGTACAGGTGATGCCATCTGCAACTAATTCAGCACATTGTTGGGTGCTGCCCTTAAGATTGTGGACATAACTGAAAAATGCCTTATGGTTATCCTTATTTTTGGAAGCTATTTTTACTTTAAAGTCTGCTTTCAGAGACTTAATTACTTCTCTGATTTGCTTGTTTAGAATAATGAGAGACTTGTTCTGTTGTGCACATTCCCTCTTACTTCCTGACAGGATTTTCATTCTTTCTTTTGTTGTACAACCTATTGCTACCAGGGGTTCACCAGGGTGGTTTGTTTTTGTGGTTTAACCTGGCTTTATTTCAGTCTAGTACTGCTGTTTCTATGTCTTTTTTTACATGGTTATACATGGCTTTTGTGTACAACTCTGCATAGGTTTCTATGTTTTCTGGATTTGGGGGAGCTTGGAAACTAGCTATGCTATCCCTTAATAGGAGTAATTTATGTTAGAGAAGTCCTTAACATTTTTGGGATTAGGTGGGGGGACTAGCTTTACCTTTATTTCAAGGGAAACTGCTTTGTGATCTGTTCTCACCAGTGAGGATATCACAAGTGTGGGAGTGTGCAGCACTCTGCTATATTTGTAAGTACCAGGTTTGGGATATTTGTTCCCCTCGTGGGAGTGCAGACTAGCTTCTGCAGGGCTTTTGAATTTACAAAGTCGATAAATCTTTGGGCCTGAATTTTAGTGGTTGTGTATACCCCCCAATTAATGGAGTAGTAGTTACAATCGCCCACTAGTATGGTACTAGGATGGATGGCGAGTGATTCTAGTAACTTCAGGTATGCTGTATGGGTTTCCTGGTTCATGGTGGGAAACTTGCAGCTAGCAAGAATACTGTAATGGATTTTTCCCGTGGTTAATTGGACATGGAGTAGCTCAAGCATGTCATATTCTTTGAGCAGCATTGAGGTGTGCTTAACCTTTATGTAGATAGAGACATCTTTGCCTTTTGCTCTTTCATGTTCAGTGAGTGGTTGGAACGTATGAAAGGCATTGTAGCCATGCACTGCTAGAGTGCTTTTCATGACTATGAACCATGCTTCAGTAACTGCACTGATGTCAGAATTCCCCACTGTGGGGAGGACTTCCAGGCAGTACAGTTTATTTTTGAGACTCCTAGCAATGAGCAGTAGCACCTTTCCTGAGTAACTTTTGTTATATTGGAAGTTTTGTCTGTTTGGCAATACCTAAAAAGGGCACTGTGGGGTAGATAATGTTTTGGTCAATATCCAAAAGCCTAGAGGTAGAGGTGACAGTGAAGGCCATTCCTGGCAAAGCAGCATGGCCTGTCAACCATGTCCTCCCAGGCTGACAAGTATTGGCCCCTTTGGAATGACACCAGTAGCTAAGCCAATTGTTAAAGTTGTTCATTTTCTGCTGGTATTGTGGCATCATCCCTGAAGACAGTAGAATGCGGCTCAATGCTAGGCTCATGCCTGCCTGTGACACATATTCTGAGAGCTCAATCATGTCTTTCTTCATATAGTCTAAGGAGATATGTCTCAGGTCATTCAATCCCACATGGACTATGTCCGAGTCCTACTGTTGCTTAGGGGTATGCGTCCTGGGTGCTTGTGTGATCTGGTGAACCCTAGCCTAACAGGCAACTAACCTTTTCTTTATCCAGCCTGGTAAGAGACACATCAGTGTGTCTCACAATGGCATTTCCTATGACCAATATTGATTTGTGGAGTGTTTCAGCTTATAGGCTTGGTAGTGAGACACAGTGAGATCTGCCTTTATGTGCTGCAATGGGAATTGTCTTGTTTTTGTGCATGCATAGTTTCTGAGGACTGCACTTGAGAGGCTTGTGTAAGTTACATGTGAGCACCTCCACATATGTGGGTCTGTGTGTGTGTGGTCCTTTGTGGGTGCTGTGAGTGATGTGTGTGAATTGCTGAAAACCTTTTTATTGCATTTTGTGACTGTATGCAAGAGTCTAGTCTCCAGTGTCAATGTACAATTACATCTCTCACATACTGTATTTGTCTGTTTAAGAATTAAGTGGTTATCAGTGTACATAAGACAATTGCTACATTGCCTCAGGATACCCATGTCCACCAAGCTGGATGCTTAGATAGCAGGAAAGTGACCATCCATGGTTGCAGATCCTAGGTGTACTTGCAAGGGATAGGAGTGGAGGGTGTTTGTAACTGGATGAGGGAAGGGTGATTATTTGGTGTAATCTGCAATGCTGCCCAGCACCCAAACTAGATGATCCCCGAGCAGCAATAGTCCTGGGTACTGTAATAAGGTAAGGTAGACCTAAGTAGTCCTAACCAATTGTGTAAATCCTGCTCACTGAGCAAACTAATTTTATAGGGTAATTTCATCTTCTGGTAATTGCATATATATATGGCACCAGTAACCACTGCTGCACAAAGGGCAACTTCATGCAAATGTGAGGCTTATATACAATCAGAAAAAAGCAAGTTTTACACTAACTATGGGGGTAGGAGGTTGGCATAATAGTTAAGGTATTTACTTTACAAGCCCAAAGTGCAGGGTTTGATTCTTTCATGAGATAATTGGCTAGGCTTAAAATGTACCACAAGGACAGTTAGCCTAGTACTAATCAATGAAACTATGAACCTAAGGCCAATCAGGTAAGCACACAGTGAGCTTTTCCCCAGCAATTCCCAGCTTAGACAGGTGAAGTCAGCCTTCTCCAACCACAGGAGTGCAGACTTTGACCCTCAATGTAAAATGACTACTTTGGAGAACTAGTTTGGCTCATTTATTCAGAGCTTCCCTGTATCTGGCTGGGACACAAAATTTGGATTGCTTCTAAAACCATCTGGAGCTACAAAGCTGGTATTTTTAGACTTGCTCTAACTGATTTTGTTGAATTTATCACTGTTTTTCAGCCTGCACTTGTTAAAGAAATGCCATCTGTTTGTATTATACTGCTCTTAGATTGTTTTAACAGTATTCTAATATTTCCTGACCTCCTCTGGTACTGAAAAAGCTGTTTTGAGTTTGACAAAGTTCTCTTGAGTCTGCCAAAATATTGCTAAGTTTTCAAAGTTTTTCTGTGTTGTTCTCTTACATTGTGCACTTTTATCTGTGTTTTGTTGAACATTTCTTACGGTTAGTGAACTTATCTCTAAGGATTCCTGATATTGCAGGAATTACGATGTTTCCTGTAAAGCACTTGTTACTGCACTTAAGCTTAAAACCAGTTCATTTTACATTAAGAGGATATTTTTGCACTCTGGTAGGAGCAGAGCTGAATTCAACCCATCCATGTTGGAAACTTAAAGATGCACAAACACAGTTCCCCGTGCCTTGTATATAAGCAAACTTCTCTAGTTTATAATCCTCGATAGGAAATGCTCACCATAGTCTCCAGCTGTTCAGAGCTGCTCAAAGAGCTTTCAGTTTGTGCAGAGGGCAATACCATGGCAGGTCATCTAACCAGATCTGCTCAACATTTGCTGATGTTTGCTAGAGGTCTGGAGAAATTCTGCTGAAATCCAAAACATCCAGTACTAAAATTAAAAATCTAAGCACTTTTTCCCCCAAACACATTCATATAAAAGTAATCCACTATAATTAACATAACATTTTATTTCAAATATATTGCTATATATCATACAACCTAAGCAATATTATATACATTTTTCAATTCCTGTCTTTTTTAAACAAGAAACAACTTTATTAAATCATTACTTGCTACATAGGCAATCATACATTTTTGTGATGCACAGTTAATATCCTGCTATGCTGTCAACAAATAATGTGGCATCCAGATAATATCCCACATGACTGTCAACAATAATGTGACATTTCCCACTATCCTGCGTCAGTAACTAAGGAGCTTAAATCCTCACTACTGACTCCAATGTCAGACTGTCACTTAAACAGGAGTAATATTCCATAATTTTCCCCTAAGAACACAGCAGGAACATGCTCTATAAACTAGGACTGGACTGTATACTTCTATCCACCCCTAATGTAGCTCCTTATTTCACACTCCAGAGCAGTGTGTCCCAGACCTCTGATGCACTCACACTTAAATAAATTAAATCTCACACATCCACACACTTCTGGGAAAGCCTGACGCAGATTTCCAACTGTGTCCCTGCCCCAAAATAATACGGTAATGCTGCAACCAGTCAGAGTGTCTTCATGCCCATTAAAGGGGTGTCCAATTATGAAAATTAAATATTAAAACCAATGATAGCAAATGAACTAAGCAGCCAGGCTTTTGGAGTGACCCAGGAAGTTATCATGGCAAGTATAAGCACTCTCAAATCACTAAAGAAAACACTGATTGACCAGCCACAGTGTAAGTTAATAAAAGTATTTAATAGTGAACAAAATGATTAAAAATATAAAACAGTAATTTCCAATAAACAAACAGAACTCAATCACCAGGAAAATGAAATCGATACTGAAGGACAGAAATGCAACATTTAGTAAAACCAACTGAACTAGCTGATTAGTTAAAAATTCATATCTGACTAAAGAACATTGTCTCTGAGCTAAACTTAATTATTATAATAGAGCAAAGGCAGGCTTACAGTTCTTAGTGAGTCCTTTTGGGTATCCACTGCTCAGTACATCTGTGAACAACTCACAGCTAGCTGTTAACTGACAGCTAACAACTGACTTCTGTAAATGACAACTGACAACTCTAACTGACTTCAACTGTCTTCAGCAGGCTCTTTTATAGACTAGCCTGTCATAACTGTTTCAGTTCTAATTTTCATTTCATATTTTGAAAATCAACCAACAGTTGTTTACAAAAGTTCCTTCCTGTTTTTCATTTTCTGACAGTAGCACATAACAACTGTCAACATTCCAATGGCATCATCTTCAGATCAGTTGAATCTGAGACAGTTTGCCAATTCACCATACTCCCAGAAAATATGTTCCCAATTACCTCTTTTATCCCCGTCATACCTCCAACATTTGCTGTCTGCCTGAGGAAAAATTCCCTGGAGTCTTCTCTGGGTATAGAAATATCTATACATACATTTCCAGGCAAAACTGCTAAATCTTCTAGATTTTGTTGCGTAGCTGGGAGACATAGAAAAAATATGTACTCTTTGAGCTTTCTTTGCACTTTGCTGACTGTATTTTATCATTTTGCTGATTTTTACTATATTTTTCTGCACTTTAAAAAAATGTTCTGTTACCTTAAGTAGCTAGTGCATAGCATAGACTAGATTCATATCTGCTGAATCTAGATTATATTGCTACACTTGAGCACTATTCCAGGAATCTTACATTAGGAGGGTCCTACCTGCACCCTTGTGGCAGAAGTGTGTAAGCTGAGCCTCATTTGAGTTGGAGACTACTGTAGGTAAGCTCATTGTGTGCTTTCCCATTCATAGTTTAACTTAAAAGTGTTTAATTTAGCTTGTATTTAAGCCTCATGTTTGAGCAGCTTTGAGCTCTTTTAAATGGAGCTGCTCAATTTTTAGCAACTTTTACCAGAGGTCTGGAGAGATCATGATGAAATCCAAATATCCACTGCTAAAATCGAAAAAATAAGTACCTTGTGAGTTTCCTTTGCACTTTGCTGACTGTATTTTATCATTTTTCTGATTTTTACTGTATTTTTCTGCACTTAAAAAAGCTGTTCTGTTACCTTAAGTAGCTAGTGCATGGCATAGACTAGATTCAGATCTGCTGAGTCTAGATTGTATTGTTACACATGAACACTATTTCATCCATCTTACATTAGGAGGGCCCTACCTGCACCCTTGTGGCAGACGTGTGCAGTCAGAGCTTCATCTGGGTTGACGATTACTGCAGGAAAGCTCACTGTGTGCTTTCCCATTGGTATTTTAGCTTAAAAGTGTTTAATTTCATCTGTATTTAAGCCTCATGTTTGCATGCAACTGTTTTCCATGCAATGGGGTTCAGCGGTACCCTGTATAGATGCAAACACCTTAAAAGGCAATTGTCTCCTAGACATTGATTAGTGAACCCTGCCAAGCTTCCCTGCTGCACTGTGGGAAATTCAGTTGTGCACTGAGAAGCATTGCCATAGTTTTCACCCTTCGCCTTCAATAGAATAAGCTCCTTTGTTAATCCTAGAGCAAAATCTGATCAAACTAGCCCCCTGCCCAATAGTAGTTATAGTAAAAACCTATCATAATGGACGACCAGTTTCCAACCATTTATCCGGTGAGCCTGATTGACATGGACATCCTGAAGCAATGTAGTAATTGCCTCATGTATAGTGACAACTGCTTACTCTTAAAACAAACAAATATAATATGTGAGAGATGTAATTACACTATGAATTTGGAATCAGTTCTCTCACATAACAACAAACCAGACATCAAACAGGTTGTCAGTACACACACACATATCAGCTATCACACAAAGTAAAGTCACAGCACATAAACCCACATACACGGAGGTACTCAATAGAAGCCAACCAAAAGAACAGAGGCCTCCCAAGTGCAAACCACTTGCACACACTGCAAAGCAAACAGAATCCACTACACATAACAGCACACATACCAGTGTCTCAGCAAATAAGCCCATAAGGCAAAATACCTTAAAACCAAATGTCCTGGTCATAGGTGACTCCATAGTGAGACACAGAGATGTCCCCCTCACCAGGTGCCAAGATCCATCATATCATGCATGCACTCAAGTCACTCAACAATTAACGTTATGACTCTGTCATAGTACATGTTGGGGTGAATGACTTGAAACATACCTCTCTGGAGAGAGATATGACCAAACTTTCAGATTATGTGTCTCAGGCAGGTATGTCTCTAGCCCTAAGCAGCATTCTACCAGCAGCCAGGATGATGCCACAATATAGACAAAAAAAGATTGACTTCAACAATTGGCTTAGCTTCTGGTATCAGTCCAGTGGGATCCAGTATCGGTCAGCCTAGGAAGATATGGTTGACAGACCATGCTGCTTTTCCAGAAATGGTCTTCACCTGTCTCTTCTAGACTTTTGGATAATGGCAATGGTGCTTGCCTTCTCCATAGTGCGTTTTTTTATGCAATGTCAAAACAAAATTTCTGATATAAAAAAATTCACTTGAGACAAACTCAAGGTTATGCTGCTTAATGCTAGGAGCCCTAAACAGGAAACTGCACTCCCTGGAAGCACTCCTCACCTTGGAAGATGCTGATGTCTGTGCAGTCACTGAGACATGGTTCAAGGTCGCAGACAGTAGCCCACCCATGCAAATCTACAATGCCTTCCACAAGTTCAGACCTCAAAATGAGTGTGAAAGAACCAAAGATGGAGGTATCTATCTTCATTAAAGCCAAATATGCTGTGAGACTGGTTAAACAGTATGACTCTCTTGACCTACTCCAGGTCCAAATAAATAGAGGTAAAACACCCTACCACATCATTGCTAGCTACAGGTCCCCACCATGAACCAAGAGAAGCACACCACCTACTTGGACTTATTAGAGTCACTCACTGTACAGCCAAGCACTTTGATCATAGGAGATTTCAACTATCCTTCCATCAATTGGACAACACACACGAACACAAACATGTTTGCTCTGAGGTTCCTGGACTTTGTCAATACAAATGCCTTGGACCAGCTAGTCTGCACCCCCACAAGTGGCTCAAATGTAATAGTCTTAGTACTCATCAACGGGGGGTGGTAACTGCACTACCCCCATGTGTTGCCCTCCCTGGTAAGGTCAGACCTTAAAATCTGTATCATTTAAAGTAACGTTCAGACCTGACACCCCCACAAGAGAAATAAAAATGAAAAATGTCTCTAAAGCAAACTACAGCCTACTAGGCAATGGTATAAAAAGTTTCAACCCCCCCCCCCTGTTAACACAGCCAGTAATGACTCCTATGCAGAGGAGTACACAAATGCCCTGTAGTACCACCTAAATAATTGTATAGACTCAGCTGTACCTGACTGGATTAAAACCAGGTCCTCCCAAAAACACAGACCACCCTGGTGGACCTCAAGTATAAATATGTTATATAACAAAAGGAATAAACTGATGTCAAAGAACAAGAGGGAAGTTACTCAGCAGAAGAAGAATTCCCTCCACAACTTGAACAAGCAAATCATATATCTTGTAATGTCCTCTAAAGCTAGTTAAGAAGCTAAAGTACCATCCTAGGTAAGGATAATCATAAAGCATTCTTTAGCTTTGTCAGAAATCTAAAAGAGAATGCCCAACTATGTGCCAAACTTATAGTGAACAGTACCTGTCATATTAAACCTGAGGAAATTGTCAACCTGCTTGCTGACAGATTTGATGCAAACTTCACCCCCCTGTCCCTACCAGCCATACCCCAAAGCATACCTGATAGCAATACTGGGTCTATATTAGAACATCGAAGTTTCACAACTTCGAATGTTCTAATATCGACCCCTATTCAGTGAACGTTGAAAATAGCAAAGCTGCAGAAAACCGAATTTTTTCCTAGGGAAAGAATTTGGTTGTCCGTTTCTGTTGCTTTGCTATTTTCAGCACTGTGGTGGAAAGTTATGGGGTGGGTTCAGGTAAGTGTGCGATTGTGTGGACGTGAGGGTTAGGGTGGGTTATGGCGGGTTAGGTGAGTTAGGGTTAGGGCACGAGTCAGGTAAGTGTGCGATTTTGTGGACGTGAGGGTTAGGGCAGGTGAGGTGAGTTAGGGTTAGGGCACGGGTGAGGTGAGTGTGCAATAGTGACGGACCTTAGGGTTAGGGTTTGGGTTAAGGTAAGTGAATAGTTAGTGGTGTATGTACAGTTTAGTGTACGGTTAGATGTAAGATTTTAGGTGTATGTGTGTGGATTGCTGTTTGTTTGGTGAGCTTGTGTTGTGTGTATGTGTTTCGGAACTGCAAATTTTTTCCCTATGAAACAATTCACTGTTCTGTATGTTCAATGTTGTCAGCATTCGCTGAATAGGGGTTGATATTAGAACATTCAAAGTTGTGAAACTTCAATGTTCTAATATAGACCCCAGTCCTCTACCTAGTATTTCCAAAGAGCAGGTCATATCCTCGCTCTCCAAAGACACAAATATGGCCTCTGTTGGACCAGATAACATCCCAGGCTTCTTACTAAACTATCTAAAACAAGACCTTGCAGAACCACTTGACAATCTCTTTAACCTCAGCCTAAGCATTGGCTTTGTTCCAGCAGTGTGGAGAACAGCAACAGTAATCCCCTTGCACAAAGGGGCCATCAACAGACCCTGGGAACTATAGACCCATAAGCCTAGCCAGCCTTATCTGATGGCCGTGGAAAGAATCATCATGGACCTTATTAACAAGGACATAGGCAACCTTAAAACCCAGTTTGGCTTTGCTAAAGGTAGATCATGCTTATTGATTCTGGTGGACTTCTTTGAGAATGTCACCAAAGCCCTGGATGAAGGCAAACAGTACATATTGCCTAGCTTAATTTACCCAAGGCTTTTGACACAATCTCCCACTCAGGTATCATTGAAAAACTCACCCAGCTAGGGATTAACCCATATTTCACTAGATGGGTAGCCAACTGGCTCACCAACAAAATGCATACTGTCAAAGTTGGGGATTCCACTTGTACCAGTAGACCAGTTACCAGGGGCGAACCACAAGGATCTATGCTGGGCCCTCTGTTGTTTGGAATTTATATCTTGAAAGTCTAGGTGAAAGTAGATGGTCTGTGGCTTATCAAGTTAGCTGATGATTGTAAACTGTGTGCAATCACTGATTCCCCAAATGGTGTTAACCTATTAGAAAGGGGAAAGCAAAGAGAAATGATTGGTGCCAAAGCCATGGACTAAAACTAAATGCAAAAAAGTGCATTATTATCCCATTTGGCAAAGAGGAAGTTTCTGAAATTACAATTTTGACAGTACTTTCCTAAGCTCAAACCCAGTGTTGCTAAATTTATAGCAATTTAAACTTCAATCATCATATGTCCACAGTGGTAAGGAAAGTTTTATACATTGCGCATCTGATAAGTAATGGCATCACCTCCAAGACTAAAGATGTCATATCTGTACTCAACCCTCATCAGACCACTAATAGAATACAATACTCCCTTTTGCATGTACCTCACCAGATACCTACAACAGATGGAAAGGCCACAAATGTTTCTCACCAAGAAAATTCAAGACCTCCAAAACATGACCTACATGGAAAGACTGAAAGCCCCGTCACTGTACTTCCTATCTACTATCCTACAGGCTGCTGAGAGACAACTTATGCCTGGCCTACAGAGCAGTCTCTGACCCTGCCCTAATGGAAATGCTGCACATATGCAAATCAAATGGGACAAGAGTCACTCACTCCAGGGATTTCAACCTAGCCTGTGACATTAACAGAACATGCTGTAGAGACAATTGTATTTCCCAGAGATTGCCACTCCTCTGGAATAAACTCCCAATTACATGAAGCAGAGCTCCTCAATGATCCTATTAAAAAGCAATCTAGACAGTTGGATGGGAGACCATAAATTCACCCCAGAGGTGGCACCTATGTTCCTCATGGACAGGGGCAGCCAGTGCTGATCATAGACTCACTCTGCAAATAAAACCATCTATCCAAGGTCAATTAGGGAACACGGGTATAACATGACTAAACCAGGAAGTAAATGCACACACAGCCAAGAGGTGGAACAGTTCGTTGTAAGTTCACCAAAGCAGATTCGCTAAATCCAAATAGGCACCAAACGAATTCAATTAATTCCTTTATTCAGAACCACAAAGTTATAACACACAAGCGCTTTCGCTCAGACGAATTCTGAGCTTTATCAAGTGACACCATGCTGTAACATTCATCTTCATTCATCTTATTTCAATTTACAAAGAAGTGCAGGATTTTGCATTCAGCAAATTTTATTGCAAAGTTAAACACTAGGGAAATAGTGCATTTTTTTGCTTATTTCTAAAGTTTTTAATATTTTTAGCATCAATATATGTAGCATTGTATTTTTTAAGCATACCCCATCATTATTTTATACATTTTGTTTTAATGGAATTCTTAAACATGCAGAAAAGCGCACTGTCTCTTTAAAATGTTAATTGGCAGTACTTCCTAATTAATTCAAGGATTCTCATGGTATATAAGACACCTGATGTTACAGCATGGTGTCACTTGATAAAGCTCAGAATTCGTCTGAGCGAAAGCGCTTGTGTGTTATTACTTTGTGGTTCTGAATAAAGGAATTAATTGAATTTGTTTGGTGCCTATTTGGATTTAGCGAATCTGCTTTGGTGAACTTACAATGAACTGTTCCACCTCTTGGCTGTGTGTGCATTTACTTCCTGGTTTGGTTCTTTGCTGTATAACATGACTAGCTTTGTAAAGGCCATAGGATCATTAGCCTAGTAACCTCTTATGAACCTACGAACCTATGGAGCCCAAGTGTTAAGGAACCTCAAACAGATACATAACACTAAGAAACACTAGATACAATGCATTTCAGTGCAGAACAGCAGCCCTTACAGCAATATTAAAAAACAACTTTAAACTTTAAAGAAGTGAAACAAAAAACAATAAATAGCATACTAAGCTTTCAAAGTATAATGAAAATAAGCAATGTTTCCAGATGTTTGCATCTATACAGGACACTGGTCTAACAAGCAGCTCCATACAAATATGCCAAATTTATACCAGCAATGGAAATAAAGAAAACTGTCTACAGAGCCCTCTGGTCAGTAAAACAAATACACTTAGAGTCATTTTGTGTGCTACCCAACTCAGATACACCAGATAAACATCTACTGCTACTAGATGAATAATCCCAATCCTCCTAATATAAAAGAACAGCAAAAGAGTGTCCAGAGTGAAATGCTACCACAAACAAACTTAAACTTAAGGAAATGCAATAAGTAATTCAAGATAACAGCAATGTACTTTAAACAGCTTATAAAAGTGTCATTATTCAATAAAAGTACTTCACTTTGTAGAAATGAGCAAAGAGCACTCAATTGTACAGAATTTATAAAGGCACTAAAAACAAGGTGAGATGATTAATAAGCCCTCCACTGAAAAAGAACATCTATCCAGTCAGACTTTCCCGGTAAACAAATGTAAACTTATAATAATAATAATAATAATAATAATAGTAATAATAATAACAGGTAAAACAGCAAACAGTTCTATCGGTTTAAGCAACTCACAGACAAAAGTGAGATTTACTTTCCTCACCCAGCAGGGAGTCATCAACAGTACTTGTAGATTTTGTAGGCCTTGAGTCTTATCAGAAAATGTGAAGTAGTGGCCTTCCCTGACCTTATTCAAGTGCTACCTTGACCTGTGGATTAGGAAACCAGAAATTCACCCCTAGTCTGACACCTGTGTCTCTAATGGACAAAGGCAGCCTGCAATTGTTTGACCACCCATGCCCTAGCTTACATACACTCCTTAAAATAATAGCTAGGGCACCAAAACATATTGGATACATTTGGGATGCATAGTTGGGCTTATAAAGACCCCTGTGGTCATTAGTCTAGTATACTCCTGTGATCCTGTGGACCTATGTATAATTAGCAGGTGATGTGCAGGTGCAGACAGACTTGTCCCCTTCAAAAAAGCACTGTTTTTGAATTTGCATGCTCTGAGTTTATGGTCAGAGCCTGCACAATGAGCTGTTGAAGTTGTACATGTTGATTTGTACATATCAACATTTATGATGTTGACATATGAGTGTTTTGGTGTATTTCAGTACACGCATATATATATATATATATATATATATATATATATATATATATATATATATATATATATATATATATGTTTACTATTGAAATGTTGCCATGTAATTGCATGGCTATGAAGTATTCGAACAACAGATGTTCAAATACTTCATATTTTGGCAGGTTGCATGAGCGAACAGTATAATTGCGAATGGACTGTGCATTTGCAAATATAACGTTCGCTCATGTAGAGGGATTGCGGTACAGTGCAGTTAGGGAAATACATCCCTTTCCTCACTGTAGTGCGATCTCGGAGTTGAAATAATAAGTTGGGGGGTGCAGGGGGCTTGCCCCCTGCATTTAACGGGAAGTTAGGTGTAGGGATTAGGGAGGTGAGGTAAGGGTGGCATTGTTGTTAATGGCGTAAAATGTCATTGTCAACATTTTTGGCATTAACAGCTGTTTTTTGATAGTAGGGCCATTCGGGTAGTTGTAGATTCGGTTACTGTCTTTGGTATTTAGTACCGTTTTTATTGTGAATTTCGAGATATTGAGATATATATATATATATATATATATATATATATATATATATATATATAATTAATTACATATAAGAAATAATTATGCTTAATAGCAACATTTATTTATTTTCCAGGGTTGAACATTGATTTCCATGGACCTTTTTTAGACTCAGCCCGGGAGCAGTGGTGTCTGCTTAAATGACTTGCTCAAAGTCAAACAGTTTAAGCAGTGGAAGCTGAGGGAATCAAACCTTGCACCACAGGAAACAGCTCACTAGCAGTTCCTTAATCCTCTAAGCCAACTACCAGTAGTATTTACATTAAAAGTATCAACTTAATATTTTTCTTACAATGTTTTTTTCTATTTAAAGATACCTCTGACCCAACATACTTCATACAACTACTGGCTTTAAAATAACAAGTATAAAGGACTACAAATAATTTAAAAAAATTGTGAAGTTATTATCACTGCTGCCATTTAGCCAACCCAGAGGTATAGAGGGTAAAGTCCTGACTATGGCCCAAGTGACCCAAGTTTGATTAGCAGCTCTAGTGCTTAATAGAGCTGTCAGGAAGGATGAATATGCCTATCCTGGGAGAGGGGAATAGATCTGGTCTTGGACAACAACAGTATTTTGAAAGAAGGAGGCAGGCCTGTGAGCTGGGAATTTGAATATGGCTTACCAAGCCATAGATTGAGAGCATAATTTACCTAGTGGAAGCCTTATGGCTCCCTCACAATGCGAGTCATACATCCACCTGTTCAAAGGGAGGGGTTAGGCCATTAAACAAGTATTCTCAATGACAGGATGCTAGCAATGAAGCTAGCAACCCTCATGGCTGCCTCTATGGTGACCCTCTGGATGACTGTGAAGGATAAGTTCAAGTCCATTTGGGAAGGCTTGATGTTTGGAAGGTATGAGGGCATAAGGCATAAAAAAATACTGCTGCCATTTGGTAAATATAAATATATATTATCTTATCATAGCCATGTCTTCTGCTTTACTTTAATATTGCTTGTTTATTGTATTTAACTGCCTTTATAAAGCAATTTATGTTACTTGCTTTGCTAATACTTATGAATCCATGACTTTTATTAAGAATTACTTCTGCATAAAAGAAGTACCTTTAAGGCTTAAAGTAATAAGTACAGTTTAACTGATTTACTACATACAGCCCTACCATCTGTCACTAGACTCTTTCCAGTAAGAATAGTGCTGAATACACTCAACACGTTTTCTACCATTACTCAGTAATACTATATTACCCAACCCAATGTTACAGGCTTTCCTTACTAGTCTTGGGGTGTGTGGAGGTATGACAGCCACCCCATCCCCCCACATACAAAACAGCCCCATCCCCACTCAATCACACTCACACATATACTCTTACATTCACCTGTGCACACGCACACATCCCTAAGCTACTCCCTCACTAACCCCCCTACTGCTATCTCATAGGCAGACACACACTCTCACACATGCAGCCCCTGACATGCACTCATGCAACCACATCCTAACACTACCTGAATGCTAAACTCCCTGGCACTTACCTCTACTGAGACGGATGCACACTCTTTTGGTAGTGTTCATTACCATGACCAGTCAGGTGCACCAGGTGAAACCTTGCTAATTTACACAGCACATAGCTAATTTGCACCTTGCATGGCCAAGGAGACAACCCATCATTGTGCTGCTCATCTTCTTGCAAAAGGACAATGTTAGGACTGTCTCTGAATGTGGAAAGGTTACCAGGAGGTATACATACACCTCGTGGTAACCCTTCTGAATTCAGGTCATTGTGTCAGACACACATAAATATATATATTTATAGGTTTACCTTGATAATATTGAATGCTGAATGGTTGAACCTGAATTGGTTAAACACACAATGTTAAGTGATCAAAATGTTGAACTAAAATTAGTCTAAACTTACAATGTCGAAATTATCAAATTTGCCCATTCCTGCACTGTAGTGTGATATTGGAGTTGGTATATATATATAAGTAGGGGAGGTGTGGGGGGCACAACCCCCCACATGGGGTTGCAGGGGGCATAGCCCCCCCCTGCAAAATAGTAGAGGTGATTTCATTGCTTTTTAAATTAAATGATTTGAGACATTTTGATAATTGAATGTTTTGGGTTTAGATGTTATTTTTTGACCAAATGAACATTACACATTATGGCATTCAATATTATGAAGGTAAACCATATATATATATATATATATATATATATATATATATATATATATATATATATACACACACACACACACACACACACACACACACACACACACACACACACACACACACACATTACACTATGTTTATATATAGATACATACACACATATTTTTCTGTTGCTTGTATTGTGTTCAGCTATGTGTACTAAATAGTATGCTAGCCGTTCAGTACAAGGTGGTGTACTGAGATTTTTTTTTTTTTTTTTTTGCTGGTGAGGTCCTAGTAACTATGGCGTTGGTTATATTTTTAATGAAATGATGATGTTTTTAATTACTTTGTAATCAGATGCACACTTCCTATGTTCTGCAGTCATGAAAACCCTAATCCCTCTTACCCGACAGTTGCATTTCCTTTATTAGTGCTAAAGATGCTATAGGGCTGGGAAAGTGTAGTGGATCCCCAATCCCTGAATTTCCAAGACATGAAAGGAGCTCCAGACCATCACACTCTAGCCACAGTGATCCAGTGAGTGAAATCTAACTGAGCACAGCACATGAATGGAATTTGCTGGGAGTCAGTAAAAGCTGATGCTTACAAAATGATTTTCACTGTGTTCTGTGCTTTTTCCACCACACATGTACAATTGTTTTGTCCAAGCTTAGCCAACATGAGATCTTTTTTTGCATTGTAATGCTGTTATCCATGGTTTTCACATTTCCATATTTCCGTTTAGTAACAATGAGTTTACATATGCTTACTCTGCATTCCACTCTCTGTTTTACCAGCTTAATTCCCTGGCTTTACTCTATGGCTGAGATATGACATGGTAGTTTTATACATGAACTTGTAGTTAATTCTGCAGATAACAATATAGCTGACTCATTGTACCTAAAGAAATATGTCAATGCCATGAAGCTGATAAGATTTTACAAAATGGCATGTAGTCAAGACTTTCATCCATTTTTATAAATAATCTATTTATGCAAATGCATTCTTTACTGCCATAGATTCATAGGTTTATAGATTATTGCTATACTAATGTCTTAAGGACCCTTAAAAGCCTAACCCGGTTTTACCCAATATATGGCCCCTATGGGCAAAAGGATGGCATGGATTTGTGCCCATGTATTGAGTATCTTACAGATTGCTCCTTTCCATAAGGGACATAGGCACTACCCCAGGTGTGAATTTGTGATTCCTCATCCATTGACCCAAACTGCATTTGAAGACGGACAGAGAAGGGCTCTGCTTAATATGAATAGGAAGCCTGTTCCAAAGAAGAAGCAACCTCTGAGCCACATATCTGTCTCTCCAGCATGTTTTGCTTAGATCCCTAGATTGGATTTTAAGTGTACAAGAAGTAAAGCCATTCAGTGTAAACCACAGTGTTTTTTGAAGCATCCTATTGACTTTAAAATCATACAAAATAAGTTAGGGATGCAATAGTTGACCACTAGTTTGTGCAAATGGAAATTGGGTTTTAAAAAATGGCCTGAAAGAAGGGTTTCTGATTATGTATCTGATGCTAAAAAAGTAAGCCAGTTTTTGCTAGGTCCATTAATTGTCAGCTGAGAAATATACATTCAGATACCAGTAGGATTAAAGCCTTATGTTTAAGAAAGTTAAAAAGGTAGTCAGATGGCTTGTATTGCAATTTGAGGAGAGCAAGCTAACCATAATGACATCCAGTGAAACTCATGTATCTCAGGAAGTTGCACCTTTCCCTGTGATGTAACAACACTGCTGCTGGCACAACGAGCTAATGGAGGGTATGAGTAAAACAGCTGAAGTGTGGAAATACGTGTTTTTCACCAAATACCATTTCAGCTGGTTAGCTGACTACAAACAAGTGGTACATTACATATCGAGATGTTGACCTACAACTCTTCCTAAACAGGAGTGTTACGTGCTGTTCATATGTAATTCCCAAACAACAATGAACAGCATCACAGGTACTCGGTGAATGTTAGTGAACTTATTTTGGGAAACTTCTGTAAAGTCTTGTGAGGGTTTGTGAACTGTGCTCGATCTCTTCAGCTGGGTAGATATGACTTTATAGAAAGGAAATATTCCAGTATTTCATTAGAGTCACTGGCAATGCCTGATCCTACATTCATCTCATAACACATTAATGTACTGGCAAATGACATTACTGCATTGTGTTGTATACTTTAGCACTGAATGTTTTAATTCTTTTAATTCTGACTTTTTGACTAATATGCTAGGAACTGATTTGTTCTTTCTTTTTCAGTATTCACTTTACTGCATTCAGATTCATAACACAGCCAGATGCTATCCCAGCAGACAATGAACATAAGGTATGAAATTAATACTGGATGGATACAAACACACACACACACACACACACACACACACACGTGCATGTACACATGCACCGCTATTGACATGTTAGCATGTCTTAATGATATGTGAAGAAACTAGAGCCCTGTGAAAACACATGTCGAAACAGTGTTGGACATGCAGACTCTACAGAGAAAGCACAACCAGGTGTTGACAGGAGGCAATGCTAGCCATTGCACTACTTGTCTAAACCTATGACTTCTGCTTACAATTTGTTAAACTACCCATCTAAAAATGTCAAAAGAACTTAGACAAGCAAATAACTTGCATAAGGTCTTTCTTAGCCAAAATAAATAGTTTGATGCATGTAGTTCATGAAATATTCTATTACTGCTTGTGTGTTTATTCTTACTAAACTAGTTTGTTTTTTTTCCTTTTGTGGAAGGGAGCAGAAAATGAGGCCTCTGTATTTTCGGGGAAATTGCATGAATATTGAGTTTAACAACATTCAGGCATACCAGGTTCTGTAAACTTTTTCCCAGAAGATAATAAATAAATTACTTGATCTATTACTAGATGAGCATATTTTTCTGCCAGAACTGAATTTTTTACTTTTAGCCTTAAGGTGGTATAAGACATCCTTTAAACAAATGCCATAATCTGTTGCTGTAACACAGAGGACACATTCTGCAGACAGCATTCAGTCCAAAGTAATATAAGTGGTCAATGTTGTAACATTGCAGATTTGTACATAACTGGTCACTGAGCAGAGTTTCATGCTCAATAACAAATGCTTTAATGATCTGCTTATCTACATGACTGTCATTGATTAATGTTCTTTTCTATTCAACATTCCTATGATTCCTGCTTTTAACAACTATTAGATTCCCTAGTGCTTCATAAATCACTAAAGTAGCATAAGAGACAGGTTCTCAGAAATCAGTCTGTAAGAAGAGCAAGCATATATCTATAGACCATAAAATGATGAAGGTGTTATGAACTGCTACATTTAAATTAGCAAGCTTTGTGATCTTAAATATTATTTTGAGCATATAAATAGCAGTAGATATTCATTTTTAATATGTGTTGCAAAACTAAGAACTGGCCATAAAAGATTATGATACCCATGAGTTTTCTTCAGTGCACTACAAAATACCATTCAAGGCAGACCCATACTGCTGCTACAAAGGTGAAAGATTTTTTAATCAGCAGAATGAATGGAGCTGATAGTGGCTTACAAAAAGTACACTACATGCAAAGGTATTTGTGTAGGCCAGGCAGCATGGTGCAGAGATAAGATGAACAGCTGCATCACCAATAACCTGAATTCCAAAATGGACTTAAGTTACTGCTAGGGCTGATGAGGTGGGGGAAAAGTAGCCAACAACTATCTCTCATGCTGGAGGGATGGACTGGGAAAATTAAATCCTGAATGGCCCATGATAGAGACCAGGACCTTGGGTAAGCAGAGAGCAGTGACGACATCCTGGCATCATTACACTAACCACGTCCACCGCTAGGATGAATTATCAGCCACAGTGAGAGTGATGCTGATCTCCATGCACACAACTGCTATGTGGGTCCCGTACTGCCCAGGTCTAATACTAAGTCACTATGAGGTTGACTCCCCTAGAAGTCAAAGGCCCACACTGTGAAAGGTTATGTCTGGCATACCTGGCTGAGGCAGTAAAGGAATTTGGGTTAGGGTGGGTGCATATAATGGAACAACTGGATACTGTGCAGATGTGATGTGGAGCATAGCAACCGAAGTGTGGCAGTTAGCACAAAAGATTAAGGCTATGATGAGCTGTTAAAGACCTGCATCCTGCAGTCCAAAGTCTGATTCCGTCACTCTCCATTTACCTACCGTGTGACTGTGACTAAAGCAGATAACAGGACAGTCCTCTGGAGCAACTGGAAAACTGGCCCAAGCTCAGCTTCTCAATGCTCTCCTAGTGATACTTATAAACCTATACAAAAGAATATTTGTGCAGAACCCTGTTGCAGCAAGTAAAACATGTTATGTACTCAGTCAGTAAATTCCTACCTAATATATTGGGTGCCACTTCAAAGATGAATGGTTCGCAGGCATATTCTGTATCCAAACGCTTTTTGGTCATTGCAAGTTACAAGCACAATGTTTCAGCTGTACAAGCACCAAGTCTGGTCTAAAATGTGTGATCTTCCCTGAACATGCTCATTTCATAATATATTGATGCCAGTTGACATGATGATGTGATTTGGTATGCATATCCCACATGGCTTCATAGTGATTTTTGAATGGAGCAGCTGAGTGTAGTAGATGTGAACACTGCTCACTAGCTTCCCTAATCAAAAGTCTTTTCATCAGAGCACAAGATTTGTGGTGTGTTTGACATTACTCCAAAACAAACTGTCATCCTACTTCTGCTTTTGTTATTATGGGATTAGATGAAGCGTTGTTAACTGCTTTGTATTGGAGGAGGTCACAGTAATGAAGAGAACCCAGACTGCATGTCACTGCACATTATCTATTATTCCTTTGTTTATTTGTTTGTTCATTTATTTACTTACTTATTGTTTACAGACTTAGTGGGATTTCCATCAGCAAACAACACATTGGACAAGACAACAATAATAACAAAAAATATACACTATAAAGATGAGCAGTAAACATTTATTCTCAGTTATCTTAAATACAGTTACAGGTCAGATAGCTGACCCCATTTATATATAGTATAGCATGTAAGCCCACAGGGTTTCCAGGTAGCAGTGCTGATTGTCATATCAACAGAGTACGCACCTGTGGAGAAGGAGTGAGGTTAGTCTGTCAGCATACATCATACAGCTTATGAATCGTACGCACCTGTGGAGAAGGAGTGAGGTTAGTCTGTCAGCATACATCATACAGCTTATGAATCCAAGTATGGCATGGACTGACTAAAAAAAAGCATTTGGTAGTATCCCATATTCCGGGAAAAGCCGAAAGAAGAAGAAGAAGATAGTATCCCATATTCATGGATAAAAGAGTGCTTAAAAATGTATAAGATACACCCTACACTGATTGACTACATTACAGTGACCATGAAACAGTCTCAGACCACATTGCAATTAAACTATGATAAAGGATAAATTATTAACCCAGTGATAAAATTCAAAGGGGGATATTCCAGGGTGACTCTGTCACCACTGCTATTCTGTCTTACCCTTAACCCATTAAGCTGTCTACTTAACAACTTAGGCCATGGCTATAATTTGACTCCTAGAAAGCAACAAAGTGTAAAGACTTCTCATCTTCTCTTTATTGATGATTTAAAACTGTATAGCTCATCAGATGAGGAAGTGAAAGCACAACTGCAAGTTGTCAAAACTTTTTCAGATGATATAAGAATATCATTTGGTCTTGATAAATGCGCAAAAGCAACCTTTAAAGCAAGAAAATTGCAACGCCAGGAAAACATCAGTCTGGGACAAGAATGTGATATAAAAGAACCTGAGCAAGAAGGAGTGCATAAACATTTGGGAAATGATGAAGGATCAACAATAAAACACAAACAAATGCGAATAAAACTTAGTAAGTAATACTTCAGAAGGCTTAAATTAATCCTGAAAACAGCACTGTCATCTAGGAACAAAATTCAAACTATAAACCACTTTGCTCTTCCTGTCCTAACCTACGGTTTTGGAGTGGTTGACTGGCCCCAAAATGTGTTGGATAGATTAGATAGGAAAACAAGAAGGATGCTTCATGCTCACCAAATGATTTATAAAAATCAGTGCATACCAAGATTATATATTCCCTGTTTTGAAGGAGGGATGGCCCTCCTTGAAATTGATTGCATGTATAGATCTGCAATCATGGGACTGCACACATATCTGCTGACCTCACAGGACCCAGACGTAGTGAAAGTTTTGAAACATGAGCAGAATAAATCTAAGATGACTTCTCTGCTTAATCTAGCAGAAGCATATCGGTGTCAAGCAGAAATGGAAATCAAACCAGAAGTAGATAAAAATCAGGCGGCAAATGAATATACCAAAAAACAAAATAAAGAATATAAGGTGAAGGATCAGATGAGAAGGCAAGAAATGTGGAAAATGCATAAATATAGTTGCAAGTATAGAAAACTTCTGGAAGAACCTCATGTTAATCAGGAACGAACACAGGAATGGTTAAGGACAGGCAAATTCAAACCAAGAGATGAAAGGTTAATATTGGCAGTCCAAGATAGTAGGCTGCGTACACGTTGGTTTACAAAGTCCACTGAACATGTGGGAGAAACAGCCAAATGTAGGTTTTGTAAAACCGAATTGGATATAATTGCACACCTCATTGCTGGTTGCGACATACTAATGGTAGAAGGACTGTGTACAGAAAGGCATAATTATGTGGCAACACTGTTGCACTGGGGATTGTGCAAACATCATGGTACTGAAGTGGCTGAAAAACACTGGAAACAAGTCACAAAGCATCATAGAAAATGAAGATGCCTACATCACATGGGATCATCCACTACCAACAGTTCAAAAGATAGATGCTAGAAAACTGGATATAGTGGTCCAAGAAAAGAAGACAAAAGTAGCATTGGTCATTGAAATTGCTACACCCAGTGACTACAATGTCTTGTGTACAGAGAGACACAAAGTCATAAAATATCAGGATATGCAGACAGAAATGAGAACAATGTGGAAGAAAGATACTCGGACAGATCCAATAGTAGTAGGAGCAACGGGTCTTATAAAAAAGAATCTACAATTGTATTTAGATATGATATCAATACATGTAATTCTGTATGAACTGCAGAAGGAGTCATTACTGGGCACATTGCGGGTGCTGTGAAGAGAACTTCTGGCTGACATCAAAGACTGAAACAATACTAATTTCATATTCAAGAAATTTCTAGGTTAAAAGCACTGACCCATGGCATGGGACCTGACCCATGGGACCAGACAGTCCTTTGTACTATCAGTCTAAACTGACACAGATACCTTGCTATTCTGATTAACACACTTCATCATGGAAGATTTCTGAGTAGGACATTTCATTGCCTGTCTATTAGGGAGAATATGAGGCATACCTGAACTCAGGCAGGAGACACCAAGCCCATGACATAATGTATCTCAGTGATGAAATAGAGAGGGTACAGCTTCATAGGTTCATAGGTTCATAGGTTCATACTAGGCTATCTGCCCTAGGGCATTTATAAGCCTAGCCAGAGTGTGTTTGGCTTTCGCCACCCATTTTAAATGAATTTTGCTATGCCCTTTTTCGAGGTTAGTATACTGTGCCTCTGTCTAACAGTGACACAGAAGTGATACCCGGGGCAAACCTACTATCTCCCATCCACTCATCAAGATTCCTCTTGAAGAGAGTCAATGAGGGACTCTGCCTAACCTGGACTGGGATTTTATTCCAGAGTGAAGGGAGCCTCTGGGTTATGAATCTGTCCCTCTAGCATGTCCTATTTATTTTAGTGCTGAGGTTCAAGTCTCTCGAGCTCGTAGCACGATGGGATTTGGATTTTCTGAGGTGCAGCATGTCCATTAATTCCGGGTTGGACATGGCTTTATACATCAGGCACAGATCGCCTCTGAGCAGGCGGTATGCCACTGAGTAGAGCTGGAGTTTCTTTAACCGGGCAGCATATGGCATCTGTTTGAGCCCTTTGATCCTCTTGGTGAGGTACTTTTGGGGTCTTTCCAGTTGCTGCAGGTGACTGGTAAGGTACATCCCAAAAGGGGCATTGTACTCAATTATGGGCCTGATGAGGGATGAGTAAAGAGGCACGATGACCTCCCCTGATCTAGATGTGAATCCCTTCATGATTAGGTGGGCTATATAAAATGTTTTTCTAACCACTTTGGCCACGTGGTTGTCAAATGAGAGAATGCTATCAACTTGGGTCCCCAGGTCCCTAAATACTTCTTCCATACTTAATGGATTACCACCTATGTGGTAATTTGTGGGCACTTTGTTTTTGCAAAGGGGATGACTATACACTTTTTGGCATTTAGCTTGAGGCCATGGCTCTGGCACCAGTTGTCTGTTTCTATGAGGCCCTTTTGTTGGATGCTTGTGTCGGCTGGAGAGTCTATTATGTCACCCAGTTTGCAGTTATCTGTGAACTTGGTCAGCCACAGTCCTTCCGTGTTAGCCTGTGTCTCCGAGAAATATATACCGAACAAGAGAGGTCCCAGGACTGAGCCTTGTGGGACACCACTTGTAACTGGTTTGGAGTCTGACATGGCTCCAGCAATTCTAACCATGTGGGTTCTGTCCTTGAGCCAGTTTGCAACCCATCTAGTGACATAGGGGATTATATTTAAGCTGGTGAGCTTATCTATAATGCCCGAGTGGGGTATTGTATCGAAGGCTTTTGCAAGGTCCAGGTAGACTATATGGGCCACCTTCCCCTCGTCGATGGCCTTGGTGACTGTTTCAAAGAAACTGACCAGGTTTAAGAGGCAGGATCTACCCTTAACAAAGCCGAACTGGGTAGGATCCAGTGTCTGTAGGTTCATAGGTTCATAGGTTCATACTAGGCTTTCTGCCCTAGGGCATTTATAAGCCTAGCCAGAATGTGTTTGGCTTTCACCACCCATTTTAAATTTATTTTGCTATGCCCTTTTTCGAGGTTAGTATACTATGCCTCTGTCTAACAGTGACACAGAAGTGATACCCAGGGTAAACCTACGATCTCCCATCCACTCATCAAGATTCCTCTTGAAGAGAGTCAATGAGGGACTCTGCCTAACCTGGACTGGGATTTTATTCCAGAGTGAAGGGAGCCTCTGGGTTATGAATCTGTCCCTCCAGCATGTCCTATTTATTTCAGTGCTGAGGTTCAAGTCTCTCGAGCACGTAGCTCGATGGGATTTGGATTTTCTGAGGTGCAGCATGTCCATTAATTCCGGGTTGGACATGGCTTTATACGTCAGGCACAGATCGCCTCTGAACAGGCGGTATGCCACTGAGTAGAGCTGGAGTTTCTTTAACCGGGCAGCATATGGCATCTGTTTGAGCCCTTTGATCCTCTTGGTGAGGTACTTTTGGGGTCTTTCCAGTTGCTGCAGGTGACTGTTAAGGTACATCCCAAAAGGGGCATTGTACTCAATTATGGGCCTGATGAGGGATAAGTAAAGAGGCACTATGAACTCCCCTGATCTAGATGTGAATCCCTTCATGATTAGGTGGGCTATATAAAATGTTTTTCTAACCACTTTGGCCATGTGGTTGTCAAATGAGAGATTGCTATCAACTTGGGTCCCCAGGTCCCTAATTACTTCTTCTGTACTTAATGGATTACCACCTATGTGGTAATTTGTGGGCACTTTGTTTTTGCCAAAGGGGATGACTATACACTTTTTGGCATTTAGCTTGAGGCCATGGCTCTGGCACCAGTTGTCTGTTTCTATGAGGTCCTTTTGGAGGATGCTTGTGTCGGCTGGAGAGTCGATTATGGCGCCCAGTTTGCAGTCATCTGCGAACTTGGTCAGCCATAGTCCTTCCGTGTTGGCCTGTACCTCCGCAAAATATATACCGAACAAGAGAGGTCCCAGGACTGAGCCTTGTGGGACACCACTTGTAACTGGTTTGGAGTCTGACATGGCTTCATCAATTCTAACCATGTGGGTTCTGTCCTTGAGCCAGTTTGCAATCCATCTAGTGACATAGGGGTTTATATTTAAGCTGGTGAGCTTATCTATAATGCCCGAGTGGAGTATTGTATCAAAGGCTTTTGCGAGGTCCAGGTAGGCTGTGTGGACCACCTTCCCCTCGTCAATGGCCTTGGTGACTGTTTCAAAGAAATCAGCCAGGTTTAATAGGCAGGATCTGCCCTTAACAAAGCCGAACTGGGTAGGATCCAGTGTCTTTAGGTCCCCAATATCTTTATTTATGAGGTCCATGATGATCCTTTCCATAGCTTTGCAGACCAAGCTAGTCAGGCTTATGGGGCGATAGTTTCCAGGATCCGTTGAGGCACCACCTTTATGGAGAGGGACCACTGTTGCTGTATGCCACTCTTTGGGCACATATCCTGTAGTAAGGCTGAGATTGAACAGTAGTTTTATGTTTGGGTTTAGCTCTTCTTGGAGTTCATGTAGGACGCAGCCCAGGACACCGTCTGGTCCCATTGATGCTGTGTTTTTTGCTTTGGAGAGGGCGGCTCTTACCTGAGCATCTGAGATGTCAGGGGGGCAGCATTCTGCTGGGATAGATATTTGCCCTTTTGGTGGGGAGAGGGGGGAGATCAAACCTTCAAATATGACTGTAGGCTCTAGTTAAGCAGTTGAAAAGACCTAGCCACACAGGACATACAACCACATTTTTTTTAAAAGAATCTTTTTATCTGACTTTTGATAAACAGTCATACATAGAAAATTATATGAGCTTTGTACATGCCACAGATGACTGGTCATAATCGTAATCATGGTCTTTCTCACACATTTATGATTATTATTATGCAAAGGAGCTACAGTTGATCATCTCATCATATGGTTTGTATTTTTATAATATTACATATGTATTCTTTGTAACTTATGGAACTTTTTTTAAATTAAACTCAAGTTTTTATCTTTCTTATATTATGTATTCTTTGTGGGGTTATTTTGGTTGTTTCATCTTATGTTTGTAGTTTCTTAGATTATGTATTCTCTGTAACTAGTGGGGCTTTTCCCCCAGGCCTCCAATGAAAATGGGTTGCCCACCCAGTCAGACTATACTGGTAAACAAACGTAAAATAAAATAAATAAATAAGGATACTACAGATACGGTAAATAATCCACATTTATCTATTCCATCTTGTTTAGATTCCAGTCCAATAATTACCAAAAACAGCATCTGTCTCTTGCAGTGAATAAGAATACAGTTAACTGGGTAACACTAGAACTGATGTCATACCAGTTCTGATAGTCTCAGAGGATATTTTGTCGCTAACATTAAAGCAATCAGTATTCCCTTTTCTACATACATGATTCATCAGTCTGGAGGGAGATGGTAGAGATTCATTTTCCTAAAAAGAAACTTCTCAAGTAAGAGAGACAATTTCAGACCAATAAGTTTAACTTGTAACTTTAGCAACTGTTTTTAGTGAGTCCCATTGTGTTTATTTTCTTCCAGTTATAAGTTATGTAATAACATGAGTCAACATGGTTTTACCAAAGGCATTTAAATTGCAAAGGGAAAAATAATAGTGGTAGACATGTGGAGGTTTAATTCCCACCATTGCTAACCAATGTAAAGATAGGACAGTGGACAAGGGGTGGGGTGGGGGGGGTTAAGATCCACTATACTGTCTTCCAATACAATTAAAATCTTTTAAATTTAAAAATATTAACTCTTTTAAATATTATGGCCACCAGGGATACAGTCTATTGAATCATACCACAGGTGCAAAACAAATTAAATGATGCAAAAGACCACATCAATGTGAATCACCAAATAATTCATTAAGTGCAGTTTAGCCACAGCAGCATGTGGGAAATATGTACTACTGCCCTGGCTGTAGGCTTTCACCATTCACACCCAATAAAAGGCTTCAGAATGTATACTCCACCAAGCAGGATCTTTGACTTAGCTCCCTAAACCCATTTCTCACCACTCTCTGAGCTTCAGGGTCTTCCAGGGCTCCTTTGCTTGAGGTAACTGGACTTCAAACACTGTCTTTCTCGCACACACATACACACACACACACACACACACACACACACACACACACACACACACACACACACACACACACACACACACAAACACACACACACACAAATACACTAACTTCCAAACTTCCAAGGAAGGCTAGTAATATTCTCTAACTCTATAGCCTCCTGCCCTAAATCATGCTAGTAAACTGCTACCACCTCAGGTTATCAGTTTGCAGAACTTCAGGTTACTGTTTCAGTCTTATTGATTAGCCATATAATTGTAAACCCAAATGATTTTGCGCAGATCAGTCTGATGGGTGGTGTTCCAGCAACCTGTCACCAGTTAGCCATACATATATTCTTATAAATTAATAAATGCATGAAGAGACAACCAACTACAGAGTTTTTAAAAGTGTATAAATAAAAATAATTTACTTGGAAAAGAATGAGTTAAGCAATGCACTTAACATTCAAATATGCAGGTACATGTGGAAATTCACAAGAAGCAGAAAATAATTATTTGAAGAAACAGAATGTAGTAAAGAAAACATCAAACTCCAGTTAGATTTTGTTTAGCCATTTGTTATCTTAAGGAATTACTGGACCTTAGCTAACTATTGAAATTCCCAGGCACAGAGATAAAAGTACAGAAACAAAAGACAAATCACAGCAGAAACAACAAACAAATCATAGACTGCAGGGTTCTTCTCTTCTCAAATACCTTTCTTCTTAACTATTTGGTTTATATTTTTTCTTGGAAACTGCAAATGCAACCAGAAAGGTTTTCACATTTATATACTAATGAACATGTGTACTTGTACTTGGTCAGCTATCTCTTTAAAGGATATTCTAATTGCTCTTTTATAGCCATAGCTTCCTGAGCATGGAAAGAGTCCAAGGTCTGTAAATGCATGGCAGAACAAAATACAACATGTCTGCTATACATTTCATAATATGTGTATAATATTTGAGGTTTACAATAGTAAGAGTTCATAATATTCAGTTAGAAAATAAATTTTCTAAAAAAAATAAAAAAATACACATATTGCAGATTAAATCACATATTTTTAGTTTACCTGCTGCAAGTGTTATTGGGATCAAGTTCATATCACATACCCATTATATTCTGATTCAGAAAATCATGAGATCCTAGCCAATATCATTTACTTGGAGCTATCCAAACCATTTGACATGATTCGATATCAACCTGTAAATTACATGCTATCATCAATAAATAATTATATACAGGGAGAATAATTGGTTGTTGTATCAGTCTAGTAAGGTAAGTCAAAGGTTTGTTATCTAACATTAGAATAGTTTACAAGGGTTTCCCCTAAAGTCCTGTGTTAGGACCATTCTTGCTTAATGTATTTATGTCCATGTTTCCACCTAAGTTAGGTGTGATCAGTAAGTTTATAGCATCTGCAGTCGCTAATCTTGCCGACGAATACATTACATAAATTTCTTCAACCCTTATTTGTATTGAATTCATCAAACAAAATTGCCTTTAACATGAATAAATGTGATGTACTCCATATGGGTCATAATAACGGAGATTATCCATATTCTATTAATAATCATGTACTTTTGACTAAGTAAGAGAACTGGGAGTTATAACTGAGCAGATGTTCAGCTACAAAATTAATGTTAACAACCTAAGAAGATGTTTTATTATCTGATAAGGGCATACTGCATACCACTTCATCTAGATATCCATCTGTCATGTTTACTATGCATAAGATATTGATTAACCCTACATTCACCATAGGACACTGTTTTGATCATACATTATTAGGGATAGAAGATTAGAACTGGTACAGATTTTTTTACAAACAAGATTTGCAGTATGCATCATTTATCTGATAAAGAATGATTAATCACAGTAATATGAGCTTGTTCTCTGTTTTATATAAGCTGTTTACAGAGGGCATAATCCTTCTGCTTGGGAATTATCATAATGACACTTTATTTACTGCCTTGGGGATTAAGTTTATAATTTACCATCACTCAGCAAGAAATAATCTCTGTTTGAATACATTGATAATTTTAACTCAACTGTTAAGAACATTTTTTTATTACCACAGCATCTGGACTTTGAAAACATCTTCCAGTAGAAGTGAGGCTAATATCATCACTTTAAAAGTTTAATAAGGTGGGCCCAGTAGTAGATTATATGATGCTGCCTTTTTTGGGTTCATACGCTTTGGTAACTTTTAATAAAGTTTAGAATCAGTTATTCCCTTGCACATTGTAACACTGTATAAGACAGAATCAAAACTGCTGAAATGGGCATATTTTCTAAAATCTGCATGTGATACAGGTCAATGGTCATAATATATGCTATAAACATATGACAGATACACAAGAAATAGAATATATGATCAGTAACATAGACATCTATACAATCCTCTAGAATAACATCATAAGTCCCCCAACCAATAACAAAACAAAACCAAACAAAACAGACTTCATGTGGGAGACTAAAACTCTAAAAACTGTTGTCAAAGATGAGATTATGGTGGTTACTGAATTCCTGTGGACATTTGTGTTGTAGTTGCTGAATTATTTGAATCATATTGGTTGTGTACATCCCCCAAGGTAGTCAAGATCAGCACCTATTTCATTTGGTTGCTGCACACCATCCATACTATAATATTGGTAAATCAGTAGGAAATGGCTTAGTTTCCTCACTTGAAGCTAGTGGTAAAGTTTTCTACTGCTGGGTAATGTAACATTTCATAGCTGATGCAGACAATCAACCTCTTGCACTCTATTAGTCTAAACTAGACACTAACCACAAAAACAGAAGACCCTAAAAGTCAGCTTAAGCCAATCCGGCAATTTCTATAATAACTCCTTTACCAAAACAGAAAAGGGCATTCATCTCTCAGCAACAGGAGGGTAGGACCAAAGAAGATGCTCAAAATTTGCTTTTCGTACTATCCAATGCAGACATTTAGGTGCCCATTGCCACTTAAACAATGGTTTTAAATGGGTAAGTAGAACAATGTTCAAATGTGGACAACTGCCACAAAACTCACAAGAACCTATTAGAAATGGCCAACATGGTCCCACTAGCTCCTCCCTCTCCTTTACATCTATTGTCTGCAAGTGATAAGACTGTTACTCAGAAACTATTTATATACATTTGTAGTGGAAGGGCCCTGCCTAATTGTAGTGAGATACTAGACAAAGCATCAAATTACTCAGTCTAAAACCAGCCTCCCCACAGCTCTGCTCTCCAGGTGTGTGCAGTCTGTCTCTCTCTCTGCCATGCCTTAACAATATGCATGAGTTGAAATATTTACAGCCATCAGCCTGCATTAATCTGTTTTTTTTTTTGTTTGGTATTGTGAGCCCCCCTATACCACTCAAACCTATTTATACTGACTCCAAGATTGCCATACCTCAGAGAATATTGTGGGAAATGACCATCTCAAACTTGATATATGTATGTCCACTTTTTCAGTCATTCAGTCTCCATGTTTCAAGACTCACTCTAGCAGGTCCCTACCATTTCAAATGGTTACTGGCCCCCTACCATAATATAAAGGCAGATTTGTCCTACTTGATACTTAAACCTCATATCTCACCAAATCTATCCAAAGCATTAGAAAGGCTGGCAAAAACTTCCTCCAGACCATCGGTGCAAAACAAAGCTTTTGCTAAATGGATGTCAGCCACCCAGTTCCCAAATATAGTAAAAACAGTTCAGAAGTGATGTTTCTAATAGCAAAGCAAAAGGAAAAAGAGAACACCCTTGTGTTGTGACCCAACTGAATGGGAAAGGAGAAAGTGCAGAGTGATTCACATGTAGTATAGCTCACAGCTTTGTGACTGGTACACCGCTGATAATAAAACTGGGAGCCACTAAGGCCATACTCCATCAATCATAGCACTTTTAACAAACAATTTTGTTTCAAGCTATTGAATGCTTTATTAAAATCTAGGAAGAGAGTCCCCATTTCAGAATATATGGTATTATAACTGGACATGATGTTAAACAAATGCCTTATTACATATGGACTTCCATGTCCTTTCATGAAACCCATCTACATCAAACCAATTAAGCCTGGCATAAGAGGCTACAAAGTAACCATAATGATCTGTGCTAACATCTTGATTTTACAATTTATTAATAAAATAGAGTGGTAATTGTCTGCATGCATAACTCCAGTCCAGGTTTAGAAAGAACAACAATCAGACCTTTCATGAATTCTCCATTAAGCCCACCATCTTCCTCCCCTGTCTCTTACAGACATGGCCAATAGATCTTCTATAATTTCTTCTAGTAGTGCCTGTAAAACTGTAGATGAGGCACAACTAAACCTGGTATTTTAAACTGTTTTAGATAATGCATCATTTCACAAAATGTTGCAATGGAAAACAGGGTGTTGAGTACCTCACACTGTTGTTTTGAAATCTGTGTTACATCATTGATCTACTGGGGCCAGCCTTTATCTGCCATCCCTATAAATGGACTGCAGTGTATATCCCTTTAGTACAGCTCCATGTAAATCATTGGAAAACCCCAATAATATAAGAAGTACATGCTGGAATCTCATCTGGTCTGCCTATCAACAACATGTGGCTTTCCACAGACTTCTTCATGAACTAAAGAACTGTCATCATACTATGTTTGGATCCTTCAGACCATGATCTGATGGTCTGAAGAAGCAGGAAAGCCGCAAAAGTGCTCCCCTGTCTGTTTTGTGTACATCTGTTACTGTTATTAAAACTGTTTTCACTCAACTTCAGCCTTTTGGATGTCCGTTTTTGGAACAGTAAAAAGGAACCTCTAGAATGATCTAAGAGGAAAGAGGATTCAGTTGTGAGATTTCAGTCAATCTTCAGTCTTATTACTCAGGACTGTAGGGATCAGCTTTGTCAAGCAATATCATCATATGATCTAATAAAGAGATTAAACAACTTCAAGTAATTAAAGTGCCAAAGCCTGATAACATTAACTCAGAAATAGGTTCATAGGTTCATAGGTTGGTACTAGGCTATTGGCCCTAGGGCCTATACAAGCCTAGCCATAACAATCCCCTGGATATTTCTTCCCACAGTATTTACTTCCCTGGACCCCTGTCTAGCAGGGCAACTGACGTGATCCCTGGGGTGAATTTCCTATCTCCTATTCAATCGTCAAGGTTCCTTTTGAAGAGGGTCAAGGAGGCACTCTGCTTGACATGTATGGGCAGTCTATTCCAGAGTATGGGGAGTCTCTGGGTCAGGAACCTATCCCTCCAGCATGTTTTGTTCATTGTGATGACAAGGTTTAGATCCCTGGAGTGTGTGGCTCTGAGGGATTGGGATTTCTTCAAGTGGAACATGTCCAATGGCTCAGGGTTTGACATGGCCTTGCATGTTAAGCAGAGATCACCTCTGAGTAGACTATATCACAGAGTATAGCTGGAACATTTTTAGATGGTCAGCACAGGGCATCTGCTTTAGGCCTGTGATTCTTTTAGTGAGGTATTTCTGTGGCCTTTACAGCTGTTGCAAATGTCTTGTGAGGTACATACCAAATGGGGCATTGTACTCTATAATGGGTCTAATGAGGGATGCATGCAGTGGGATAATGACCTCCTTTTTTCTGGATGAAAAGCCCTTAGTGATGAGGTGTGCCACATAGAAGGATTTCCTGACTGTTGTGGCAATGTGGTTATCGAAGGTGAGACCACTGTCCACCTGTGTCCCTAAGTCTCTCATCACACTTTTGGTGTTTAGTGTACTGCCACCTATGTGGTAATTCATGGGTACATGTTTTTCCCAAAGTCATAACTATACATTTCTTGGCATTAAGCTTGAGCCCATGGCTCTGTCACCAAGCATCTGTTTCTGTAAGGCCCTTTTGTAGAATATCCACATCATTTGGGGATTCATTAATGGCTCCCAGCTTGCTGTCATCTGTGAACTTTGCTAGCCGGAGTCCCTTAGTGTTGGCCTGTACTTCAGAGAAGTAGATGCCAAACAAGAGCAGTCCCAGGACTCCACCCTGAGGTACTCCACTTGTCTGGAGCTAGATTTGGAGTCGGCTACTTTTACAGTCTGGGTTCTGTCAGTAAGCCAGTTGGCAACCCATCAAGGGACGTAGGGATTTATGCCCAGCTTAGTAAGTTTGTCTATGATTCCAGAGTGGGGGATGGTGTCAAAGGCCTTGGTGAGGTCCAGATAGGCTGTATGGACCACCTTACCCTCGTCCACAGCTCTGGAGACTGATTTGAAGAAGTCACTCAGGTTTAGGAGACAAGATCGGCCCTTCACGAACCCAAACTGGGTGGGGTCCAGTGTTTGAAGGTTGCCAATGTCTTTGTTTATAAGTTCCATGATAATGCATTCCATGCCCTTGCAGATCAGGCTTGTCAGACTGATGGGACGGTAGTTCCCAGGATCCACGGTGGATCCCCCCTTGTGAAGTGGAATAACTGTAGCTGTGCACCACTCAGTGGGCACGAAGCCTGAGGTGAGGCTATGATTAAACATGACACTTAGGTGAGGTGCCAGTTCAGCTAACAAAAAAGGAAAAAAATCCAACTAAGAGTATCAAAAGTTTTCTTAGGGATTTCAAATGTAGAAGTTACTTCCATTAGAACAACTTCCTTACTTGCAAGAAGACTGCAGTTCACTTGTAAGTCAGGGACTTTGTCCTAGGTATCTATATACATAAACCCAATGAAGATCTGTGCATTCCACTTACAGGTCTATATTTTTAACCAATATAATTTAGATGCTGTTTATCTTAAAATTGTTTAATTGATGTTAACTTCTCTTCCCTAAGTTAACACACCAAAACCAAACTATGTTGTTTATTACAGGCATAAAAACCTATAACAAATTATAAAGAGTATAAACTATGATAGACTTTGCTCTCTCAAGTCACAATATTCTTATCAGCCTAATCCCTAAGAAAACTTTTGATACTCTTAGTTGGATTTCTTTCCTTTTTTGTTAGCTGTGCTGCGGGGAATGGAGCTCCTAATGGAAATTCACTCTTTGAATTTGAAAACATGTTAACTCTTACTCTGTGCTCAGATTTGTCAATTCATATCTGATGAAATTGCACTAGCTAGAGGCACTAAATAAGGCTGCCCATTTCTACAGTTGTTGTTTGCATTAGTCACACCTCCTTCGAGTGAGCAGTCAGAAATGCTACTATAAAAGGATTTAATAATTTAACTCTACAAGAAACCAAAATATCTCTATTGCTGATGATGTATTGATTTTCTCAGAGCAGTCAAACAGATCACTAGAAGACTTTTGGGAATTAGTCGGCCATTTCTTTGAAATCTCTGGCCTATAGTTTAACTAATTTAAATCCATGTGCTTCACCTTTAAATTTGGCTCAGAGAACATCTGAAATCAAAGAATAAATTAACTTGAGTGTCTTTTAGTTATACAATATTTACAAATATCTAACTTTAGCAGTGCAACCAGGTCTGTGACACAAAGGGATAAAGCCCTAACTGTGCCTAGATGACCCAGGTTCGAACAGCAGCTTAGGAGCAGGAAGAACTGGGTGGGGAGCATGTGAAATGAGCAGCATATGACTTGCTCATCCTAGGAAGAGAGAGACTGGTATATTCCTGATGGTCACAAATACTGCTGTGCAAGCCCACAGGACAATGGCTATTCCTGAGAAGATGTGGGCTGGGCTCTCTGAAATTGGTAAAGGTAGTCCTGAGAACATTTGCCTGGAAGTACACATGCATCATAGTAGGGTATTGGTGTCCCCTGCAATAATGTGGGTGCTCAGGTCAGCCATCAGTGGTAGGGTTAGAGACAAAATTAAAATGCCCTTTCAGTGATGGATGGCTGCAGAGGGGGGAGGTACACTGAATAGTTCCCCCAACCTGGTGGCAATTAGGTCACTCCTAAAACATGGACATCCCCAGTATGAAAGGTTTGAAGGGTTTTGCTAGGAGAATGCCCTCCTACAGCAGCTAGATAGATGAATAAACATTATTAGGACACAGACTCCTCCATGGCTGCTTCAATGAAAGCTCCATCAGTCAATCTTCTCCTGGTGCAGGTAGGGCCCCTCGCTGTAAGACTGAATGGGTTTGAGTCCTATGGGAGGATGGCTTGACATTCAACAGACATGAAAGGGAAAAAGCACCTAGAAAAAAACACTTTAGTAGTACAGCTCAAGTCAACTTTCAATATATTTATTGACAAATATTAGGTTTAATTTAAAAATGAACTGCTCTTTATCTGCCATTTGAACAAGTATTAGCAGTCATTAAAATTACTATCCTTCCTAAAATAGTCTGATATTTGCAAACCACTTGAATAAATCCACCAAAGTTGTGCCTGTGTCATGTATAGCAGCACTGCAGAAAATACATTTGTGTTGAGTAAGTAATCTGAAATCTTCATGTTCCCGGAGTGGTATGCATTGCAAATGCTACTTGGTACACCATGTGTCCCATACTAGAGGACTGCCTCTTTAATGGCAATAAGTCTGGAGTTTGAGTCGTATGACTATGACTGGACATTTAGTTTGGTAAAAGCTTGGAAACATCTATTTGTGTCTTGTGTTTAGCATCTGCATGTGTTACCCTGAACCAAGTACTTTTTTGTTGTGCCTCAATCACAGGACAATAGTCATCCCATGTCTCAACACTGACATTTATCTTGTTTTTGAATGTTCATCTCAAAATATTAAATTAATATGAATTTGGTAGTCACATGACTTCACTCGAGTTGTACTCCGGTGGTCCAGCAGCATCATTTTGCATTCATTCATTCATTTCTTTCTTTCTTTTTTTCTTCTTTTTTTGAGTTGAAATTATGACCTCACTGAAAAGGCAAGGGAACCTCACAGAAAAATGAAAGTCCTTTATTCAACGTTTTGAGCTACATCAGTTTGTAGGAGCCCTTAGAGATAAATCAGGATGGAACAATGCATGCAGAATAATGTTGTAGATAAGGAATGAGGTTTAAAGGAAGGCAAGAATTGAATAAGCTATGTAATGCTTGACTGACAATGGCCAGATAGATTATAAGTGATGTATAATGTTTGCAACTGAAAATATGTCAATATGGCTTGTTTTCAGTTATATAAATGCATGATTGCCAATGTCATAAGTGATAATTTAATAAAGTTGTGTCTTGTTGAAAAAAAAAACAATATTTTATATATATACATGTACTATATTTAATTATGGAAAAGAAAGCATGCAACCAGTAACAAAAACAGCCATTCAGATTATGTTCACTGAAGCATATGGCTACAATATTCTGTACTTCATGGAGTTCATATAAAATATGTAAGTAGCACTTTTATAATAAGTTATTTGGAAGTTACATTGGCTCATGCTAACATAGCTAGCATTGCATTTTGAACAGTGACAGTTCTACTATAGGACTAACTTTTTATATAGTCAGATGAGACACAGAGTTTGTTCATAGCCCATAGCTTCTGTCTAAGCTTACTGCCAAGGATACTGTCAAACAGCTCAGCCATATCACCCCGTATTGTTGCTAGATTAAGAATGTCAACCACTAAACATCTCTAATGAAAATGTGCAATCACCCAGTCAGTCATCCAGACTGTTACAAATTGCAAGGTAAGTATTCTGCCTGACATATAAGGGATCCTGTCCCAGAAATGGGCTGTTACAGCACAGGTATGAGAGCAAAACTTTGGTCATGCCTTTTTTCAGTGTCACGGGTGCAAGAACAAAATTCTGATTATGACTTTGCTTCATGTACACATTTACGGCTGCATTTCAGTTCTATTCAGTATATATTCACTATTTAATCTTACTCATTTTGCTTTAAACTTGAAATATTTATTACATACTGTATTTCCTTTCATATTTTTGAAAGTAAGCATGTTTTTGTCTTTAGAATGGATTCACATTTGTATCCTTTTATTTATTAAAAGTGAACAAGGACAGCGAGTAAAAATGTGTTATCTGGCTGATTCAATGTTTCATCAATAAAATTCATACAATGTATATGCACAGTGAAGTGATAAAACTCAATTAATTTCTACAGAATGTTTGTTAAATGCAGTAGATTATACTGTCCCTCCCTTACTACTTTAATGACGTAGGCAGGCACCAGTACCAGTCATAATTCAGCACTGACAACAGCTTGTTTTTAGTTTGTCTGTACTTAACTAGCACTGTGCTTGATGATACCTATAAGATCAGTAACCACTGATCATGTGCACATCTGAGGCTTTACAACAATATGCAAGGTTATTTCAGCACTTACAGTACAACACCCACACTTGCTGGAAGTTACATAACTTGAAATTTGACAAGGAACTGTTTGCAGGCACTATACTGAAATAATCTGATGATCTATATTATTCAGGTAGCTTCTTTTGTTGACTTGCTGCACATATGCAGGACAATATATTGATTTCCCTCAATGTCAGTAGAAGGGACAGGGACTGTTAGCATCATCCTCAAACACACATTTATCCATTAGAAATCTTAGTTTGATGCTCAATTATGCTGATAGCAGTGGTGCAGCTGCAGTGGCAGTGACCTATTACTGATCAGTGATGCAAGTCTGGAAAGCGCGTTGTTGTCAGTATTAAAGGCAATGGTGTCACCATTTCCATTACACTGGGCACTTCATTGCACCTTTACTTTTAGCCTGCTTTTCAATTGGTAGTGAAAAGCATGGGAAGATAAGAGCAGCACTTGTAGCCATGAAGCTTGCAGCAATATTTACACTTGTAATTAAAACTGAAAGTAAAATTCCAGTATCAAGAGTTTTTCTACCTTTTATCAAGGCTGGGATCCCACATTTTGCATCCTCATGGTCATAAATTGCAAAGAAAAAATGCTTCAGTTCCTTTTAATTAAAATCAGTTTTAGTTGTATGCTAGCACTTCAAACTGTGGATGTGAAAACAACATAACTAAGCTTTAGATGAACAACAAAATGCTGTACATTGTTTCTCTGTGTTTACCTTTTTCCTTTGAAGACTGCAAACTCAATTTCAAATATGTTAGCCTTTATGATAGCTCCTGTGAATGTCATATAATAAAGCAATAACCGATGATGTGGTGTGGTATATTGAAGATTTGCCCATGGTTGGTATGGTTTAATCACAAGGGCAAAGCCCGAGTGATTAAACAAAGGCAACCATGGGTAAATCTTCAATATACCACAACCACGGAGTCAGTTATTGCTATTATACAATGACATTATTTAAGAAAAAAATACTTACCTTTCTTAAATAATGTCTTTGCATAACGGCGGATTACTGTTCTTCCACTAGTTGTGGTATACTGCTGGTTCACTTTGATGTACTGCGCATGTGTATGGGACTTAAGTTCCCACGTATATTCAGTACATCAGTGCTTTGAAATGGAAGCAACAGAGAAAAAAAAGACTCCATTCCTCAGTTTTCTCTTTTTTTTTTTTTTTTAATTGTAAAAAAAAGGTTTTGGGGCACCTTATACCAAAGGAAAAAAGTCTGGGTGACCGGACCTTTTTCCGTTGGTATATTGTGGGATTTACAACAGGCACGCTGGTTGGGCTGGGCCAATCAGCATGCACATTTTCCGATAGTAATAGGGAGTCATTGTAAAATCTTTTTTAATGAAGAACACTGCTTAAGACATGAGTCTATAGTAGATATATATGGTTCCAGCCTTACTTATAAGAGCTGTGCAAATTTTCTAATTTTTTTTAGCAAAAGTAAAATCTATGTTGTTTCCCATGATTATTAACTGCAAAAACAGAATGTTTCATAACAAGTTAGATAAATCAGTTTAGGTTGTAAAACAATATTTTATCATCAGGAAAATGTTAACCAGTGCTTCCCATGATCAACTGAATAAATTATATTTTTTAATCCATCCCAAAATGTTTGGTGTTACTTTCCCACAATTATTTTAATATACTGTATGTTTCTTTCACATGCTTATAAACTGCAAAGTAAGACTATATTAGCACAGCTCATGGAAAATTGGATTAATTTGTTTGTTAGAGTCTCA
>NC_056725.1:1337742771-1337872771 GCF_019279795.1 Protopterus annectens
TGATGGCATTGACTTTTATAAATACCAACTCTCCAACATGATTGCTATGGATGAAACTGCAGTGTTTATGGGCCAAGGATCTCAAACAACAATTGATCAGAGGGGTGCCTCGTCAATCTATATTCCCTCAACTGGTTACGATAGTGAACGTGTTACCTGTATTTTGGCAATTCGTCTAGATGGAAAGAAAACCCCACCTCTAATCATTAGTACGGGCAAGAAAGATAAGACTGAACGTGTTTCAGGCATTTACATTCTTGAAACCAAAAAAGCCTGGTGCAAACAAGCAGTTATAAGGAAGTGGGTCGATGTAATGCTGCCACTTGTTTTGCGAGGTGGCTAAAGAGGTCTGCTAGTCTGGGATTCAGCCAGCACTCACTGCGCTAAATAAATCAAGAAATTCCTAGTACAGAGGAGAATGACTGCCTGTCTCCAGACTCTTGATATTGCAAAAAAACAAGCCATTCAAGGACCATTTACACATGAAACTCAATGACTACATTGAAAATAGAATAGAGAGAAATCAGCATGGAAACTTTGTGAAGCCTAGCCTACAAGAGGTCATGACTTGGGTGAAGAATTCATGGAGATGGAGTCGCAAAAAATTCAGGCTGGAATTCGGGGGTTAGACACATGACAATGTTCCAGAAGAAGATGACATGACTGTATTTGAATAACTGTGAAAGCCAAGGTGCAGATGTTTGTTGCACTGTTTATGTAGAATTCTCACACATTGTCAACCCGTTATTAGAATTGTTGTCCAATAATAGAAAAGTACGAAATAAATGTCAATTTGTGTACATGAATAAATGTCGATTTTTGTACATGAATAAATGCCGATTTGTGTTCATTAATAAATGTCAATTTTTGTACATGAATAAAGGTAGATTGTTGCACAGTGCGGGTAAATAAGGAATCCCCTGATAATAATCCCTAATGCACATTTCGCCAGGAGAAAGAATATAAGACCCGGTCTTATTTTTGGGGAAATATGGCATATATATATATATATATATATATATATATATGTTAATTCACAGTGTTAATTTTAAAATGTTGTGTGTTACCTTCCATAAGCATGAACTTCAAAGCAAGGAAGTTTTGGGTAGGCTCAGGGAAATTAAGTTTGATGTGTTTGCTAACATTTCTAATACTTCTTGTGTAAAATACGATTTCATATTCTATCAAGAGGAAAATAATGTAGGTTGCGTTCCATTTTTTTTTAATTATATGAAATCAGTTTCCACTGTTTGCTCATGTTTCTGCCAGTACTCATGAAAGCAGTATCTGTTTTTCTTTTATCTAGACCATAATATATTTTGCTTCCTCATGATGTTTTTTTTTCACTATGCTTCTTCCCTTCATTCCTCCCTCTCATCGAGTCTCCCTCAAACATTCTATAGACCATTCCCTCAATACTTGGAAGTCACCAGGGTGAGAGCAAGAGCTGACCAAATGTGCCATCATGCAGGCAGCCATAGAGGTGGTCTGTGCCCTCACTGGTATCCCAATGAGGATTGTTATATTTGTAACAGCCTAACCCCCCCCCAGTGGCTTACATGAGTTTCACACTACCATAGACCCTCCTATTCCCTATCCATATGTATGTATGTATGTATGTCACCATTCACATGCTAATCAGGGCTACCATGATCAGCTTGGGATTGCCAAACCCACATCCCTAATCATGACCATTTCAGAGCCTTGTAAGGTTCCATTTGCTTATTAGAAATGAGCTGATTGGGACTATCACTTCGTCACCTCAGGATATGCAAGCTGGCATGAACTATTCACTCCCATCATTTCCACCTTTCTCTTTCAGTGCCCAAGTCGCTACTTGAACTTGGGTCCTCTAAGCCATAGTCAAAGCTTCATCTGCCTACACTAGAGAGACAGATGTTGCTTCCTCTTGATAACTTCAACACATCTTTAACCAGTGGTGCTTCAGAACAGTTCCTGTGCAAATACGCATGTGGCATTGACATTATTTACCTGTTATAGTCTCGAGCGTTCTCTTAAGAACATATGACCTGCTGCCTACTGGAAATTCAGAAACTGGCATGTCATTAGCCTGTGTTCTTTGCTTGAACGTCTTGCAAACAACCATGGATATATATATATATATATATATATATATATATATATATATATATATATATATATAAATATATAGATAGATAGATATATGTCTACTTTCATTTGTCGAAATTACACTTACCCAAGTTCCAAATCCGCGAGACCACTTTTATGAAAGATGAAAATAATGAAGCCTTGGATCACTGACATTTATTCACAGAGTAAATAACCATTTAGCCACCAGGACAAATCAACTAACCAGAACAACTTCAAACCCACCAAACTGAGAGGCTTTGTCCCCCACCCCCAACTAAATATACCAACTCCAAGATCCCACTACACTGGAGAAAGGGACAAAGTTCACCATGTTGGCCAAGTGGTTATATGTATCTTAGGTGGTTCATTTTTAATATTAAAGGCCACTGAGATATACACCCATCCTTCAAGTTAGTGTTGTCGACTTAGATGTGAAAAGTAAAGCAGGCTGTTGCACTACTTCTCTAATGGACCAAGTATTTTAGACTGAGGGATTCACTCAGAAAAGTGGCCCTGAAGCTCTATAAGCCAAAGTTAAACTTCTTGCAAATATATATGGGGCAGCATAAAGGGTAAGATGATTGCAACTGCTTCACATTTATATGAACAAAGACCACATTTTCAAATAAGGTTATAACCTGTTAAGCTGAGTAATGCACTTGGTAAAGTATGAAGTGATCACTACCACTGCATTTTATAACTGGTTTAACTATCAAGTAAGCAATGGCATTTTAACTGTCTTGGTCCTTCAGCACCATATGAATCATACTATAACACTCTTGACCTATGGCTGTCATACCATAGGAGAATTTAAAATCTGGACCAGTGCCCCGTTCTTTAACTTAAATTTAGTGCAAATGAATTGCTTTTCACAAAGTATAAATGACATGATTTTTTTCCTGCCTGAATGAGGATTAGAGCATTTGATTACTTTGAAAATGAAACATTTGTCCTTTGCACTAGTACAGGATGTTTGTGAAATTCTGCATCATAACTTTATCTTCTTTGCGGATCCCATAGCTGCCTAATTGGCAGTCAGCAGCAAGATAGTTTAACCATCCTACTCCAATCAGTTTTCAGAAAAGTACAGTTCATAAAGAGGTAATCCACAAAGAGTCCCTGTGCATTACCACTTTCAATGTGTGTGCCATTAGAGAGAGTATCATAAGGTGCCAGCCACTATGTCCCATCTTTCAACCAGTCTTCCACTCTGAGTATAATGGGATTATTTACTGTATGGCTGTCTAAGATGTGAGTGATACCAGTAGGAGGAATGATGTCAGATGTCTTCAGTACATCCAAGAGCATCACATGACTGGGATACCTTTAAATAGGTTAGACACGGACACAATATAAAGATCAAGCTCAACATACACAATTTATTTCTAACTTTTCTGTTCTTACAGATCTTCAGTTAGAACAAAATTCTAATAATAGCACATTCAGTACTCTCTCAATGATTATTGTATGCTATACAATAACAATAATGGCTTACAGTTATTCAAAAACAAGCATGCTGATTGGACACCCCAGTCAGCGTGCCCACTGTAAATCAAGTATATTCCAATAGAAAAAAGTCTGGTAGCTTAACTACTATTGAGCGGGTCTATATTAGATCAGCAAATGCTTAAAAAAGCGAACGCTGATTGATCAACCTTATATAAGTGAAAGCTTACAATCTCGAACTGTCAGATCAGCGATTTTTTTCCTAGGGGAAAAAAATTGCTGATCCAAAACACATACACACAACACAAGCACACCAAACAAACAGAAATCCACACACATACACCTAAAATCTGACACCTAACCCTACACTAAACTATGCACACACCACTAACTATTCACTTACCTTAACCCAAACCCTAACCCTAAGGTCCGTCACTATCACACACTCACCTCACCCACTCCCTAACCCTAACTCAGCTAACCCCGCCCTAACCCTCACGTCCACACAATCGCACACATACCTAACCCGAGCCCTAACCCTAACTCACCTAACCCAACCTAACACTCACATCCACACAATCACACACTTACCTGAATCCGACCCGTAACTTTCCACCACAGCACTGAAAATACCGAAGCAACAGAAACAGACAACTGAATTCTTTCCCTAGGCAAAAATTTGGGTTTCTCTTGCTTCGATATTTTGAACATTTGCTAAAATAAGGTTGATCAATCAGCGTTCACCTGTTTAAGCATTCGCTGATCTAATATAGACCCTATTGAGCAACCAGACTTTGTGTTAAGGTATGCTAAACAAATAATGATTGTCAACCATTTTAAAAGGACAGAGCAAACTATGAGAAAAATCAGGACAGTTAAAAGGTACAGTTCAGCTGACATCAAAGATGTCAATGCTTTTCACCTTACCTCTCAACTGTCTAGACTTTAACAGAATGCAGCTCACTTTTCTCATATATTTGCCCTGTCCCTCATTTTTTTGCTAATGCTGCCACACTTTTTTAATGTATAAATAATTAAAACAAAGAAATAGACAGAGGCAAACCAAACACTGGTATGCTGTCTTCTATGCCAGATCCCCAGCCATGTACTGATGTACTCTGCAAGTGTGCAGATGTACATAACATTCACATGCACAGTACACCAGTAAATCAGGAAAACAGCAGAAGAACATTAAAGTGCCATTATACAAAGGCATTATTTAAGAAAGGTAAACAATTCCTTTCTTAAATATTGTTGCATAATAGCAATAACCCACTCCTGGAAGTGGGTACTACAGGATTTACCCATGGTTGACTTTGTTTAATTACTCAGGCTTTGCCTTTGTGATTAAACCACACCAACCATGGGTAAATCCTGTGATAACCACACCCAGTCATGGGTAGTTGCCGAAGTATACTATTCAAGATGAGAGACATACTGTAACCTGGCATACAGAAACACCTTCCCTAATGAACAGGGGCCATTACTGCCATTTTTGATTGCCTTAGCACTGTATGGTCCTGTGAATTCAAATTCAACAAAACATATCACAATAAATACATAAAACATAAATCCAGACAATGATAGTAATAGTTAATACCCAAAGCCATAATAAAATTAAGAGTGAGTAGTTAAAACAGTTCCCATTACTACATTAAAGTATGTAAATCATTAGTCACACAAGTATGTTAGGTAACAATTAAAATATTTAAGGGACTTCATAAAGCCACCTACATATCACACTTCCTATAGCCATCAGGATTCATTTTGAGTAACCAAAAGCAATTTTGGTGACTCTAAACAACTTGTTCGCCAAAATGAATTTCACCGTCCCTCTGTACTGCCCATGTGGGAGAATGCACCTTACATCCTGTGAACTTATATATACCATCTCCAGAGTTGCACAGCAATGGAAAAACAGGATAACTCATTATCAAAGTATTTTCAGTGAACTTTTTTAATCTTTTTACATTCACTGAAAGTGCTGTCAATTAAACTATAGGAACCCTAGTCACTGTCAAGGCAGACTCCAAATGTATGGTGCTAGGTTTGCAAAGGAACTCACATCAGTGGTTTTAGGTAACACTTGTGACCACTAACAGTGGCTGAGAAGAGGTGTCATAGTGACCTGCAAGAGATCAACGAGTCTTTGAAACAGGAGGACTAGAAAGATATAACCCAAGACTTTTATATATATTATAAGTGAAAGATTTGGTAAAGAAGAGTACTGAAACTACTTGTGTGCTGGAAAGTTGGGCTATCAAGATCCTATACATCCTACTGAGCTCCCCAGATGCACAGCTCTTTAACCTTTTTGAGCATCACAGATTAAGGGATGGTTTGTTCTATGCAGATTTGTACACCAGTGATTTGAAAATGCTTGCAGTAAATATTTGGGTGCACATTTGCTGGTAGCAGCTGTACTGGTGCCTTGAATCTAGCTCTTATTCTGTAGACTGACACCACAGACAACACTAATTTCCTGTTGAAGTCCCCGTCTTGGATAGGATTAGCCACTTACTCCAAGTTGTTCTGTACTGTTGCCTTCATATCAGCCTTGCCTTAAATGTGTTCCCCTTTCTCTTCTGAAACTGATGCATGCATCTCCCTCCTTCCCTTATACAGACATTATATCCCTACCTGGCTATATCGTGCATTGACTACTGCCTCACCAGTACCTCACCACAATTGTTCCTTCTGTATTAGATTCTATCCTAGCACACGGTGATTCCTAGTATTGATTTTACTGCACCAAGTTCTCAGCGATAGGTGTTATATCTAGGTCTGATCGGAGAAGTATATGAAATTGCATATGGTATGACAAGTGTTGAGACATGTTGATCTGCTCTGCGTTTCATCTGCTGCTTATTACTCTGTGGTGTTACGTGGACCTGACACTGAACCACTGAAATGTGCACTAGCGCACCCAGAATACCTGTCTGTAATTTATAACTTTGCAGTTCTTTCTCTGTAGAATCTAGTCGCTCCACATAACTGCTATGGAAAGATTAGTAAACCTGAAATGCAGGAGCTGCTGTTGGAGCAAGAGTTTTGCTGGGTTAGTGCCATGAGCACAGGGAGTGCTGAGTGATTCACAGCTGTGAAAACAGATGTCTGCCTGGAATGCACCTCCCTTTTATTATCAGACAAGCTGATCGCATACAGCATTTTTCTTTTTCTAAACTGGAAATAGAATGGTAACCTTTATTGCTTGCTTGTCATTTCTGGTTGGTGTCCAATAGCATTGTTTACAGTTATCAGCTCACACATATTTTCTTGGTTTACTACGCATTATGGGATGTCTTCAGACTTACCCAGTGTATGTGATGCAGTATAGTCAGGAAAAAAAGCATGAAAAATAAAAGCTTGGGAACAAAGCATCAAGTATAATCAATACAAAATCAGTAAGTGACTAAATAAAGTGTTTCTATCATATTCTTTAGCTGAAGCACACACTTTGGAAGACCTGGGTACTAAAATGGTAAAACATTAAGTATATGACTGCTACACTTCACTGCTCATATGTAGTACATGAATGCTGTAGAAATGGATACATACAAGGCCACCTGTTCTAATGTGTTACAACAGTTTGTTTTTTACAAAGTATACTAAGCAATTAAGTAAAACTTGTCTAACCTCTCTCTGACTTATAATATGCATAGCAGATAAAAATGAAATCTGTCAGAGTTCATAATTATCATTGTCAATCTGCATTCAGATAACAGAGGTAATGAGATTAGAAGGCAATATTTAAGAGAGAAAGCAGTTTAAAATTGTGGTTTGTTTCTTAAAGGTGAAGAAGGTGTGTGTGCCACAACAGTTGAGTCATCTCTTAAGCTCACGGTTCAGATTATTGGATGCTATCTTCTGACAGATAATATTTCTGTGTTATTACCCATTACAGTGTTAGTGGAAATTCCTTCTGTAGTTACTCAGGGTACACTCTGAGATCATATCTGTTTGTAGGCACACAGTATCTGCCATGGGGTAACCTGTAAACAAAAGCTACAGAAGGATGGATGTGGTAGGTAAGAAATGCAAGGAATTTCCGAGTTATGTAGTCTTTATGTATAATTAACTAGCTTTGCAATCTGCATTTTTATTTAATCATCACAGACCTTTGCTCATCTGCTTACTAATACAAAAACTAAAACCTCGACAGTCCATCAACTTCAATATTGCTGATGCAGCCTCCTCCGTGCAACTTTGAATGCCTGGATATTTACTCAAGTGTGAGCACTGAACTTTGGTCAGGAACAAAATACTTATTATTGTGATGACTCAGGCAGTTTCTCCTCTACAAAACATTCCACCTTTAACATGTTCAGATATGTTTGCCATATTTGCCATTTTTTGTATTTTCAGGCTTCACAATGAATTGTTGTGGATCCATCAAAGAATTTTGGCAACAACTTAAAACTTTAACATCCCTTCTGCAAGATGTATCTGCTCCCCTCCCTGCTTCTGCTCCAGTCTTGTCATGTACTAGGTGAGATCTCATATCTGAACTGTCTGTATCCACACTCATAGGCTCATAGGTAGGTTCATAGGTAGGTACTAGGCTATCGGCCCTAGGGCCTATTTAAGCCTAACCAAAAAGGTACCCTGGCTTCCGCCACCCAAGAAAATTATTTTCCTGTGCCACTGTCGAGCAGAGCCGCAGAAGTGATCCCCGGGGTGAATTTCCTCTCTCCCATCTAATCAACAGGATTTTTCTTGAAGAGTGCTAATGAGGAGCTTTGTTTGATATAGATAGGTAGTTTGTTCCAGAGTATAGGAAGTCTCTAGGACAGGAATCTATCCCTCCAGCATGTTCTGTTTATTGTGGTGACAAGGTTTAGGTCCCTAGAGCATGTAGCTCAGAGCGATTGGGATTTCTTTAAGTGGAGCATGTCCAACAACTCTGGGTTTGACATAGCTTTGTATGTTAGGCAGAGATCGCCTCTGAGTAGGCGATATGCGGCAGAGTAAAGCTGGACTTTTTTAAGATGGTCTGCGTAGGGCATCTGTTTGAGGCCAGTAATCCTCTTTGTGAGGTATTTCTGTGGCCTTTCTAGTTGTTGTAGATGTCTTGTGAGGTACATACCAAAAGGGGCATTGTACTCTATAATGGGTCTAATGAGTGACGAGTAGAGGGGAACAATGACCTCTTTTTTCCTGGGTAAGAAACCTTTTGTGATGAGGTGTGCCACGTAGAATGATTTCCTGACTACTGTGGCAATGTGATTATCAAAGGAGAGAGTACTGTCCACCTGTATCCCAAGGTCTCTTATCACACTTTTTCACACTTTAAGTAGACTACCGCCTATGTGGTAGTTCATGGGTGCAGAGTTGTTACCAAAAGGAATGACAATGCACTTTTTGGCATTGAGCTTGAGGCTATGGCTTTGACACCAGGCATCTGTCTCAGTGAGGCTCTTTTGTAGGATGTCCACATCATTAGGAGTTTCGATTATGACTCCTAGTTTGCAGTCATCTGCAAACTTCGTTAGCCAAAGACCTTCTGTGTTAGCCTGTACTTCTGAGAAGTAGATACCAAACAGGAGAGGACCCAAGACTGAACCCTGTGGTACTCCACTTGTCACTGGTCTGAAGTCAGATTTGGAGTCTGCTACTTTCACAGTGTGGGTTCTGTCAGTGAGCCAGCTGGCAACCCATCTTGTGACATAGGGATTTATACCTAGTTTAGTGAGTTTATCTATAATTCCAGAGTGGGGGATGGCATTGAAAGCCTTGGAGAGATCTAGATAGGCTGTGTGGACCACCTTACCCTCATCTATGGCTTTGGTGACTGCTTCAAAGAAGTCTATCAGGTTTAGAAGACATGATGTGCCTTTTACAAACCTGAACTGGGTGAGGTCCAGAGTTTGGAGATTACCAATGTCATTTTTTATAAGTTCCATGATGATACATTCCATAGCCTTGCAGACCAGGATCATCAGGCTAATGGAGCGGTAGTTCCCGGGGTTAATAGTGGCTCCCCCTTTGTGGAGTGGGATAACCATCTCTGTGCACTATTCAGTGGGCACAAAGCCTGAGGTGAAGCTATGATTGAACATGGTACTTAGGTGGGGTGCCAGTTCGTTCTGTAGTTTGTGTAGAACGTAGCCTGGGATGTTGTCAGGTCCCATAGATGCTGTGTTCTTGGCTTTGGAGAGTGTGGTTTTTACCTGTGCAGCCATGATTACAGGAACTTTGCATTCTTCTGTAGGGGGGAAAAGTTAGCACTGAACCTATCTGCCAGGATGTTGGCAATATCAGTTGGTTCTATATATTTAGTGCCATTGTGCTGTAACTCAGAGCAGATCTGAGTGTTGCCATTGAGATTCTTGACATAGCTATAGAATGATTTGTGGTTGTCTTTAGAATCAGTGGCAATTTTGTTTTCTTAACTAGCTTTGGAGGATTTTATGAGGGATCTCAGCTTTTTACTTAGGCTGACAAGGGAGTTCCTCCAATCATGGGATTTTACTCTTTTTTGCAACAGTTTCTTTCTTCTGATGTAGAGTTTGTTTATGGCAGGGGACCACCAGATTGGCTTCCTTTTTTGGAGGATAGCATCTTGGTTCTGTTAGGGATTGCATGATCCATGCACTTGTGTAAGTGCTTATACAGTGCATTTGAGCAGGATTCAGCAGTTGTACCTCTATTGTCCATCTGCATGGGTGTCATGAAGTTTGCCACTTCTGTCTTAAGAAGCATGAAGTTGGCTTTGGAGAAATATTTTTATGGTGAATTCCCTAATGGGGGGTGGGGGCGGGATGTGGATGTCTACGGTGATTAGCTTGTGGTCAGATCTGACCAATGAGGTTGCCCATGTTGGTAATGACCAGATCTAAGATATTGCTGCCCCTGGTGGAGGTGTGTATAAGTTGATCCAAGGCATTGGAATTTATAAATTCCAGAAAATGTTGAGCTAAAGAGGTGGTACATTTATTTTATTTATTTATTTAGTTAGTTATTTTGCAGTTTGTTTGCCAGGATAGTCCATTGGGCCATGAAGAGCCCATTTTCAATGGAGTCCTGGGGAGAAAATCTCCAGAATAGTACAGAAAATCAAAGTAAATACAGACAGTAAAAATACATAATAGTAATACACAGAATGCAAAATACATACATAATAGTACTACAGAGGATACAACTGATACAGTACAAGATAAAAATTGTTAGAAGCAAATTTTTTTTTTTCTGAGTAGTTTTCCCAGTTGATGGTGAAATTGCCCATTATTATGGTGTTAGGTTGTAACCTAATATTTTTCCAGTGTATCAAGAAATGGGGAGTGGGAATCCTGGGGCATGGTGGGGGATCTGTAGCAAGCTACAATTTGGATTGCAGTCTTGCCCAGAGTTAGTTAAATACATAGCTTACCACTGCCATTTACTTACTGCTTGAGTGCTGCAGGTGTGTCCATCTTCACACTCTTCCATAGGTGAACATGTCCATGATGTCATCAGATATGACCCATGACACTATGTAGATTCCAGTTTCTAAACTCCAGCTCTTGCTATAAAGATGACTACACCCCACCATACTGATGAAGTGAGTATTCTCGGCCTGGTCTTGATTTCCCTTATTTTCTGTATTGTATTTCATGTGATAACTCCCTGGGGCAGGGGGAGTAGGCAGGATTCTCTGTGTGAAAGAGCGACTGAGGAAGAGAGTCTGAAAGTATTTTGTTTTAATCCTGATAGTGCCAAATATTTACACTGTGCTTCAGAAGACTTTACTTTAGCACACCAAACACTTCAAAGCATGATAACATAACCAGCAATAATCAGACTGCAAAACAGAAGCTAAACTACTGGTGTGGTGAGAGGGTTGTCATCTGTGTGGCCAGTGACACAAATTAAGGTAGTGACTTAGGAGGAGCTAAAGAGCCAGTTACAAGGAGGTGGGACTGAGTGGTTGACTCCAGCTCTTCTTTCTTGAAGCAGTGAGTGTGTGTGTGTGTGCGTGGGGGGAGGTTTGCTGTAACCAGAATACCTTGACTAGACATTAGGAGTAAAATTCTCACAGCTGAGCACTACATGGGTAAGTGAGTGGACCTTCAAACTGCCACATGTATTGGACTGTAGTGAGACACATGCCCATTGGCAATGCATCTTCACCCTCCTAAGACTATGGGTTTTCATTCTACCTCTCAAGTCTGAGCTCCCTAACAAAAGTAAAGCCCTCTCCTCAGCTACAGTATAATGTTCCCTTCCCCATGTCTTTAATAGACAGATATGTAAAGGGATTAAGAATCTGCATCAGAAACAGAGGAGGAGAAAAATCTTTAAAAAAATACTGTAAAGTAAACATGCTAAACAGTACCACAGTAGATGAGGTTGAAACACAAAGAGAGCGGGAGAAAGATACCCTAGTATTACTGTCCCCGGGAAGAAGTAAAGGTGAAAATGAAAAGTGTGACAATCAGGCACAGAAAGAATATGGGTAAATGTATTGTTCTTGGGTAGAGGAAGGCAATATTGAGCAGGGGTGGCAGGTGGCGATATCAAAATATGAATTTGTGCTGTACTGTGATAGGTTTTGTTTCCTCCTTGAATATGAACTGAAAAAAGCATTAAAATGTAACGTCTCTATGACATAAATGTGGTTTGCCTTCATTGCTTTCATTCTTGGGCAAGTAGCATAAATCTGTCAAAAAAATAAAATGGGGACATTTTGCTTCAAAGGCACCATGCCATACCATGGAGGCCCCAGGAATTTTTTTCTGATTAACCTTCAGATGATTCTTTCTTTCATTCATCAACTGCATGTTGTTATAACTCTATGAGTTAGAATGTTGGACGTGAGGAACTGGCAGTGATAAAAAAGCATCAAGGAAAAAATATGAAAGCTGAAAAAAAGCAATCATCCATGTAACACTTAGACAAAACAAGAGAAATAGCAGAACAAGCAGGATAACCTGTCCATCCGCTGGAAGATGCATAATAGTGCCACAGTAGAGCAACCACCTCCTGCAGTATCGCAGTAACCCTGGACAAAATGGATAGGAGCACTCTGGAAGCATGAAGCACCAGAAAGGCAGATATGAGCCTAGAGCAAACATATCTTAGGTAAATAATGTAATGTTATCAGGGATACAATACACCAGAGAAGCACATGTAAAGCATTTACCTCCAAGTAAAACACACAGAGCAGTAAGTAGGAGTGTCACAGCTGGAAGAAATCTCAGCTCCCTGAAAAAAGTTGTGACAACATTATTGCAGAACCATAATCACACAGGACAGAATAATCAAGAAATTAAAAGAAGGCAGACATTCTTATAAATGCAGGAGCTATAGAGGCAGCACAGGCAAAACACCAGAAGACAGCAGCACTCCATCCAGCCATCGCATGTTATATACAGTATATCCAAAATGAAAAAAAAAAAAACAAAGTTAGACGACACGATGCAGTCTTCATCTGTATCGTTACCATAGCACGGCTAATGTCCAAGAGCCACTGTCTATACAGTTGCATCAGAAGGCACCAGTGCAAAAACAACAAACTGTAATGCCCAGATATATCCAGATATTATGGAAAACTTCCCAGAAGGGTATTCCAGCAGACCACAAGGGACACTCCAAATGAAAACATGTTCAACAGTCTTGGAAAATTATGCGGTCATACAAATAAAAAAGTAAAGGGTGATGTGTATACAATGCAGGGGAAGAACAGCACACAAGTCCCAAAGCAGCATCACCATTCCATAGTGCAAAAGTGTTATGGTACAGAAGAAGCAGGTTGTAAAATAATCCATGTCCACAATGGACAAAAGACCACATACTCCATAGGTGATCTACCAGCAGGGTAAGGTCAGCGTTCATCACCAGGGTACATTACACAGTGTGACAATTTCCATACAGCAAAGGAGTCAAGACGCAGGGATGAATGCACATGGCACAGAGTCTTCCACAAAATGATGCAGAATGGCCACTCTATATGTGATACACCAACAGGGTAAGGTCAGTGTCCACCTACAGGGCACACTGCACTCTGTGACAATTTCCTTACAGCAAACGAGTCAAGACACAGAGATGAATGCACATGATACAGAGTCTTCCACAGAGTGATACAGAATGATGACATACAATGCTGTACAAACCATAATGATAGAGCAGTCCAGAAATGCCCACAAAGGCCATTCCAATTGTAGCCTGTAGTTGAGGATATCACAAAACAGCCCCTCCAGCAGACAGTATGACCCTCAGCCACATACCACCAAGCAAGATGATCCATGAGTGTACAGCAGATGAAATGTGATTCACAGAGAGGATAAAATGTAGGTGGGACAGGAACAGGAAGGGTGATGCAGATAGGGGGCTGAGCTAATGTAAAAATGGTAAGCCAAGTAGTATTTCAACATAAAGGTGCAAGATGTAGAAATGATATGGTTCCCCTCACAACTGTAGGTAATGGGCATCTGCATGAAGGAAGTTAGCAATGGTATGCTATGCTTTCTGCACCAGCAGCTGGCACCAGGCATCACAGCAAGTAGTGACATTCAGAGGACAGTGGTACTCCATGGATTACAGACTCAAGAGTGCCAGCCCACATGGTTTTCTTCATCCACAAGGACAGAGAGCAGTTCATTCAGTCCAGTGGTACATGAGCAGTAGAATGCCTGGAATATTCTAGCCCTCCACACTATTCTTTTTTTTCTAAATGTTTTTATTAGAATTTATAATAAAATCACAAAATGTAACATTTTCATATATATAGAAACTGAAAAGATAAACAGAAATTAGGTAACAAAAATAAAAAAAAAACACATACACCTATTTACATGGTGTCTACATGATATAAAAATATTGAAAATTTCAAATAGTATATGAAGCTATCTTCCATTTAAATAGATCACTGTCTACTTATTTAACAGTTGCTTAAGTTTCATCCACAAATTATAAGAAGTGGTGATTCTTGAAGTTCTTTCCTTGACTGACAATAGTTCTAGATGACAAACTTCGGTTGCAATACTGAGAAATACTTTTGTTGGTGTCGCTTCACTTTTCCAATTTTTAGTGATTACTTTCCTTGCAATTGACAGGAGACTCCAAAGAAGAGGATAATTTAGCTTTTTCACACACAATGAGATTGGAGTATTAAATAAGATTAATGATTTATGCAGTTCAAAATTGTCATTAAATAGTGTCTGTAAAAAGAATTGATATTATTCCAAAATGGTTTTATTATAATGCAGTCATATATTATATGTTGCCAATCTGCTTTTGTGTTCAACTTACATCTCCAATATCCGACATTTTTTTGACATTAGCTCAATTTTATGTGGCGTAATGAATGCTTTATGCATAAATTTCCAAGAAAATAGCTGCCATTTTAAAGATGAAGTGGTTTGTTTAGAGGATGATAGCATAATTTTTTTATCCTCATTTGGTTTATAATTGTTAATGGATTTGAAATAATCCAAATAATTTTCTTTATAGCACTCTGAATTATTTTTAATTATTTTGTAGATTATAGATAGAAGTCCTTTTTCTGTTATATTTTTGTACATCAATATAATGAAAAGGTCTATAAATTTTGGAACTGTTGTTTTTATTGAAGGTTGCACTAGATTTATTCTTTTTTCTATTGAATATCTACAATTTTGAATATCTAACTATATTTCATTATCAAAAAACGTTTTTAAAATGTAACTTTTCCTTGTCCAATAATTGATGCCAAAATAATATATTTTTTCTTTAAAAGCAGACATTGTAGTTATATTAAAATCCCCCCCCCCTCCACACTATTCTAGGTGCAAAGTTGCAAGGCAGCAGGCAGCCCTGAATTGAGTAAATGATGGGAAGAAAATGGGGTTACACATGCTGGTCACAGAGTACATGGGAATTATACTCTGAGACCTAAAACTCCCATAGCTATCATTAAACTACTCAAGGATGGGAATGCCCTCATGGAAGCACCCCTCACACACCATTTCATACACATATAGCATTTCCCCATAGGCCAGATACACAATGGGTAGCAGCTCCTTCTTCTCTCTTTGTCTGAAACACCAGTACACCTGCAGACCACATACACCGTACAGATGTTGGGCATAGTAACAGTACTCCTGCACACCACAGACACAGACAGTACAGATGTTGGGCATGGTATCAGTACTCCTACACATCACAGAGTGCAGATGTTGGGCATGGTACCAATAGTCCTGCATACCACAGACACAGCACAGATGTTGGGCATGGTAACAGTACTCCTGCACACCACAAACACAGTACAGATGTTGGGCATGGTAACAGTACTCCTGCACACCACAGACACAGACAGTACAGATGTTGGGCATGGTATCAGTACTCTTGCACATCATAGGCAGAGTGCAGATGTTGGGCATGGTACCAATAGTCCTGCACACCACAGACACAGTACAGATGTTGGGCATGGTAACAGTACTCCTGCACACCACAGACACAGTACAGATGTTGGTCATGGTAACAGTACTCCTTCACACCACAGAAAGTACAGATGTTGGACATGGTACCAGTGCTCCTTGCACACCATAGACAGACTACTGATGTTGGGCATGGTAACAGTACTCCTGCACACCACAGACACAGTACAGATGTTAGGCATGGTATCAGTTCTCCTGCACACCACAGAGTACAGATGTTGGGCATGGTATCAGTAGTCCTACACATCATAGACAGAGTACAGATGTTAAGCATGGTACCAGTACTCCTGCACATCATAGACAGAGTACAGATGTTGGGCATGGTATCAGTACTCCTGCAGATCATAGACAGAGTACAGATGTTGGTCATAGTACCAGTACTCCTGCACAGCACATAGTACAGATTTTGGGCATGGTAACAGTACTCCAACACACCACAGACACATTGCAGATGTTGAGCATGGTACCAATACTCTTGCACACCACAGACAGAGTACACATGTTGGGCATGGTGCCAGTACTCCTGCACACCATAGACAGACTACAGATGTTGGGCATGGTACCAGTACTTCTGCACATCACAGACAGTACAGATGTTGGGCATGGTACCAGTACTCCTGCACACCACAAAGTACAGATGTTGGTCATGGTACCAGTACTCCAGCACACCATAGACAGACTACAGATGTTGGGCATGGTAACAGTACTCCTGCACACCACAGACATAGTACAGATGTTGGGCATGGAACCAGTACTCCTACACACCACAAAGTACAGATTTTGAGCATGGTATCAGTACTCTTGCACATCATAGGCAGAGTACAGATGTTGAGCATGGTACCAGTACTCCTGCACACCATAGACAGAGTACAGACATTGGGCATGGTATCAGTACTCCTGCCGATCATAGACAGAGTACAGATGTTGGTCATAGTACCAGTACTCCTGCACAGCACATAGTACAGATTTCGGGCTTGGTACCAGTAGTCCTGCACACCACAGACAGAGCACACATGTTGGGCATGGTGCCAGTACTCCTGCACACCATAGACAGACTACAGATGTTGGGCATGGTACCAGTACTCCTGCACACCACAGACACAGTACAGATATTGGGCATGGTAGCAGTACTCTTGCACACTACAGAGTACAGATGTTGGGCATGGTACCAGTACTCCTGCACACCACAGACACAGTACAGAAGCTGGGCATGGCGCCAGTACTCCTGCACACCACAGACTGAGTACAGATGTTGGGCATGGTATCCGTACTCCTGCACATTGTAAACAGAATACAGATGTTAGGCATGGTATCAAATGATCTGACCCAGAAGGAACAGACAGGCATGTGAACAGATATCGGCGGAGGCCACACTATTGGCATTGTACCTCTTGCATTCAAAGTCCAGCATGGTATATTGTGGTGCAACTGGGTGTCCAAAGTACTCTGCAATGTCAGTGATGTCATTGAGCAAGGTGTCATACCATGTTTGCCTGTTTCTCATCACAATACAGTACACCAAAGGCTGAAAACTACTGTTGTCCCCCATGTAAATGCCACTGTGGATGGTGTAGAGTTGCTGGCACACCACTGTCCCGGAAAAAAATGTATCATCCATCAGCTGCATCCCACCTGTGGCCTGACAAGCTAGGTCAGCCTCATTTGTGAGGATACACAGCTGTTGTGAAACAACATTGCACACACTGTGGTACACTGTTTACCTTCTTTACTGGCATGGCATATCCTGCTTTTAGTTGTCTGCCAAGGTAATGAATAAGTAATGGTCCTCTGTTTCCCCCTGTAGAAGGTACACAGTATTAGCTGCTATAACTTTATTTTCACAGATATTTCTTACACATCAGCCTTCTCTCACCCTGGACAAACCTCTCAGCTATGACTGCAGGGATATCCACAGATTTAGTGACTGCCTCCTCTATGACACTGGCAAACTTGGCCACCAATTCCTCCTCTAGCCAGGGAGGATGGTGGTGTGGTTTGCTGTTCAGTAATTCTTTCCTGTCTGCAGACTCCAGTATTATAGACCATCCCTACACCTGGAAGTCCTTTTGAAGATGCAGCACCAATAGGAATGGCCATTAGATTGCCACTCGCTGTGGAACATGAAGCCCTCATTCACTGGCAATGGCTTGTTCAATTGGCTTATTTTCATTGAGAATAAGACCCAGACATTCTTGGACTGGTACATGTAGCACTGCTACCAGCAGTCTTCTCATCGTCCATTCCAGCATTTTTCATTTAATTGTATGGTGGCCCCAAATGGTCATTCTTATGATTACCTACAGTGGAGGGAAGCACTGACATTCCCCAATGGATAGGTACTCCATAGCAGAGGGTGCACTGGCCCTTTCCAGCACAGCGTGCCCATCAATGGCGTGAACTTCAGGATGAGGGCATGTGCAGTACACAGAGTACAATTTCATACAACCTTTGTCATAGCCACTTGGGTTAGCAACCATGCCTTAACCTACTCTCAGCGTGTTGGGGAACAGATCACCATCAGCTACTAGTGGAGTTAATTTAGTTCTCACAGTTAATCTTTATTACACATATTGGTACCAGGAAGGAAAAGCTGGTATCACACAACATATGCACTAAACTCAGCTTACTCCAACATTTTCTGTGTTACTTCAACAGGTCTTCTTTCTTTACGCTGATTTTGCATGAGAAACAATACTTAACAATGCGCTTTCACATTCACACAATCACAGATTTTTTTTCTGTCAGTTGAAATGCTGCACCAAAGATTATAAAAACAGAGCCTGTTCAGAACTTGTGTTTTAAGGTTTCCTCACATACTTTTTTAGAGTGTGACATCCTCCACACCCCTCAATGAGCATTGTTTAATCTTAATGTAGTAACTACCATTGTTTACATATGTTCTGTCAAGACATGATATTTCAAGTTGTCTTCCAAAAGATAAATTCCAAAAACTGTCAAAAGATAAATTCGAAAAATTGTCAACTGAAAACCACAAAATAGACATTTTTTTTTGTAGAGGGACCAGCCCCTTCCCCTGCACCCTTATGGGATGGTTTGGCCCATTACACCCCCATCTACTTGGGAAAAAACTTAGCATAATAGTAACAGGCATCAACAAATTGTAGCTAAGGTAACTCCCACTCCCACTTACTCTTCCAGTAGTTGTAGTAAACAGTTTTCTTGGGACTGATTTGCCATTCTGGTTCATATAACACCTGTAGTACTACCAAAACAGCAGGGAAGCAGCAAGGTCACCTCCGAAAGTTTCATTGTTGTCTTTCATATACAGAAAAATCACAGCCAAGTTATGTTTCAGCCCTTTGGATAATATGTTTTAAAATAGTTTAGACTTATGAATACAAACAGATTATTAACTGTTTGCTTCCCACTGTGTACCTTCCAGCTGACAATCTGCTGCTTTTTTTCCTATTGATCCTGACTAACTATTACCTCCCCCTGGGCTGGGGCCTTCTCAGTAGTACAAACAACAAGACCATGTCAAAGAGATCAAAATTTATTGCTGCAAAGCTTTCAGGTTAAACACCCTTCTTCAGTGCTATAAAATAGTACACATCCATTACAATTTAAATAGGAGCATCTTAAAATCACATGATATCAGCCAGCCTGTCACAGGTTCTAATACCATTTCCCCACGTATAAAACAGTCACTAGTTAAATTTTGATCTCTTTGACATGGTCTTGATGTTTGCTGATATTTGGATTATACCTGTATTGTAGTATTGGCCTGTTTTACAGCGTGCAATTGAAGTCAATACTGTGAGTGTCATTATCATAAGGAGTGTAATGGATGGAAACAATGTAGCAAATGGTTCAGTAAAAGGACTTCTATCAAAAGAAGGTAACTCACTGTTGCAATTAACTTTTAATGCACCTATACCACTGGGAACTGCTGACCAGTCAATGGACGTTTTTGAGAGAACATTGGATAATCTAGAGAAGAGAGTGCAAGTGTACAAGCAGGTCCAATGGCAGCAGTTAAGCTTTCAAGCTTATTTGGAGATGGACGTTGTTCCCAGAGGGCTTAGAATATTAAAAATGCCCTTGTACGCCAATCATACCTCTCAACTGTGCAGGTTTTCGCAGACTGTCCAGATTTTTGCATCATATTTTTGGTGTGTTCCTCCTAAAATTTGTTTTTTTCTTCCACATAGGTAAGGATTGCAGTCATTAGATAATGACAAACATTTGAGTTTTAGACTCCACATCCTTCCAAAAAATCATGCTAATGCAAAAACTACAGATTTGTATCATAGTTTTCATATTGCAAATGACCTGTTCCTTTCAACCCATAAAAAGTCTAATATTGCATCTTGTAGTATATTTTCAGTTAACATAACTTACAAGACTAACATGCAAACATCAACTTTTTCTCATCAAAAATTGCTTTATCTTCCATTTAGTTAAACCATAAAGCATTACATAGTACAAAAACATGATTTGTGTTACTACATTTTTTTCTGCTTTAAGTAATACTGCATTATCTCTGCACACCCCTTTGCCTTTCTATTAATCCCACATAATACATTTGATTTCAGTGAGGAATTGTATTTATTATGCAAACCTCTGTAAATAACTTCCCATCCCACAGCCATAAATGCCGAAATTATCAGAATCAACATTCAACCTCCACTCCACCATGTTCTTCATTGCCAAATATAGCCTTAGTAGACTAAAAGATACTGGATCACCCTATGGACACATTACATTGGAAATAAATAAAACTAGCCACCCAGTTAATTGTGATCCCTATGATGTTGTACACCAACACACCAATAGAATTATAAAAGAATGTGAACTTCCTTTGTTATGGAAATAAGTCATATTGTATATTTGAACTCACTTGCTCAAGTCATAGTTGCATGAATCACAGTTGTAGGAATACAGTTGTTTAATTGTGGCAGTTGCTTGTGAGTTGTATCTCACTTCACAAAGGAGGCATATTGTACAGCTTGAATTGTACTGTGTTTTTCATTCACCAAGCCAGCAGCCTTTGAACGAAAAAGTGAGGCAGGTGTTTCCTTGCTTGTCACTGATTGCACCTTCTCTGAGGTATAGTGCCCTTGGAGTTAGAATAATAAAATAATGGGACATGTAGGGCATGTGGGGGATATCAGGTGGCTCAGCCTCCAACAACAAGTACTTTTTAAGACTCGTATCATGGTTAATTTTCTCTTAGCTGTGCTACCTTGGGTACATGTAGTTGTGAAGTTGTCAGTTACAAGAAATATTTGTGGAACTTTTTGTCAGCACTGACATCTCACAAGGGATCAAAAATTGTACTTATATATAAAATGGTGGCCTGACTTAACAGAGCAACATTAGACTAGTTAGCATTACTGGTACTATATCCAAAGTTTTTTGAAAAATATAGTCCTATCAACAATTGTGTCACAGCTAGATATCTAATTCATAAACATAATGTGGTTAATGAAGAGGCCATGGTGCTGATACAGCTTTGGTAAAACTCATCAGTCCTGGCTCATAATATTTGGCGCAAGTGCATTATACCATTTCAATATTCCTAGTCTACTAAAAGACATCGGCTAGCTTCCTTTACCAACTGCTGCTTGCAAGACTACAAAAAGCAGGTTTCAGCAGGCATCACTGAAAGATTTGAAAACTGTCTCAAGTGGGACAGATGCAATAACTTGTGAAAAAACATATCTGACAATCACACGGTTTTAACAGTGGTACATTGTGGAGCAGTATCAGTAGATTTGCTAAACTCCTTTATTGCTAAACAGATTGGAAGGCACAGCGGAGATATAACACATCCAATATGCTGATAATATCACTGTCTTTCTATCATACAACCAAGTAATACCATAGTAAACAATACCTTACACAGGGCTTTGACATGTTTTCTGAATGTGTACAGGACAGCCAAGAAATCCAATGTTAGGTTTTTCAAGAAACAAACCCTACCTCAAAAAGAAATTTCCTATCAAATATTATATCAAGTAAAGACTCCTATGATGAAGTGGTACCCATTTATAAATATACTGGTATCTGTATGGAATACAGGCTAATTTTCTGTAACCAATATGACTATACAACAAAATACATCTTAACAAAAGTTATATGCATTGCACTGAATTAGGTACTGTCTATATCATGAAGCTAACAAAATGGTTGCTAATGCTGTAACACTTTCTAAACAACTGCACTGTATGGTAGCTATGAGTAATATCCCCTACCACACCTTCTTAAATTTGTAAGCAATGCCAAATGAGTAATCCAAGCCCCACACTCTATTAGATAATTAATAATTACTGTTTGCTCTTAAGCCATTTTATTTCAGCCATTGCCCGGACTTCATAATTAGTTTGGAATGCTGCTTAACACAATCCGCAGTCCCCCATTTGTTGTCTAATAATATAAGTAATTACTAATACATAGGAGATTATCTGATTTATTCTGGCTCGTAGTTATGTTCCTGCTGCACTTGTTGTTGTACTCCCTTTAGGTAGACTTCCCTTTATAAGTGACACATAGGTGACTGCTAGACTGATGACCCCAGTGGGGTCTTTTTAAGCCTAGTTATGTTTCTCAGTGTGAGAATCAAACCCTGTACCTTGTGAGGTAAACTCCTTAATCCATTATGCCAACCCCCTTCATTTATCCATGCTGGTGACTTGCTTGTTGATTTTCAGAATGGAAGTCTCCTTCACATCTACAAATTTTTACTTTCCTCTATGGCATTATATGACTATAACTGCCCCTTGCATGTTATCTGTATTGTTGCTAAGTATATTATTTGTATTGTTGTTAAGTATATTATTTGTATTGTTGCTAAGTATATTATTCTTTTCTTCTGTTCCACAGTTGTAGCACATGCCAGAGTGTCTTATTATACTCCATATTTTTTTTCTTTCAGTGCAGTATTGTAGAATAATCTCCCTCATAGTGTACATGTTTCCAAGCTATTAAATGACCTGTTGGTTAGGCTGACATTTTTAACACCAATAAATTAGTTTTATAGTTATGGCACTCCACAAGAATAAAGTGAGCTATCTCTCCTACTGCACTCCTTCAGGTGACTCTATATGACATTTTATATTACCTGGGGACTCAGGCAATGATTTTATCCACTTTTCCAATTAAGTTATGAGATGCCCCTCTTCAATCATAGTTTCACAGGTAAATATGAGGCTAACTGCCCAAAAGGGCCGTTTCAAGCTTAGCCAATAACTCTACTTACAGTCAAACCCTGTACCTTGTGTTTTGAAGGTAAAGACCATAACCATTATGCCAAACCTATCCATCCCTTTTTTCACTCCAAAGAGCAAGAATTTTTTAAGGTGTAATTTTATAAACTATAATTTTGGCCTTTGAAATTATACAAGGGATCTTTCTGCTCTGATAGTATCATACCTAGTTCTGGCACCATTTTCTATCACTTTATATGATGAATTGTATCAGTTAAATGATTCTTCCCTCTCAATTTTTCTGTTTGCAGGCTTAACTTGCACTCTCACCAGTTTCTCTACATTAGTATATTTAGTAATCCTAACATGGAGCTAACTTCTCATGTGACAACTTCTAGCAGGGTCCACAGTGCTCCAACTCTGTACTCCCACCCCACCCAACAGCACTGCTCACGTACTCTGAAAAAATGTAGTGCATTAATATGTGCTGTGCTGCAACTGAATCCATTCTTTTGTACAGTGTTGTAATGCTATAGCCTGTTAACTTCATTTAGTATTTTAGTATTAGTACTTTGTGACTGTGCTATTGTACCATTAACACTTCACTCTTCAGAAACTCTGTTCTCAGAGCTGAGAGCTGTTACTAGGCCTGAAAAAGATAAACTGGTACAGAATAAGTGCAAATTTCTGTAAGGTTCACATAATTCCAATCCTGACTGCTCTTTGTCCATGTTTCAATGCTAGACTTTTTTTAGGTGCACAAAGAATATTTCGCCGTGAGGCATCATGCAGACATGCACTCTCTATGACTTCAGCAAACCAAAAATGCAGAATGCAGAAAACAATGTAAATCCCTAGTACCACCTCTGTACAAAGTGTGCACAGCACAGAACAGAGAATTATGCTGAAAACTGGAGGACTATAAGAAACTACACCCCACCGAAATATGACTTGCATTTTCTTTGCAAACTTTACAGCATTAGCTTTTAGCCTGTAATGCCACAGATTAGGTGCAATATGCAATTGTTTATTTTTACATTTATAACTCCACCATGACTGTAATACAGTAATTGGGAAGGGTCAGCCATTAAATTGAATGACTGCTTGTTTTAAGGGCTGGGATGATACCTCAAAAGGGAGAGCATTGCTGAGGTACCTGACATCATTTTTTTTTGAGTTCCATAGTTTGAAATCTTCATTTTCTAGAGCTGATTAAACTGACCCTTGTTGTAGTAACCACTGACCCTGATATGTTATACATCCGAGTACATAAAGGCTCTTAGTAACAGAAAGCATCACTTTAATTTATTTATTTATGTATGTATTTATTTATTTACACAGATTAACAGCTATATTTCATAAGAACAGCAGAGACTCTGAAAACTAGGCATGTCTCATATCATAGTACATTCACTAATAAACATAAAACTCATAAAAACCCGTAATTTGTTTTCAAGTTTTGTTTTGCTTTTAGGAGGTGGAGTATGACATTTTTATTGCTTAATATGCCATGATAGTGCAACAGCCTTCCTGTCATAATCTGACTGCAAAAATAAATTAGGGTGAAAGTCTAGTATGACAACAGAACAGTCTGGTATACTGCAAATCAGCTGACTTACTAATTATAAATGTTTTATGGTCATGAATACAGACATCTGGGCTCCAGAGAGTCTATTTCCACAAACCAGATGTCAATTGTAGTCTTATCATTTTGAACAGATTAGAATAGTTTCTTAAATGTTTTATTATAAAGTTGTTACAAACCAACAGAAAAGCTCTGAATGAAAACTCTGCAGGTTTTTTTTTTTACCATTACTGAGGAACAGTCACGAAAACATGCGTTGACTCACTGCAGCATGCACTGACATGTGCCAAGTACTCACTGAGACTGATAGCACCTATGTGACATGAACCAGCAGGAATGTCAGTGTGCATGTCCAAGACATTGCCCCTATATCACCAACTGTCCCTTTAACCAAAGATCAGAAACATAAGCAATTCGGAGTCCCTTACCTGCTATGCAATGCACCAGTGCAGAGGCTTCTTTTCTAAAATAAGCATTATCTGAATTGCCATCATTACCAATTTTTGTTTAATCTTTTGCAATCTATCTCTGTAATGCACCACCTTTACTTACACCGTGGCTTTCCATATCATTTGTGTCATTCACAACAAAGCATACATCTCGATATATCCTTCTGAAAAAAGATCTTAAGAATAATAAAAATAGAGCTCAGGACTGCTCACAGTTCAACCCTTCCTTCCTTTCTTCCTCTAAATGTTCTGATTTGTGCCCTCAGTGAGCAGACAAGTGACTCCATCAATGTTAAACACACAAGATTCAACCAGTCTGGAAAGGAGTATTTGGTATTATGGAGCTCCAGCTGTGAGGCAATCAGGACTTTGGCCACATGAAATAAGACCATTTAGCAGTCAGAATTTTCCCAAGCTGCCTCTTCCTGCCCCTGCCCATTGCACATTGTCTTGCTTTCTCAATGTTTCTTATTCTTTCCTGCCCCAGAAGAATAACTACAGTAAGCAGAATCACCACAAGCTGCATTTTGGAAACTTTCTGATTTTTTTTGAGTTCCATGATTTAGACTAAGCTTCTTTTTCTAGAGATGATTATCTTATTTTCTCCATCATGCCAGCTACATTTTTTCTCTCTTTCCCCGCTTTGTTCTGTTAATGTTTTTCTCTTTGGTATCTTTCATGTATTCAGCAGTCACTTCCTCCTCCTTCACAGGAAAGGGTACCTACAGCAAACACATACCATTAATCAGCTACTTACTTATTGCTTACTTAATAACTTACTTATTCAGGTCTCAAGTATCAGCTACTTACTTATTACTTATTTAATAACTGACTTATTCAGTGATCTCTTTGTGGAACATTTCAGCTTTATTAAATTACCTTCAACTTCTTAAGAAACAAGTAATAATGTTTAATTTGTGTAACACTAATTACATTGCACACTGAAACTTTTTTTCACCGGACCTCCTCGGAAAAAAAAAGGTTCAGACCCAATAAGACCATTCCAGGAAACAACATCAAATAAATAAATAAATGTTTAATTTAGGGCTAGGCATGGAATGCAGTACTACAACTAATCTTCAACACAGAAACCCCCTTGTGAAGCTATCTCAAAGAAACTTAGGGAAATAGGAGAACAAAATAGAGAGCAGAACCTTTTTGCATACCTCCTTCAACCTGTGAACTACTAGCCGCTTCCAAAAAAGAGAAGGATGCATAAAAAAGACAAAGACAAAACATCTTAGAGTTAAAATATAAGCTTAAAGCTAGGCAACCTTTTGGCAAACAATAAAACATCTTCTCAATACCTGACTATGGCCAGCATCTGCTCAGTTACTAACTGTGACCAGTTCATGCTGACCATTAAGTAGTTGGAGTCCAAATTCCTTCCAGGACTCAGACACTGCTACATCTAGAGCCAGGTAACTCAGATTTTGGTCACTCCTATACCTTCGCAAGCTTCAAAATATTTGCATTGCCAGACACTGCAGCCACCATTCCCAGTGGCATTGTGTAGGTACCTGGCATCACCTTTCTCTAGTGTTGGAATTACCCTATTGTCAAGGTATATGGCAGTGGCTTCATTCGTGTCATGATGCCTTGCGTTAAGGTACCTGGTGTCAGTCTCGTCTGTGTAATAATAGCAGGTGGTAGTCCCCTTGCATCAGTCCCCACAAGTCTGAGGTATGAAGCATAGATCACCCAGGCATTGGGATACCTTGTGTTGAAACCTCTGATACCAACCTTTACCTGTGTTACTTTGCCAACAGTAGCCACTACAACTTTCCAGATACTCCAGATCATAGGAATCATATGAGTCACAGGAAATACAAAGCAACTTAGTCTTGCAACCATTTATGCCTTTTGCCAATATCCACTCTTAGACTGTACGTCCATTTTCAAGGAGTGCTAGGCCCGGCAAGTCAGGGGTGAATGTGTGAAACCCATCTGTCATCCATTTCCTGTCTGAAGGAAGGTAATGTATCACGCTGCTTGATTTGCTGAGGGAGGCTATTCCAGAGGTGGGAAGGTGCTGTATAATGAACCCATCTTGTCACATTGTTTTGTTTATGGGCTGATGAAATTTTAGATCCCTGGTTTGGTATTTATAGGCCTATTTGCTTTGTGGAGATACAAGACATCCAGGACCACTGGGCCCCTAATAGCACAGAAGGCAATATAAAGATCTCTCCCTCAAAAATTTATTTGATACTGAATAAAAGACATTGCTTCCAGCTTTTTTTTCTTCTTTTTTTTCTAGAAGCTTTAGGGTTTTTTAAGCCAACGATGGTCTTAGTTAGGAACCTCTGTCTTTCTAGTTGTTTGATATGTCTAGTGAGGTACATCCCAACAGGGGACATTGTATTCAGTAATTGGCCTAATCAATGCTTTATCTAGAGTTGCATGATATTCCTTTGGCAATTAAATGTACTAAGTAGAAAGACTTTATGACTACTGTTATTACATAATGATTAAAGGAGAAGGAATTGTCAACCCAAGTTCCAAGGTCTTTAACAATATTCTCATTTTGGAGTGGGATGTTGTCTATGTTGTATACTAGGGGGAGGGGTTGTCTACCAAATGTGACAAGACTGCATTTTTTAGTATTTAACTTAAGCTCATTAGTAATACACAAGGTATTTACAAGTGTAGGTTCTTGCTGAAGGGCTTTCGTGCCAGAGGAAGACTTCACAGTAATTCCCAATTTGCAGTTGTCCACAAACATAGTTAGCCAGAAGTCGTGGTTCATGGTCTGAAGATCAGAAAAGTAAATACCGAACAACAGAGGAACATCACTAGTCACTTTCATACTCTCTGATAAGTTGCCTATCTGCACCATATGGGTTCTGTCTTTTATCCAATTTGCTATCCATATTAGTACCTAGGAGTCTATTTGCAACACATTAAGCCTACTAACCATGCTAGCATGGGGATGATGTCAAATGCCCTTGGCCAGGTCAAGGTATGTTATTTGGAGAGCATGACCACTGTCAACAGCCTGTGTTTCCCTTTTGAAAAAATTAACCAGACTTAGTAGAGAGACTCTATCCTTGACAAAACCATATGGCTGTGGGCATAGCAGGATGATATTTTTAATATAACAGTTTATCAAATCAGTTGTAATGGGCGGCCACGGTGGTGCAGTGGTTAGCATTGCTGCCTCACAGCAAGAGGTTCTCCGGTTCGATCCTCAGCTGGGGTGCCTTCTGTGTGGAGTCTGCATGTCCTCCCTGTGGTTGCGTGGGTTTCCTCCAGGTGCTCCGGTTTCCTCCCACATCTCAAAGACATGCTGTAGGTGGATTGGACACTCTAAATTGTCCCAAGGTGTGCGTGTGAGTGTGCCTTCTGTGGAAGGTTGGGCGCCGGGCTGGCAACTCGACACCGTAAAACTCCACTGCCATTCAATGTGCGGACAAGGTGATCCGCTGTGGCGACCCCTAACCGGGAAAAAGCTGAAAGAAGAAGAAGAATCAAATCAGTTGTAATATGTTCCATGGCTTTGCAAATAGGACTTGTCAGGCTGATGGGCCTATAATTTCCAGAGTCAGTGGTGGGGCACCCCTTGTGGAGTGACATCACTACTGATTTGTTGCTAACTGCAGGGACAAAACCAGTGGTTAAACACAGGTTAAATAGTTTAAGCCAAGGCTTGTTTCGTACTGTCTATTAAATAGCCAGGTATCTTGTAAACTCAATACAAATACAAATAAATGCATGAACCACATGAGAAGAAGTCGTAAGGGAGGGCAAAAAAATGCAGTGATTCTGTTAAGGGTTTTATTCCTTTTTTGTGCGGTTCATGCATGTATTTGTATTTATATTATTAAAACATTCCTTCGATTCCTGGGCTGCTCTATAGTTTTTTCATCCTGTCTACCTCTGCAGTGCCTTTTTGTATTGTGTTTGGAAGAAGCATAAGCCCTGATAATCTTTCATGGTGCAGGTATATTGTAAGTTTCTATTGAGGAATTTTTAATCTTACTGAGCATCTTCAGTACATATTCTTCATTGGTAATGGGGGTTCTGAGAGATTCATGGATAAGACGACTATGGTTAGTGATCTCTGGGATAAAAGTTTAAGTGATTATACATATATGGATATGCTTCAAATAGAGGAGAGCCTCAAGGTTGGCCAGTTTTTTATTGAGACTTCTGACATTGAGCAGAGACACCTTAATGTGATCCTGTTTTGGATATGATGTGATATGATATGATATGATATGTTAGTTACACTGGAATTTCCATTAATTGGACTCTGTCTAGAAAAGGCACTATGGGATTAGCAAAGGCTTTAGCCAGTGTGTGGAACCTTGTAATGAGAGGTGCAGCTCATCCTTTGCAAAGCAAGTAGGATTGTCAAGTATCTCATCCTATACTGACACATACTGGATCCCCTTGGAATGACACTAACTATTAAGCCAATTGTCAAAGCCAGCTAATTTTTCTTTGTACCTAGGCATCATTCTTGGAAAAGGAAGTATTACCCTCAGGACCAGAGTCTTGCCTGCATTTGTGATATGCATGAAGAGTTCTTGCATATCTCTCTCTATCTCTCTCTCTCTCTCTCTCTCTGCATATCTCTCAGGGTTTTGTATCTGAAGTTGTTCACCCCCATGTGGGTTACCACAGTGTCATATTCATAGTCATATCTGTTACTTGAAAGGGTCTTAAGGGACCTTGATATATCAGCAATGATCATATCAGTCATACTGTCTATGAGGAGGCTCCTTTCATGCCTCTAGTGGAAATATGTTTGAAATAATTAGGTGCCCTTCTCATACTACTTTACTCATCCTAGCATACCAGCTGTTTGATTCAATGCCCTTTCTTTCTATTCTTCCATAAACAACCCTTTCCTGTGGCATTTTTAGCTATCATCTCCATCCTGCAATAAAAGATCCTTCTAGAATACACCAGACTTGTCAATATCAGAGTTGTCAACTCCCACTTACTAGGAGAATATGTCTGGCAAGGCACAGCCCTTTGAGCCCCCTGCCTGGATCTAATATTTAATGATTTGGAAGAGAAGGAGTATACACCTTCCATTTCCCCACAAATTGTGCAATAGTCTACAGAATAATGCAACTGCTCCCTCCAGTGGCAATTTCAGTACCTAATCATGTTCTTATTTGGCACTACCTATGGTAGCCATTCTTGTGATAAACAAGTGTATAATGACACCAGATTGTATATAATAGACAAGGGCTACAATCTCATGATCTGCACAACAGCTGCCAGTTTATATGTGGTGGTATAGAGTTTAAATCCACAGTACTTATACCAAAGAATATGTGATTGGCCTTAAAACCTTACAGTAGATGAGTTGCCTTTGATAAAGGAGGGAGGGTTGGGAGGGTGGCCTAATGGTTAAGGTGTTTGCCTTACAAACACAAGGTGCAGGGTTTAAGTCTCACAAGGGATAATTGGCTAGGCTTAAAATGGCTCACAAGGGCAGTTAGCTTAGTACTAATCTATGAACATATGAACCTATGAATAGTTAATGCCTGTCATTCCTAAATAAGCTTTACACTGTACAGTTACAGTTCATTTTACAATCACTGACTCCACAGGATTTCACCTACTTCTGACTCAGCCCAGTGGATTCCAGTGCAATCTTATCAATGTTAAAGAAAACCTTATCAAGATTACTTTGCACACAAACAAAAATACAATATTTCCAAGTGGGGTTAATGATACCACTGCAATACTACCACCCACTTCCTTGTATTCATGTTAATTCTACCATCAGTTGGATACTTGGACACACTAGCATACTAAACACATAGCTACTGATTATTATTAAAACAATGTGTTATTTTATTTATTTACTTATTTCTTTGTTTGTTTGTTAACCAGTGTACTCGACTGATCCAAGAAGGACTCATTTCAGCCACAGCTCAGGAAATACAACAAAAGTAAAGCAATATATTTTAAATTGGACAAAACAAAGATTTCACACAAAAGTAAAATTGTAGACCATGTAGGATTTTGCCTGGCATTTTGGCTTCTTCCCACCTCCCTAAGACACATGGCAGGCAGAGCCTCTAAATTATCTGTAGGTGTGCATACAGAGTGCATGTGTTTGTGACAGCATGTGCATGTATATGTGTGTGTGTGTGTGTGTGTGTGTGTGTGTGTGTGTGTGTGTTTGTGATATTAAGAAAAGCCTGACAATCTACTTATGTTCCCTGCCTGCCTAGTAAACTCTGTGGATAACAGTGGCTTTTCACAGGATGCTATAGGAGTCAAGTGTGATATGTTAGAAAAGAGGCAGCTAGTACATCAAACAGTGTAATGGTTAAAATTGGAGCAATTTTACCCACAGAAAATTCTCCTAGGAGCTATTTATCTGTGCTTAAGTTACTGCAGTACTCTAAAGCAAAGGCATACAGTCCTTTTTATGTTATTAGCTAACTGGCTCCTACAGTTGCTGTGTGTTGAACACTAATGATTTTGAGTTGAGACTGAGTCCCAAAGTTTAGGTCCAAAAACTGAAAAATCATCATCAGTTGAGACAGGTTCGTAGCAGCCCTGGTTAACAGTGGAACATTCCTACCTTTGGGTTATAGTTAGTATGATGTGCCCCTTATAGCCAGTCTGTGTCTAAAAGGAAGGATGTTTCACTATAAATGTCTTCTGAATTAGACTGCTCAGAAAGAGGAGGAGAAGAGCTGTACATTCCTTTACAGAAAACCACTTGTCACATTGGAGGGTGATACAGTAGTGCTCTGATTTAGATGAAGAAGTATACAGTGGAAGACTTTGTTAGAATTTTGAAGTCATTTAGGTTTATTCCTTGATGTGCATATAAGCAAACCCATAGACTAGGCTGGGCTGAAGGGACAGCTGCTCTGAGTGCAAACTGTCAGGGGGTGGAATCAGCATTGTAAGCTGAGCAGAAGTGTGAATCAGCATTGATGTTATTCATTGAGTATCAGTATTGCTGTAGTGTCTGAGTACAGTGTAACCTTTTTTGCTCCTCAACTTTGGTTTGGGGGCACAGTAGTCAGAGGACTGCCCATGGTACATTTTTTTCCTATCTACAGTTCTGCATACAAGCAAGCATATTCTAACAGCAATTGTAAGATATTTGTGACTGTAGTAGTTTGGCCTTTGGGGGGAGAAAACTAGAGATTTTGTGACAACTGTAAAGGATAAATTAATTATTGGATTTCATGTAGCTGATGTGCATTATAAGATATGGGCCATGGGGTGTGCCTAAGTATTCAATGTCTTATATATTGCAAGTAAAGAAGGGTTGAAAAAGGAGACAGATGCCTTGTTTTTTGGAATTTGTTTTAAAAATTGTATAGTCATTCTTGGCATTCATTGTCAGCTATTTTGCAGTTAACCATGGATGAAGGTTGCTGAAAATATTTTGTTGCTAATGTCTGATTATTTTGTGGCTAGGGACTGATTCAACAGAAGCAAGGCCTTCTCTATAAATCATATGATTAAAAACTTTGAAGTAAACAGGCAAAGAAATAATAAAAGTGCTAAATAGGATTGTGGCCAGAACCAAAAAATTGGTGCATGCCAAATGTAGTGTGATGAGACATATTTTTATTACATTTGGCACTAAATGCAATAAAGTTGATTAGGATTTTTCCTAACATCCTCAATGTGAAGCTCCTTTAGTTTCATTGCTTTTGCCTGTGCCTTCTCTACCATATCAGCATACAGATCATCTCAGCCAAAATGAGCAAACGTGAGGGTTATATCATTGTTTTCTAGTGACGTCTAACAAGGTTTTGTTTGTTCTGCCGAGTGTGAAACATCATACAGTCCTCACTCAGGCTAAGTACCACCACCCCACCACTTGCCATATGCAGTTAAATATTCCACTTTAAGCAGAACAGCTGTCCCAGCAGTACTGTCTCCCTTACCTTCTCTTCACATTTGCCCTTTTCTAGTAACCATGTTGTGTCACTTCTGAATTCCATTATTGTGAGCTTAGCTTGGCTAGATATTTCCTTTTCCAATTGATAATGAATATACTTTCTAACATCTTCATCATAGTAAGCCTGTCTGTCCCTAACAACACTGTTACTTTCTTCAGGATGGCCTCTCCCCTTTTGATTGTCCAACCCTGCTGTTACTGTTGATGTTACTTTTTATCCAGGCCATCCAGTTTCCCGTAGTCTTACTTCTAGTTCTGCTCTGCACCATCTTTGCTTCCTTTATCCATCAAAACCAGCCTTGACTGCACACTGTCCACTGTGGCTTCACAGGTATACCACTGGTAGTATTGTACCTTGCTCCAAAAGCTTCCATTTGATAAGCCTGTTACCCCAGCTTTTCTCCAGAGTTACCTAGCTTCATCATGGAATGAGTTTAGTATTCCAGAAACACTACAGCCTCCTTCTTCTCAGAACTTCATGAGGAATTCTACAGAAACTCACATACTTTACACTTCCCCTACATCTCTTCATCTCCTGATTTTCAGCTCCCAATCTCATCCCTGCACATTGACTAAATCATCTTAACCCTGCCTTGTTATTCATTTCTTATTACCAGTAGCATACTTCAAGGCTGACTTTACTGTTATTGATCCATCTCCATTTAACTTGCTGTAATGGTCAGTGATCTGATATCTAAACCATGAAGGAGGTTATACAGCTGTAAAAGTTTCAGTTTTAAACAGGCAGTATAATGTCAGCAAATGAATTTACAATGCATGATATGAAGGAAGTAAAATCCTCCAGGGATGCAACGGAAAAGACAGGGCTTTGAATGGAAGAGATAATATTCAAAGCTTAGCAGCTAAATTATCTGCAGCAATATTTTCATTACTGATTATTTATTTATTTATATTTGTTTACCATGGTAGTACAGTGATCAATAGTAATTAATTTCAGACTCAGCCCAGGTAAAATACAAAACATTTCACAAACAAAAATACAGAAATGTAAGCAATAACAGAGTAGCTCAGACTAATTACATATAGATTTCATTGAACAAGCACAGTACGATGTACAATCAAGCAGGCTATAATGGACAATATATATACATTAGTTTCAAGAGTGGGTCAATCTTCAGTGAATCTTGAGAAAGGAGAAGAGACTCTGAACATTAGTACATTACTTAATCAAATTTGTTGTCAATGGTGCATCAGAGTTTCTCAGAACTGAATCTGTGTGCTTTCTGATGCCCTTTTCTGGTAACCACTTCATGCCATTTCTTTTAGATTCCTTCACTGTGTCCTTATTTTGCCTTGATTTTGAATTTTCCATCTGTCAATGAATAATGCAGAAGCTCGTGGACTTTATATGATACTATGCTCATCTTAAGAAAAACAACTGTAAATGTAACAGTTGCTGATTAAAATTTTGTTTCAGATGATACTATCAGTCAATATTAACCTTTACCTACACCCAATTTTTTAAAGTTAAAACAGAGCTAAGAACAATTTACTGAACTCCCACACCAGCGAGCTCTCCACACCAACAGTGTAATGCAGTGGTGCACAACCTTTTTGTGGGGAGGACCACTACATGAATTCTTAATGCATCTGCGGGCCACCTCAAAACATAGTAAGTCATTACGAGTTAACAATAGGTACAGGTGACTGGCATTTTTACTTAAGACAGCAGTCATGAAATTGCTTGTTTTCTACATCAACTTTTCATTTAACTTTATTCTGGCTTGCAGCCATGACTTATTACAAACTCTTGCAGAAAGTTACTACTGTTTACAGACTACAAGTTATAAACAACAAAGAATCGTTACTTCTGCACCTAAAATTAGAGGTGTGTGCAACGCAATCAATTAGGTAAGTAAGCACGTGCTGTAAAGTTTGCATGACTGGAGTAAGGCATAGTATTTTTTTGTTTTTTTAAAAATTTTTTAGTTACTGTCTGGGAGCCGGGTGGTGTTGCATGGCGGGCCAGATTTGATTCCCGGGCCAGACGTTGTGCACCACTGGTGTAATACATTTAAACAATTGTCACTGCATTATCAAGTAATCAGATGTTCTTGCAAAATGTAAATTTATCTTTCTCAGTACCACTTCCATCTAATTTCCTCTACAAAACTATAGAGACTCATGGATTCCACTTTTATCTCCTGCAATCTCATGTGCTTTATACCTCTCCGAAGTTCTTTTTACCCTTTCTTATAACTCAAGCTGTACCACCCTTCCAAGAATAGACTACAGGGCTTCTCCATGCATTACAAGAAATACACTTTATTTGTCTCTGTAAAGAAATCTGCACATTTCATCTATCCGTCTTGTCCTGCCTTCCTCATTCTCTGACTGTGAATCCACTTCAGCTATCACGAGCCACTGGATGAATTGGATCTATATTTGTTCTCCAGTCCTCCAGTCTTCTGAATGTTATAAGCTAATAGCTGACAAGTGAGCTTTCATAAACTGAACTTTTTACCCCTACCATTATTATGATCATCCTCTGAGCACACCACATCAGGTTAGTCCCCTGCTGATATAAAGTCTCCAAAACAAAATGCATTATTTATTTTATTTAACATTTGTTGACCAGGAAAGACCAACTAGGACAGAGCCTATTTTCAGCAGAAGCCTGGGGAGAAGCACTCCAGACACATTTCTTGGAATGTGGGAAGAGACCGGATCACTCAGAGAAAACCCACACGAACACAGGGAGGACATGCAGACTCCACACAGAAGGCACCCCAGCCAAGAACTGAACCAGACAACCTCTTGCTGTGAGGCAACAACGTTACCCACTGCACGACTGCATCGCCCATTATTTCAGATAAATATGTACTAGTGTTCCATAGATAAGTAGGATGACTAACATTGCTGGAATCCAGTCAAACAAATATCCAAGCATTTTGTAAGCCATAGTCCCTTCTTTTTCATATTGTGACAAATACTTCAGTAACAATTTTACAGTAACTCTCAAGATTTCTTCCATGGTACTGACAGATTCTGCAACATTTAAAGTGTTTTTTCTTTCCAGTTACTGCTGTCCAAAAATTGCCTGAAAACAGTCATCCGTCTTCTCTGACTCTTGTGCTTCTTAAAAATTCCATTTAAATGATCTCATCTATGAGTTATTACTGCCCAAATTTTGTTGTCATCTGCAAACTGTTCAAGCTTTTCTACCTGATGTACCCTTGGAAATGACTGATATTAAAAAAAATCAAACAATTCTCTATTCATGTCTGATCTTTTTTACAGATACTTGTCAAGAAGCCTTGGTAATCAGCAATTAGCACTACAATCACCAGCTAAACCCTGCAACTAAGCCAACATCTTGCTAGAACACCCTTTCTTCCGTCCACCTAAACTTTTTACCACCGTCATATATAGCCCAGAGCCAAAGCCATTGCAAAAGTGAGGAAAATGGAATCTCATAGATTCTTCTGTTCCTTTTTCATAGGTTCATGGGTGTATACTAGGTTAACGACCACTAGTGCCCTTATAAGCCTAGCCGAGCAACCCAAATGTGACCCACAAATTTGATTTACATAGGGGATGATTTACTGACTGTCTCTCTGTCCATCAACAACAAAAGCACCATACCAGGGGTGAATTTACAATTACCTATCCATTGGTCTAAGTTGCACTTAAATAGGGTTAGGGAGGAACTCCACTTCACATGGATAGGTAGCCTGTTCCTGAGAATGGGAATTCTTCGAGATATCAACATGTCCATATTATGTTGAAAGCAAAACATTTTGATCCAGTAGTTCTGATGCTGTTTTTTTCACAGATGTGCAAAAGGATCATCATACAGGGACTAAGGATGCCTTGTACACCAGGCAAAGATCACTGACTAAGGAGACAGGGATTTGAGGTGATCAGCGTAGAACAGTGTGTTTACTCCCTGTATTAATTTTGTAAGGAACCTTTGTGGACATTGCAGTTGTTGCATGTATCTGGTCAGGTACATATCGAAGGGGGCATTATACTCTATGATGGGTCTGATGAGGGCAGAGTACAGTAGTATGATGACCTCTCTGGACCTAGATACCATGCCCTTGCTTTAGAAGTTGAGTAACACAGAAGGACTTTCTTACTACACTGGACACATGTTGGTCATGTTGCTAGGTTAATAGCTACATGAGTTCCCAGACCCCTGATTAGTAAATCAATTTTTAGAGGTGTTTTACTGATGATGTAGTTACCCAGAGTGGATGACTTCCTAAAAGTTATAAATGCATTTCTTGGTACTGAGTTTTAAGACACGGCTTAGGCACCAATTATTTGTCTGTGTTAGAACTTCCTGAAGGGTGTTCTCATCTTGACAGGATTCAAGGACTGCTTCCTGTTTGCAATCATCTGTGAACTTGGTCAACTAGACACCTTTGATATTGGCTTTGACCTCCAAGAAGTAGATGCCAAAGAGGAACAGGCCCAGCACAGATCCCTGAGGGACCCTACTGGTGAATGACCTCATTGTAGAGGTGGCCTCATCAATCCTAGCCTCTTGGATCCCACTAACATTATTACGAGCATGAGTTCCTAATATAGTTATCATTAGTCACACAGACATGAAGTGCCTGAAAACAAACTGCAGCTTTAATATGGCACAACAGTATTCTACTGCATCTTGTACTGCAATAGTATGACTGAATCAGTTATGTCCACCGGTGTAATCAGGTTATGATGTCACCAGTAATGTCTTTGCAAAACAGGCCCATGACAATTTGTCATGGCACAGTAACATACTCTCATTTAGTCTCCTGTAAGTAAATGCAGCCATTGTTACTGGTAACCACTTCCCCCAAATGAGAATATGTATAATATTGAACATAATTAGAACATTACAATATTTTTAGACTGATCAGCATAATTTTTGAAAAAGCATTTTGAAAAAAAAACTCCATTATATCATTTCTTAAATAGGTGGACATCTGTTTCCATGTCTGTCTTTGTCTCTGAGAATGCTCACATTTATTCATGCAAAATTTTGTCTTCAAGGAAATTATACAAATGATAAAAAAACAAAACATTGTGTCATAAGAGTCTGTCAGATGTATACTGCGGCTTTGACACAAAGATTCAGTGGAAACAAGTTCTGTTAAACCAGTTGAACTGATGCAGTACTTGTTCTCCAAATTCAAAGCAGGACAGTACCTGTACACATTGTCAAAACTACTCGTCTAAGTGACAATAGCAACACACTGATGATGCTGACTAGGAAGGGCAGAGTGTGGTTAGTAAGACAGGTGAAGTGCTATGAAAAGGACAAATTAGACTACACAAATGCAACAAAATGTAAAAGAACATTTGAACAGCTTGAATTGCACCTTGTTACATACTAAAGGATGCATAATATTAATATTGAAGACTGTACACTGTATTATATGACAACAGATAGTGTAAGTGCTACTTTAGGTAAAACATTATACCTACCGTAGGATGTTAATACACTAAAATGTAAACCTTATTTACCATTTCAGAATGCATCACTACAGCTCCCACATCTGCACTGATAAATAGATTTCAGTTATTCAGCTATTACTGTTCGGTTATGTTAGTAACAGATTTAAAACACCAATAGAACCAACAGAAGACCGAGTCCTTTAGTGTAAAAACTCTTTTAATCGCTATTCGTCAGAACGACGATGACAAATAGTGATTAAAAAAGTTTTTACACTGAAGGACTCGGTCTTCTGCTGGTTCTATTGGTGTTTTATTTATTTGCTTGCCTTGGATAACACCTTTTGTTGTTTGGCTGCTGTTCCTGTTTACTTAGTAACAGATTTATCATGGAAATATGAACAATTACAGAACAGGCAGATGAGAGCAATCTTCAGTGATTCTCAATTGTCTATTCAGTCCTAAAAAACAATTTTCTTCTGTGTTTTACAGACATGTACTAGGTTGCCATTCATGTCTCCTTGCATGTTTTACCAAAACATTCAATGCTGCATACACTAATATCTGGCCCTATAATGGTTTTAAACACCTGGATAGGTAGTAGAACCTAATCTGTCTTCAGAAAAAAAAAGAATATTCATATAGTTAAACCTAATGGTAGATAAGGCTAAATAGCCTTAAAGAATAAAGTAAAAACAATAAAAAAGACCTCTAACCCTTTAAACATACAAAATAAGGATAAAGTCTGGCATTTCATTTGTTTTTGTATGCTAGAATAAGTGGTGAAAGGTACTTACATATTACACAAAGGGGTAACTGGGAGAAGGTGAACTGCATTTATTACATTTCTTAATGGAGCACTTGGAGTAATTTTAAATGGAAAATTAGGCTAATTAATTAATTAGTTAATCACTTAATGATATGTGCAGCCATATATGTTTAAAATTCAGGCTATCTGAGAGGGGAGAATGTTAGAGTTTTAATTCTTGTGTGAGTATTGGGTATGTATACAATCATTTTATGAGATAAATATTGATTAGCAAACTATTGACAGTAACAATCCTTCTAATGTCGTTAATCTAATTGGTTTCAATCAGCTTATTTCATCTCCCACAAGGTACAACAAAAACTCTGGTAGAGCATTTACCTTAGATTGGATTCTCTTCATTGCCCCAAACAAAATTATTTTAACATGTGCCTCACCCAATACTTTAAGTGATCACCTAACCACTTTCACAATAAGGCATCATAAATCAAACCAAAACCAGCATCAGTGCAACTTTGCTCATAAACTCTCTTACTGTAGTTAGGACATCTTCAAACCCTTTTACTTGATGAAGTGGTAGCTCTGTTCAATGCAAAAGAATGAAATTGAATCCAGCACCCTGGCTCTAAAAAAAATATTAAATTCCATATGAAAGAAAGAGCCATAGCCTGGAAAAAGTGGAAGTAAAACCCATAGCTACCCATCAGTACTATACATATTGCAGAAACTCCACTAAAAATCAAATCATACCAATAAAAAATCCTATATTAATATTCATACAGCAAATTATAACTACCCCAAAACTTTTTGGAATACAATCAACAACTTAACAGCCAGTACACCAACATAACCTACACCTAGTTCATCTAACCAGACTGACAACATAGTCAGCAAATTCAGTACCCTCTTCATCCAGACAATAACCTCTCTTATTAAACCTTAAGCACAGACAGTCACAAGTTCCTCTCCTCTCCTCCCTTGTTAGTCCCCAAAATACCTGCACTCAAACCATTCTTAATTTATATAATTAAAATAAAATAGTTATTAGCCTGAAACACCTATTATCGTGTTCCTGATAACATACCATCTTAGCACTTAAAATTGCTGCTGATGTACTAGCTTATCCTAACTCTATCCTAATCAGCCACTCATTCACCAAAAGCTACGTCCCAACCCTGTAGAAAAGGTTGCATTCTTCATCTCCATAAAGGTGGTAAGTCAAATGAGCTCTCAATCTTCAGGACTAGAGCCATACTATTTCCACTCTCAGAAGTTCTGGAGAAGTATATCAAGTCTCAACTTCTCAGCTTTCTCACAGATAACTGCCTCCATTCCGCTGCACAGCATGGTTTCTGTCCCTTTCATAGTACATGTCTAGCTCTTCTTAGTTTTATAGCATCTGTTAACCAATATCAAAACTCTGAGAACTTAGTCTTAGCATTTTTTCTAGATTTATCCAAAGTATTTGACATTGAATTCCACCAGAAACTGCTTCAAAAACTAGCTTGCCTAGGAATACAAGAAACATCACTATCTTAGTTTTCCAGCTACCTCTCAAATGCACAACAAGCAGTAAAACAGAAAATGACTTTTGTTTTCTTTCCATTACAATGGGTGTCCATCAAGGATTCATTTTAGGTCCCCTGTTGCTCAAAATATTCATTAATGTTCTCCACCTAGCTTTTAAACAAGCCACTATTATGCAGTAACCAGATGACTCAACAATCATCTGTTTTGCTAAAAGCGAAGATAAATTAAAAGAAGTCACCCAAGAGTTTTTCTCCACCAGAGAGGCCTGGCTGATCCAATTTATCCCATGCATTTGACTTTAAAAATAATTTTGAAATCTTTTCCTCTAACAACACCAACCCAGATCTAATAAATCAAACTAAGCTTCTAGCAGTCACTATTGACAAAAGCTTAAAATTTGATCATCACATAAAACAAGCAGCAAAAACACACACAGCAAAGGCTAGGTGCACTCTGTGGAGTAAAACAGTACCTCACAGATAATGCCAGAAAAGTATTGCTCGGTCCCTTCTCATCCCTGCACTGCTTTATGCTGCTCACGTCTTGATTAACCTAGAATCCACTCAACTCTCACTCTTGGAACAGTGCTAATAATAAGATGGAGACATTTGCCACCAATAATCACCATAGGACACCTCACTGTCTGGCCTTACAAAAAGTGTTAGAGCTAAGCATTACCTTACACTTTCCCAGATAGTCATTTCCCACAAGCTCATCTATTATCCAGACATATGCCCTAGTGTGAAAAACATTCTCCAGCTTTGTAACCCAAGTAGACAGCTGAGATCCACTGATAAAATGTTATTAACTGTTACAAAAGCTAACAACTCAACTGGTAAGTCTTTATTCTCCCACTTCCTGGCCAAAATTTGGAACTCCCTTCCTTTCACTCTAAGAAACACAGCAAATGCCAACTCTTTTAAAGAACAAATAAGAAAATACCTAAAGGATACCTGGATCTGTATTTGCACAATTCCTGGATAATAAATGTTCTCCCCTTACTTTCTCCTAGTCTTTCCATGCACTTTATCTTCCGGTATCAGTCCAAATTCTCCTCGTGTTCTCTTTCTTTCCCTCTTCTTCCTTCTACCTATCTTGAAACCTTCTCTCTCGCCTCTTCATACTAACCATCCATTTCCTCCTTTTATCTCCTCCCATCAAGTTCATTTCCAAACATGTTTCATAGCTGTTCACACAATGCTGCTATTAAGTAATGACACTCTGGTTAAATTTTGTATATTTGTTGATTACTTATTAACCTCTGTTTATTATGTTCTTTATTTAGGTTCATAGTGACTTCTGTGCGGAGTCTGCATGTTCTTCCTACGGTCGAATGAATTTAAAGACATGCAGGTAGGTGTGTGCGTGTGTGTGGGTGTGCCTTCTTTGAAGGTTGGGCACTGGGCTGGCAACTCTACGCTGTAAGAATTCACTGCCAATCATTAGTGGACTGGAGTTCCGCTGTGGTGACTCTTAACCGGGAAAAGCCGAAAGACAGAAGAAGGTTCATAGGTGTTTACTAGGTTAATGACCACAAGGGCCTTTTTAAGCCTAGCCATGCATCCCAAATCTCTGACAAGTTCTGCTACCCTTGATAAGTGTAAGCATTGGCTTGAGAGATGAACCATTTACAGGTTACCTGTTTGCATCAGAGACATAGGTGGCAAACCAGGGATGCATTTCTGGTTTCCCATCCAATTGTCCAAGTTGCACTTAAATTGTATTAGGGAGGAACTCTGCTTCACATGGATGGGGAGCCTGTTCCATAGACAGGGTAGTCTCTGTGATACATACCTATCTCTCCAGGAGGTCCTATTTACATTACAGGCAAGGTTTATATCTTCAGAATGGGTAATTCTGGTACTGTTTCTTTTGTGGATATACAGGAAATCCATCAGAGTGGGGTCTGACAATGCCCTGTATGCCAGGCATAGATATCCCCTCAAATGTCTGTAGGAGACAGAATACTGGGATAGGACCTTGAGGCGGTCTGCATAGGACATATTACTTATGCCCTGTATTGTTTTAGTGAGGAACCTCTGTGCTGTGAACGTTCCAGTTGTTGGATATGCCTGGATAGGTACATACCAAAGGGGGCATAGTTTCATAGGTTGGTACTAGTCTATCGGCCCTAGGGCCTATACAAGCCTAGCCATAACAATTCCCTGGCTATTTCTTCATACACTATTTACTTCCTGGTAGCATTGCACTCAATGATAGGTCTGATGAATGCTGAATACAGTGGAACAATGACGTCCTAGGACTTAGATGCCATACCTTTGTTTATAAGCTGCGCAATATAGAATGATTTCCTCACCACTGTAGACACATAATGATCAAAGGCTAGATTACTATCTATGTGTGTCCCTAAGTCCCTGACTACTGGGTCAACTCTAAGGGGTGTGTTGTCAATATGATAGTTATCAGGGATGGATGGCTTCCCAAAGTCATTAATGCAATTTTTTCTGGAGATTTCTCCCAGGCCTCCTCTGAAAACAGGTAGCTTTTTGTTCAGTTGGACTATTCCAGTAAACAATTAAAGCACTTAAAGTATGTAGGGAAACAATTAAGGTACCCTAATAAAACTTCTTTCATTTTCAGTAAATGTTCTGCTATTTTCATTTGAATGCTAATAAAAAGTGTTTAACCTACAAAATATATACTTTCTAAAGACTGGAACAGAGTATTTCTGCCCCTTTCACAAAAGTGGGAGAAAGAGAACTATCATTTAGTTTAAACTCAGTATAAGAATGTGTCTAATGAAAAGCAATGATAATAATTTAGACAGCTAGTGGATAAATCATGTCATATTAAACCTATAAAGCTTTCTGGTTATTGACTTGACGCAGTAAACAAAAGACAGACTATGAACATGGCTTGTATACATTCTGACTGTGTGCATAGGAAGACGGTGTATCATTCTCTATCATAAAATGTACATCATTAATAACTGGGAAGGACCTAGACTTTTGGAATCAAGCCAGGATGCATGGAACAACATGCTAGCTATGTTGCCAGTCATGCCACTAAAGTAAACAGGAACCAGTATGTCCACACTGAGTTACTGGATTCTTTGTCAGACTCATGTGTATGCATTTCATAATTTGCATGCCATGTTATTGGATATATGCAACTAGTTATTTGTGTACCCCTTTGCTGCACATTGAAAATTAAGGTGTTGAGAGGCACAGAGGTTTCCAGTTGTTTCATTGGCCTACTTGGTAAGGTAAGTAGAATGATATTTTGAAGGATCTGGATTTAAGTCCGTGCTGAGGCATTTTTCTCTTAAGTCTGCATAAGACAGCTCACAGCACTGTGCTGCGTGTGCACGTTTTATTCGGGCTGTATTTCTTTATGGGGAGGCCTTATTTTCAATTATTTTGTCTTCTAATTGCTCACAGTGTTAGTCTCTGGGCTGTGATCAACTAACAGGAAGAAAGACCAGAATGGCAAATTGCACTTTAAAGTACATTTTGGTCTTTGCCTGAGTCAGTATATATATATATATATATATATATATATATATATATATATATATATATATATATATATATATATATATATATATATATATATATAGGGTATGGGTATGAAGCCCCTTAAGCACAGTGATACAGTGAGGCTTGCACCCTTGACCCTTGAAAAATATTTCTTTATGGTATTAGGGACTTTCTTTTGCACAATTTTGCAGTTTAATTTCAAGAAGCCATATGGAAAACAGCTGAGGAGTTTGCCTCTTTCTAGTTTAATTACCTAGATTTTGGTAAGGTATTTAATATGGTACCATGGAAGAAGCCAGTAAGTTAATTATATAGTCTTAGATTTTGTCCCATGCTAGTAACCATTATAGACACAAGTCAGAAATCTGAGCAAACAGGGTTATAGTATGCGGAGCCTTCTCTGAAGAAAACGCTGGATGGATAGCACATACTCTAATAGTCATTTTTAAGGTGTTCAAAAGTGACAACATAAAGAAAACTGGAAGAAAGTTAAACTCTTTATTGGCAATGCAATGACTTGTAAGACACCTGATACACAAAAGTTATGAGAAAAAATAAGAAGCGAGTTTACTGACAAATGTTGGAAGAATGGTCACAAAAGTGTGAATCTAATTGTGATACAAAAGCTCACAAAGGCATACAGCTGAGAAGCATAAACTCAAGAAATATTTGCACCAGTATCATCATCATCATCATCACTGCCATCATATGCATCAACTTGCACCACTAGTGATGGTGCGAGATAGAAAAAACAGCTAGAAATTCATCAGTATTTCTACAATGGCATTGCTATATATTTTTTAGGTTTGAAAAGACCATCATATTAAAGTGGCTTGGAAGTAAGAATGCAGAAAAGTTCATAGTTTCTGAACACACGGATGTTACAAAATGGTTGTGTAGGCAGTATGATAGCACTATAGCTGGAAAAGTTGACTTATATTATTCATTTCAAAGCCTTTATGGAAGAATTAATTATTTCAGCTGTCTGCACATATTCAAAACACAAGTCTGTTCACCTTAAAAGTCCCCTCATGTTTCATTTTTATACCACAAATTCTCTTTCTTATTAAAGAATTGAGCAACTCACCAGATTCACAGTACTTTGCTCTGCTCTTCATCTCAGCTATTGTACAGAACAAATATCTAATAAATGGCAAGTTCCTCCTGGGATGGCAATACATAATTAATGTAAAGCTAGATCCTTTTATTTGTCTTTCTCCTCTGAATGAAAAGTAAATGGGTTAAATACCATGATGGCTTCTTCCCCAGTAAAATGCAGGAATGCAGCATGTTGTGCCTCTAGAAACTTTTCAGGTAATCTGCCTACAGTAAAGAATAATTCAAATTTCTGGTTCAAAAGCTTCCATTTTTCAGTCAACTGCACTTCTAGTAAAAGAAATCCAGGAAGGTGCAGTTAAAACATATTTCCCCCTGAGAATTTCACTACTGTAGTACTAATCATGAAGCCGCAGTGGTGCAGCGGTAGCATTGTTGCCTCACAGCAAGAGGTTCTCCCATTCGATTCTCGGCTGCAGTGCCTTGTGTGTGGTGTCTGTATGTCCTCCCTACAGTTGACTGGCATTCGAAAGACATGCATAAAATGGGCTTGCCTGCCAATCATTAGCGGACCGGAGTTCCACTGTGGCGACCCCTAACCGGGAAAAGCCGAAAGAAGAAGAAGTACTAATCATAGTCTTCTAAGCAAATATCTTTCTTCATTATTTCATTATTACAAACATGTATGTATGCATGTGTGTGTGTGTGTGTGTGTGTGTGTGTGTGTGTGTGTGTGTGTGTGTGTGTGTGTGTGTGTGTGTGTGTGTGTGTGTGTGTGTGTGTGTGTGTGTGTGTGTGTGTGTGTGTGTGTGTGTGTTTGTGTGTGTGTGTGTGTGTATGTTTAATTCTGTCAGATATCTTACCATTCTGACAACATGTTATGCCAGGAAGGTTAATAAATAACAAAAAGTATATGTATTCTGCCTTCATTGAGGTCAATATTCCAACAGAAAAACTTTATAGATGACCTGTGCCCCACATGACATGTATATTACTATAGTTGACTCAATATCCTTAAAGTTGTATCCATATAGAAGACTGGATACTAGGGAAATTGAGAAATGATACACTATAACTGTTAGAATAACTAAAAGGAAAAGAAAAATTAAGTAAAAATTGATTTGGAGAAACTGTGAGCATGAGATTAAAATTTCTATCTCTGAATGTTAACAGTAATAAAGCAAAGATAGGAAAATTGACGGTACTATAGTGGCTAATTGCAAAACATCAAGACATTGCTTGTTTGCAGAATATCAGGTTTATTAGTGAGCCAGATTGGAAATATTTTGAAGGGTTATGAGCAGGGAAGGATGTGTGGAGTTTTTGTTATATGAATGCTCTTCCATAAGAGATGGAATATTAAGGTACCACATATTATTGTTTTAGACAGAGATATCATTGGTGATTTATAGGAAAATGACAGACACCTGTTGTTATCTGTTTTGCATGGGTGTGTAGCAGTTAAGTATTGATATATTATGGGTTGGTGATCTGAACTGCACAATGCAAGTCATTCATTTAACCAGGAAGTAAAAACTGATGTTACAAAGGGAAATGCATTTTAGACAAGGCAGATGAGTGATATGGAAACTTTAGAAGCTACGCATAATGGGCATATGTCTGAACTGAGCTTTGTTTGTTGTGGTTATGAGGATTTTATGTAAACACTGCTTTTATAATGTGTAAATATGGAATGAGTTAGGAGAGTTTTTATAAATGTAGTGAAGTGATATTTAATGTTATAGTTAGGAAGGTTATGTTTTAAGATATGAATTTCTGGTTTATTAAAAAAAGAAAAATACTTGAGAAAATGACTAGTAGAAATTAAAAATGCTGAATGTAGATCATTGCGTGTATTGTTCCTATTCAGCCACTGTAGCTAGATAGCACATGCATATAAGTACTGAGCACGTGCAAGAAAATTGCCATTTTGTACAGTCAGCCAGAGTGAGTGCAGTCATGAATGGAGATGCACATGTGAGTGTGTTTGATGTAATGAGTGAATCAGTTAGCTTAGATATATGTTCTAATTACAGTTCCTGACATGTTTATGTACAATAAATATCTTGAACCCATGCAACGCTTTACCATCTCTTTTGAATGCATGAGACAAGTGACACAAGATGTGCATTAAGAAGAAAGTCTAAGCATTTCTTTGTTTATCATATGGATGTATTTGGAGTGTCTGTGCTTTCACTGCAACTTGAAGAGAAATCTGGTATGCACCATTTAATAAATGATGCCATACAGAACCTATATTAAGTATCACCTGGGAAGAATAAAGCGATGATAAAAATCTGATGACATTGCATCAGTCATTTTAATTTGTTTTTATTATAAGGTTTTAGTTTAAATTGCATGTGAGACTGCAATATACCTGCATGTAATTTTCCTGTGTAATGAAGATATAAATAAAATGGGAATTCATGAAAAAAGAGCAAATGGATTCAAAGATTGTTGCTACAATCTTGAGATATAATTGCATGAACCAAAGATTAATGTCATTATGAAAAGACTTTATTGACATGAGGGAGTTCTAACATTCAGTGCTTTTGTTTTAAAGAAAAAAATGATGTTGGCATATACATTTGATAATAAACAAAATATAAACAGACACTAAAGCATAACAGGAATTGTTGAAAGATATCTAAGTTTGTTTGGGAAGCAATGATTTATGTCTGCATAACAAAGAAAACATTAAGTATAATGAGAAATGAATGAGAGAAAATTAATGAGAGAATGGTATCTTACCCAAGGTTATGATGTTAAAGGGAACAAGAACAAGAGTTTGTCCTTTTTTGAGTAAAGTGATGAAGAAGGATGAAGGTTTAGTCGAGGCCTTAAGGAATGACAGAGGTGAGGTAAAGGGGAATTCAAGAGGATATAGTGCATCCAGTCACAATTAATAGACATTATTTTTAGAGTAGAAGCAGTTAATTTTAAGCATACATATAATATAGATAGATTGATAGATAGAGGGACACAAAAGCATATATATATATATATATATATATATATATATATATATATATATATATATATATATATATATATATGTAAATAAAATAAACAGAGATACTCAACAGAGTAGACCATTCCAGGTGTTATGAGGCCTAATGTTGAAGTCAGGGCTTCCCCATACCTGGAGGATCCAGTGTACTCCTATAATGCCTACCCTGGAGGTAATTCTTGCACTTAGCAAACCGCCTCTGTGTTTCTTGTTGTGTTTTTTTATTTTAAAGAATTTTTTGTTTGCTTGCTTTTAGTGTTTTGAAACAATTTCAGATCCACATCAGTGTGTGTGCTTTTGTCTGCCTATGTATCTGTGAATCTGTGTGCATCTGTGTTTGTATATTTATGTCTGTCTGTCTGTCTGTCCCTGACTGTGAGTCAGGATAAACTTCTGAATGGTTGTGTTTGTATCTGCCTATGCATTTGTGTGTGTGCATGCGCGCGCTCACACGTGTGTGTGTGTGTGTGTGTGTGTGTGTGTGTGTGTGTGTGTGTGTGTGTGTGTGTGTGTGCGTGTGTGCGTCTGTGTGTGTGTGCGTCTGTGTGTGTGAACCAGTGTGTTTCTATAAGTGCTTTAAAGTAATTTTAAGCAACATTGTTTTTTGTAGTACTTACTCGACTTGAACTGTGACATTCTGCTCTGTATTTTATCAGTCAAAATGGAGATCTTGACAACTTATGGGTAGTCTTTGATAATAAGCACTGTTCCAAAATACCTGAACTGCACTTCTCTTACTGGAGATTTGACATGTGATGGGGGGTGGTCCAAGTGGAGCTGTGACATGTTGCATTCTACCTTATTTCAATAGGGAAGCAATATATGGCATTTTAAAACAGCCCTTTAGAGCAATATTGGTCCTTTCATTACTCTTCTGTCTGACCTAGGGCTGTGATGTTCTGCTCTGCGTTTTATGACATGGAACATGTACGGTAATAAGGACTGCTCTACATGCTACACAAACATGTGTGGCAATGCATGCTGTCCTATACTACCCAGACTATTCTTCCATTGGCTGGTGCTGTAACATGAGAGTGAGTTCTGCATGGAACTGAGACATTTTGCATTGCTCTTTATAGCAGTGTAAAAGTAACAGCCATACAAAAATGAAAAAGCTTTTGTTTACATATTGATTGACAAAGCTGAATCTATCCTTTTCATCACTTTGAACTGCTTGCTGTCAATCAGCTGTAGTTCAATCCAGTACTTTGCTTACAGGATTACAGAGCTAATATAAGCGTGGTAATAATGGCAGTGACTCAACATTCTAAAGTCCAGTTTGTCGGTTCTTGTTTTTAACTGGCTTTATGCAGAATTATTGGCCTAATATTTGTGAGGTTTGACCAATCTGGTCTTTCAGAATTTATAAAGGCCATCTTCTCTCTCTCCCTCTATCACTATATGTAATATGTAATTATATGTATGTATGTATATATATATATATATATATATATATATATAGAGAGAGAGAGAGAGAGAGAGAGAGATTGAAAAAAGTAATGTAGCTCAGTCATCAATCTTTATTAAAAAAATGTGCATTTTATTACCCCTAAGCAAACTCAAAGTGCAAGTTCTACCAATCAAATATAAAAAATATTCTGGTTTAATTTGCAACACAGCAGTACAGTATAGTACACACACTAAGATTCTGCGAATAGTCCCTGTAAGTTAAGTCCCTTCTGCAGTTCTCATGTGGAAAATTTTCCAGCCTCCTTTTTCAGGTCTTCTTTTACTGTGGGTGATGAATTTTCCCTGCTCCCCTGGTCACTGAGCTTCCTTCAGAAAAGGCAAGCATTCCCTGCCTGGGCTTTCCTCAGTCCTCTTTTATCCATGCATAATAATTGTATTCTAAAAACTTATTCTACCTAATATAAAAGGTTGCTCCTGATCTAAAACCAGCAGATGCATAACAAGTTAACAGTACAATAGCTCAACATAACAGTTCTCAGAGGCTATTTACATGACTATTTTGATACTACTTACACATATTTACAATGTCTTGGTTCACATATACTATTTCTAACTGGTGAAAACCCCCATGTTATGTAATAATTGCTCTCTCTTTATATAACTGCATCTATATAGCTATATCATCTACACACACACACACACACACACACACACACACACACACACACACACACACACACACCAGTGAGAACAGAAAATGTAACTACAAGTTTTATTTATTTTTTGCTAAATTTACATTTTTAACTATTGTTATTTTTGCAAGGTATGTGGGCTGGTCTCCATACACTTTTTTCACCCACGACCCAAGTTTACTACAGAGTTCATACATATCTAAGTGGAGACGTACCCTCCTCCCCAACACAATGCATCGAGTTATCAGACAAAAAGGGGAGATGACAGAGAGAGAATCAACATGCTTTTTAAGCCAGCACTCAAATAAACCGCTGCATCATTTTCCAAATTTTAGGGGATGTCAGGCCCTTTTTTGTAAAGTTGAATTGCCAGAGCACTGTTGATTTCTCCTTTCTCCATGTTGCAGCTACCTCAGAGTTGGTTTATAGGTTCATAGGTAGGTACTAGGCTATCGGCCCATGGGCCTACGTAAGCCTAACCAGCAAGGTTCCATAGCTTGCATCTCCCAAGAAAGTTATTTTCCTGTGCCACTGTCCAGCAGAGACACAGAAGTGATCCCCGGGGTGTATTTCCCATTTCCCAGCCACTCATCAAGATTTTTCTTGAAGAGTGCTAACGAAGAACTTTGCTTGACATAGATGGGTTGCTTGTTCTAGAGTATAGGAAGTCTCTGGGACAGGAATCTATCCCTCCAGCGTGTCCTGTTTATTGTGGTGACAAGGTTTAGGTCCCTAGAGTGTGTACCTCGGAGGGATTGGGATTTCTTTAGGTGTAGCACGTCCAACAACTCTGGGTTTGACATAGCTTTATATGTGAGGCAGAGATCACCTAGTAGTAGGCGATATGCTGCGGAGTAAAGCTGGAGTTTTTTGAGGCGGTCAGTGTAGGGCATTTGTTTGAGGCCAGTAATCTTCTTTGTGAAGTACTTCTGTGGTCTGCCCAGCTGCTGCAGATGTCTTGTGAGGTACATTCCAAAAGGAGCGTTGTACTCTATAATGGGTCTAATGACTGACGAGTAGAGAGGAACAATGACCTCTTTTTTCCTGGATGAGAACCCTTTTATGATGAGGTGTGGGGTGAAACCTCATACACTGAGGGCATGGGGGTTTTCCCCTATAGGTTCATAGGTAGGTACTAGGCTATTGGCCCTAGGGTCTGTACAAGCCTCACCAAAAAGGTACCCTGGCTTTCGCCACCCAAGAAAATGATTTTCCTGTGCCCCTGTCAAGCAGAACCACAGAAGTGATCCCCGGGGTGAATTTCCTATTACCCATCCAATCATCAAGATTTTTCTTGAAGAGTGCTAATGAGGAGCTCTGTTTGACATAGATAGGTAGTCTGTTCCAGAGTATGGGAAGTCTCTGGGACAGGAATATATCCCTTCAGCATGTTCTGTTTATTGTGATGACAAGGTTTAGGTCCCTAGAGCGTGTAGCTTAGAGGGATTGGGATTTCTTTAAGTGGAGCATGTCCAACAGTTCTGGGTTTGACATAGCTTTGTATGTTAGGCAGAGATCGCCTCTGAGTAGGCGATATGTGACGGAGTAATGCTGGAGTTTTTTGAGACGGTCTGCGTAAGGCATCTGTTTGAGGCCAGTAATCCTCTTTGTGAGGTATTTTTGCGGCCTTTCCAGTTGTTGTAGATGTCTTGTGAGGTACATACCAAAAGGGGCATTGTACTCTATAATGGGTCTAATGAGGGAACAATGACCTCTTTTTTTCTGGATGAGAAACCTTTTGTGATGAGGTGTGCCACGTAGAAGGATTTCTAACCACTGTGGCGATGTGATTATCAAAGGAGAGACTACTGTCCACCTGTGTCCCAAGGTCTCTTATCACACTTTCAGTGTTAAGTAGACTACCTCCTATGTTGTAGTTCATGGGTACAGAGTTTTTACCAAAGGGGATGACAATGCACTTTTTGGCATTGAGCTTGAGACCATGCCTTTGACACCAGGCATCTGTCTCAGTGAGGCCCTTTTGTAGGATGTCCCCATCATTAGGAGTTTCGATTATGGCTCCTAGTTTGCAGTCATCTGTGAACTTAGTTAGCCAAAGACCTTCTGTGTTAGCCTGTACTTCAGAGAAGAAGATACCAAACAGGAGAGGACCCAGGACTGAACCCTGTGGTACTTCAATTGTCACTGGTCTGAAGTCTGATTTGGTGTCTGCTACTTTTACAGTGTGGGTTCTGTCAGTAAGCCAGTTGGCAACCCATCTTGTGACATAGGGATTTATACCTAGTTTAGTGAGTTTATCTATAATTCCAGAGTAGGGGATGGTGTTGAATGCCTTGGCGAGATCTAGATAGGCTGTGTGAACCACCTTGCCCTCATCTATGGCTTTGGTGACTACTTCAAAGAAGTCTATCAGGTTTAGGAGACATGATCTGCCTTTTACAAACCCAAACTTATGTGGGGTCCAGAGTTTGGAGATCTCCAATGTCCTTATTTATGAATTCCATGATAATACGTTCCATGGCCTTGCAGACTAGGCTCATCAGGCTAATGGGGAGGTAGTTCCTGGGGTCTGTTGTGGCCCCCCCTTTGTGGAGTGGGATAATTGTCGCAGTGCACCATTCAATGGACACAAAGCCTGAGGTGAGGCTATGATTGAACATGGTACTTAGGTGGGGTGCCAGTTCATTCTGTAGTTCATGTAGAAGGCAGCCTGGGATGTTGTCAGGTCCCATGGATGCTGTGTTCTTGGCTTTGGAGAGTGAGGTTTTTACCTGTGCAGCCATGATTACAGGAACTTTGCATTCTTCCAGTATAAAGATGGGCCCTTTAGGGGTGAGAGGGGGGTAAAGATAGCACTGAACCTATCTGCCAGGATGTTGGCAATATCAGTTGGTTCTGTATATTTAGTGTCATTGTGCCGTAACTCAGAGCAGATCTGAGTATTGCCATTGAGATTCTTGACATAGCTATAGAATGCTTTGTGGTTGTCTTTAGAATCAGTGGCAATTTTGTTTTCATAACTAGGTTTGGAGGATTTTATGAGGGATCTCAGCTTCTTATTGAGGCTGACCAGGGAGTTCCTCCAATCATGGGATTTTACTCTTTTTTGCAACAGATTCTTTCTTCTGTTGTAGAGTTTGTTTATGACAGAAGACCACCAGATTGGCTTCCTTTTTTTGGAGGATAGCATCTTGGTTCTGTTAGGGATAGCATGATCCATGCACTCGTGTAAGTGCTTATAAAGTGCATTTGTGTAGGATTCAGCAGTCGTACCTCTATTGTCCATCTGCATGGGTGTCGTAAAGTTTGCCACTTCTGTCTTAAGAAGCGTGAAGTTGGCTTTGGAGAATTTTTTTACAGTTGTTTCCCTAATGGGGGGGGGGATGGGATGTGGCTGTCTAGAGTGATTAGCTTGTGGTCAGATCTGACCAACGAGGAGCTGACCTCTGGTGTGGAACACCGGCCACCCATGTTGGTAATGACCGGATCTAAGATATTGCTGCCCCTGGTGGGGGTGTGGATACGTTGATCCAAGGCGTTGGAATTGATGATTTCCAGAAAACGTTGAGCAAAAGAGTTGGCACATGAGTAGTTTTTCCAGTTAATGGTAGGATAGTTGAAATCATCCATTATTAGAGTGATGGGTTGTACTTTAATATTTTCCAGTGTATCAAGAAAAGAGGAGTGGGAATCCTGGGTCATGGTGGGGGGTCTGTAGCAAGCTACAATCTGGATTGCAGTTTTGCCCAGAGTTAGTTGAACTTGGATAATCTCGGATGCATTATACTGAGCAACTAGCTTGGAGGTGTGGATATCCTTAATGGATATGGACACGCCTCCACCTTTAGTGTTTCGGTCCGGGTTTGGTGGCCAAAAGGTGTGGTATGAATTATAGCCTGGTAATGCAGGGGTGCTCTCTGGAGCTTTGAACCAGGTCTCTGTCACTGCACAGATGTCAATGTTCTCCATTTTAAGGAGTGCCTCGAGTGAGTGCATTTTGAGGTTTAAACTTCTAGCATTGAGTAGCATTACCCTCAGATTTTGCTTGCTTGTACCTGTTACGGTGGTGAATTTGTCATTTGAACCTTGCCTAAAAAAGGCACTATAGGGGTGGCAAGAGCATTTGCCAGTATCTGGAATCCCAAGGGCGACAGGTGCAGGCCATCTCTGGCAAAGTAGTGTGGTCTGTCGATCATATCATCCCAGGCAGACAGATACTGGATTCCCTTAGAATGACACCAGAAGCTTAGCCAATTGTTAAAGTCAATCATTTTGTCCTTGTACTGTGGTATCATTCTGGGTGATGGCAGGATGCTACTCAGGACTAGAGTCATACCTGCCTGGGCTACAAGATCGGAGAGCTCCTCCATGTCTTTTTTCATGTAGTCCAGGGAGGTACATCTCAGGTCATTCACACCAACATGGACAATGACAGAGTCATATTTGTACTTGTTGTGGAGTGACCTGAGTGCGTGCGTTATGTGGCGGATCCTGGCACCTGACAGGCAGCTGGCAGTAACTTTTTACTTGTTTAGCCTGGTGAGTGGAACATCAGTGTGCCTGACTATAGAGTCACCTATGACTAGAGTGTTGGGTACGTTATGCCTTATGGGCTGTAGTTGAGTGGCACAATGAGTATGTGGGTTATGTGTCATTTGGGTTGTGTTGGGGGGGGGTGGAGGTTGCTTGCATGTCTGCTTTGGAGGTCTCTGTTGTTTGGGCAGATTTGGACTGAGAGCCTCCGCGAATGTAGGTGAGTGTTTTGTGCTTCTGTGCTTTTTTGTGTGATTTTGTGTTGTTGACTATTGTTGCATTCCTATAGTGTCACCTGTCTGTGCTTGTAATTGCGTGAGGTGTCAGGGAGATTAAACAACACAGTTATTTTCCATCATGTATTTTAAATTTCTCTATACACAGCACTTCCAATTTTCTTTCATTCTAATCAGCTTCAATTGATCTGCCTTACTCTAAAAGCATACACACATTTCAGACTAAAATTCAGTCTGGGGGTTTAAAGTCCACCACCATCACACCACCTTCTTTTAAACAGTACATAGTTGTCTTAAACCTGCAGCTGCTGACTGAAAAATCCATAAAATTGTACTGTAAAGGGGGTCACTCAGTATTTCATGGCATCATGTTATCTGATGCACAGATTCACTGTTTTCTACAAAACCGGTCAGCTAAGAGGTATGGCTAGGAAATAGTGTTTGGCAAGGAATTGTACACTTAAATGGGTGACATTTTTGTGAAGTGGGGTAAGTGTGCTGCTTATGCAAACTGTATGCTGTGTGTGGGATGAACAAGGGGATTCAAGTAAGCATGTATATCACTGCAAATGCCATTTAACCAAGTCATGGACTGGGTAAGAGGCAGAAGCAAACAGATAATAGGCAATTTGATGTAATGTTACAGTTGTAAGCCAGAGTATTCTGAGGACTGCAGTCACAGTACAGTGTAAAATCAAATGTATACAATGGATGATGTGGAGGTTAAAAAAGAAATATAAGAATGATATCCATGGGTAACAGCCAAAAGGGATTGCATATATAGGCATTGGTTGAAATAGAGGACTACATTTCTACTTTGTTAAAGACCTGCTTCCTGAATCAAGGGTACAAGGTTCAAAGCTTATGGTACAGAGGATTAAGTCTATGAGTCATTAATGATCCACATCCTTTGGTACAAGGTTTGGTTCCCTCACCCTTCATTTGTCTACTGAGTGACCTTGAGCAAGTCACTTAACCAGACAGTGCTTTGGGGCAATTGGGATTCTACACTAGGCTCCTTAATGGTCTCCTGGACTGCATGCCTACTAGCTATTAATGGACATAATACACTGCTGCTTGCCTGAGGATCAACCATTACCAGTGTAGACAAAGGCATTGCAGAGGTCTACATACATTGCTAGTACTGCCTCATCCACTGCAGCAGTGGCTGTCATGTAAAAAAAAGTCATATCCTGTTAACAGGACCAGGAAAGGAGTTCACTTAAGTCATATCATTGTATCCTTAACCGATTTTATACTTATGTCTAGACAGGTATCTTTTGTCACCATAGTGTGGAGCAGTATCTTGTAGAAAGCAATTGTGCTTCATTTACTAACAATTTCATCTACAAAACTCACAGCATGGATAAAATAGGGTACTATATTATTATCAAAGTTCTTTTGATGAATTATTAGGATTCAATATAGTTTGTCAAGCATATCTGAGAAAACAGCCCTTTTAATATTTAACAATGTGGAATATGGACTCAGAAAGAGGTACACTTCAGGGTAAGCAGATATGCGGCAATGCACAATGCTACAAAAGCTTACTAAATTCCTGGGGGAAATAAAGTTTCCACTAAAAGTTGGCGGTAATTTCAGTTTTCAGTTAAAATAGTAATTGATCATAGTTATGAAGCTTTCCACCTCCGTGGATCTATATGCAAGAAATGCATTTGCTCTAAGGGAAGAAATAAAAGTATTCCACTGTTTTTTATCATCGGAACATAATGCATAACCCAGAAGAAGCTAATCATGCATGCATAGATACACTTGGGCTATGAGGTATATTAAAAATATTTTCTAATACCACAACATGTTTGTTTTCTATTTTAAATGTTATCTATGGCAATCAGAATACTGCAGGAAAGAATATACAGCACAGCTTGTCAGGAAAGAGATAGGTGCTCTAACTGCAACTAAATCCACATTTCTTCCTTATGGTGATCTTGGAAGTTTCCCTCAACTACTCAGTTAACCTCCAGGTTTTTTTTGCAATGGCAGAAACTGTGTGTGTGTGTGTGTGTGTGTGTGTGTGTGTGTGTGTGTGTGTGTGTGTGTGTGTGTGTGTGTGTGTGTGTGTGTGTGTGTGTGTGTTTGCATGTGCGCGTGTCTGCGTGTGTGTTTGCATGTGCATGTGTGCGTGTGTGTGCGTGTTTGGGGGGGGGGTTGATAAGGCTGTTCACATTTTCAATGTGAACTGACAGCTTAGATGCTATCTGAACAAGGCATGTGAGTTTAGGAAGAAAGATTAGTTATTCATCTCCTTTGCTCTGTATGATAAAGCCAATTATTTGATTTGTATAGGATTTCATTACAGCACCACCTGAATATAAGACAAGTTGGAAATAAAAATGTGGTAAATATTTTTTTACAAGTTTACAAGTATCTGTCCTACCCCCACTTATTTAACACTTATATAAATATTGTACGATACAATTTGAGACAACGGCCACATGTTATGTTCTTCTGCTGCTTTATTGCCTCGTATATCCTCATTTTGTTGACCACACATCTTTAACCACTATTATTGTAGTTCACAGCCAGTGCAAACCAGCATTCAGCACTGACAAATAAGGTTTGGGGACAAACCATTTTGTCCAGGGACATCGCTGGTAAGGGTTAGAGATAGTAAATGGGGGTGGGAGAGGGAGTTTGTTGGGGAAAAGGGTTAAAATTAAGGACTAGAGATAGATTTGATTAGATTTTGGGAAGCGAAGGGTTAATTTGTTAAGAAGGAATTTGGAGGAAGGGAGGTAGATGTAGGGTGGGACTTAGGTGTTTTACATGAGTGTATCTGGGAAGAGGAATAATATTTTGGCATGATCTTGCTAAAGCAAGTGTTATGCCTGAAATGACCTATAGGTATCCGTAGAGAACAGGTAGGCCTCGGGTTAATGGTGGGTGGTGGGTTATTGGTAGCAAATGGTTTGTATTTTTATTTAGGGTTTTTTTCTCAACTCTTCTGTTTTTATCCCTCCCCTTTTTTGTTCACATCCCCTTGTTGTTAGGTACTTTGGGAGACTTTGGGAATAGGCAAGGGACATTTTCATCCAAGCAGCCTTGCTTTTTCCTCGTATAGTTTGGCTGGGCTTATACTGTGGAGATTTTCAGGTTTCACAAGTTGTTTGGTTGTTTGTATTTTTGAGACATCAGCCTCTGTGGACTTGGATGTGTGGCTCATTCCTCTTGTTGGCCCGTTGTTTCATGGGCATTAATTTTGTGGTGTTGTATGTGTTTTTTGAAGAGGAAGGGCTTGAGTGGTTCATTGGTGAGAGAGGGACAGTCAAATGAGTGGTTTGCTGCTTGGAGCGGCCCCTGACTTAAAATGCATGGTGCAGAGTTGGGAGCCACATGGGACTAATAGCCCTTCATGTACATGCACAGTGAGGCAGTAACGGTTGTGGGAGGGGTCGGCATGCTTTCTGATGTGACTTAGGAGCTCCATCCCCATTCACCACACAGATGCTTGGTAGAGCTTCCATGGAGTTATAATAAAAGAAAAAATACAAAACAACAAAACATACCTCTCCAACTGTAAGGAGTTTTGCGGGGTGTCCAGATTTTGCTTCATGTTTTTGGTTCGCCTTCATAAAATTTTGGTTCTGGCAAAGTTGTGGCAAGTTTGTGTAAAAAAAACAAAAAAAAAAAAAAAACAAAACAAAGATCCATGAAAATATTTTAGTTGGACTTTCTGTGCTGAAATGATACATCATAGCAGAAGCTGGCTAAAACTGCAAGCATCACATTAGCTTCATACAATACATGAGTGCAAACCAGCCCCCATTCACTCAATTATATGAATAAAACCCTGACTCCATTATACATACCATACAACATTCAAGTTGGAAAAAATAACAGGAATTTGAGTTTCAAACTTCATGCCCTTAGGGGAACGCATGGTAATGTCAGACCTGTTATTCTGTCAGCTTTCTAAGTTTGTGGGAGCAAGGATGGAAATTGTCCCTCATTTTGGGTCACTGTCCCACTTTTATTTATGGCTTTGTCCAGATTTCTGGCTCTAAGAGGTTGAGAGGACTGCAACAAGCATTTGTCAGGAGGACACAGAATGGGACTCACTTTTAACATTGCTCATGTAGATGAGTGAGTGCTTGTATGTAGGGAGTTTGATTGGGATTCAGTTTCTGGACAGTGTGGGGTCAGAGGTTCCAGTGGATGTCATTAAGTAGTTGACTGTACTTGCATGCTTGCTTCAGAGGTTGACAAGGGCCAGTTCAAAGACAAGTTTATACACGTATATATATATATATATATATATATATATATATATATATATATATATATATATATATATATATATATATATATATATATATATATATATATATATATATATATATATATATATATATATATATATATATATATATATATATATATATATATGTGTGTGTGTGTGTGTGTGTGTGTGTGTGTGTGTGTGTGTGTGTGTGTGTGTGTGTGTGTGTGTGTGTAATTTTTTTCTTTCTTTCTCCCTGAAGTCTTAATATGTTTTTCCTTTGTTGCAGATAGTGAATATGCAGGGTTTATGGCAGAGATGGGAGGCCATTGTGGTGCAGGCGGAGGAGCTGTTCCAGGAGATGCCTGATGCTGAGTCCAGGATGGCAGATGATGCAGGTGAGTCCAGTTGGAAGAGAAGACATCTGGTGGTGAAGACCAGGTCAGTGGCACATGGGAAGCGTGCACAGCAGTCGAGAGATGTGGTGGATCTACTGGAGTGGAAAAATGATGTGGCAGGTAATGATATGCTGTTGGGAGTCCCATTAGACAGGACAGGTTTGGAATGTGTGGAGAATAATTGTGGGATGGCTGGGAATGGAATGTGTCAGGGTTCAGGTGAAGATGGGGGGGGTCTATGGGGAATAAGCAGAGGTGTTATGAGTAGGGACAGGGTGAAGCACTCAGTGGGGAGGATAGCACAGGGTTGTTTGTGAGTAGTCTGGGGTCATCCGTGTGTGGGGTGGGATTGTTCTCTGAAGTTAGGTCAGATTTTGGCATATTGCTGGGTGATTGGTTAGCTACACAGGCTTTGTGGCAAGGGACTGGGATAGTTTTTCTGAACCCTCACATTCCATCCTCAGTTAAGGAGAAGATTTTGAGGGGGGAGTAGGATTATGTCTTTGAATTAATTGATACAGAAGGGGTGCAGTGATTGGTGGAATCAGAAAAGGTGAATAGCGAGAACCTTTTGGCAGCTTTAGTGGTGCTGGGGAGGTGGACAGTAGGTAGACTGTGACCTAGGATGTGGGATAATTTGGTGGTAGGTTTCATCTACTACATGGCAGTTTGGCTGGAGAAGGATACTTCTTTGGTTTTACCACTCTTGGCCTAATTTCTTATGACTCGGGAGGATCAGAGCTTATGGGCAGGGACCTCTTAGTTATGGCATGACCAGAGGTTTCAGAAGCAAAAAGCAGGGAGGTTAGACATCAGCACATATGGCTAGCTACTATGATGGATAGCTTTGGGGCAGTTAGTAGAGGGGGAAGGGTAGGAAGATAAGGGATGTTGCTCATGGTTGGGTGTAAGTTTTTGCATGCTTGTTCAAAGTGTGCAGGGAGCCACCCAGCGGTGCAGTGTGGTTGGCAGGAGGTTAATTTGGACTCCAGGTTTGATTTCCACTGAAATGGGTGTTTTACCTTCATCTTTTCAGGGGGGGGTTTCAGAATCTCTGAGGTAGGGGGAATTTTTGAGGGCTATGGGGATGGGTGTCCTTTCAGGGGGCTAGGGGATGGCCAGGGGACACATTATCCTGGTAAGGTGCAAGAATTGTGGCGTATGCTTCAACAACTTCCTGATTCTTCTCTTAAGGGAGAAATAGAGGAGGGCTTTTCTCAGGGGGTTTCTATTAAATCCAGGGTGGTAGGAGCTGGAGTAGTCTGTAGGAATTTGCTATCTTTATGGGAGAAGGATGATATATTGAAGGATATGGTACAGAAAGAATGGAAAGCAGGTAGGTTGTTGGGACATTTTGGTAGCCCCCCTTTTAGAGTTTTAAGGTTTCACCATTGGGTCTGGTTCCTAAGAAGGTGGCCAGTGAGTTCCAGCTAATTCACCATTTGTAGTACCCAGAATGTCAATCCGTTAATGACTTTATTTCAGTTGAGGATGCCAAGGTTAGTTATGTGTATTTGGATGAAACCATGAAGGTTATTCGGTGGTTTATGGATCAGTGGTTGGAGAAGGTGGACATTAAATCCACATTTTGCCTTTTTCAGTACAGGAGGATGAATGGCCATTATTAGGCATGGTAGTTGGGAACAAAATTTACTTTGATAAGGCTATGCCCATGGGATGCTCAGTAACCTGCACTACTTTTGAGTAATTTAGCATTATACTTCATTGGATTTAGCAGCAGTGGGAGGATACACAGAGGGTGATGCATTACCTGGATGATTTCTTGATGGTAAGTGAGGGATCTGAGGGAGTGTTGTAAGGTTTGTGAGAATTTTTGTGGATGTGTGATGAGTTGGGGGTCCCATTAGCTAGGCAAAAGTTGGAAGGTCCAGCTAAGGCATTGGATTTCTTTGGTTTATTGGTGGATGCAGAAAGTGGATTGTTTTGCTTGCCAGCTGATAAGATAGCCCATTTAAGGAAAAGATTGTGTGAGTGGTGTGCAAGGACAAGGTGCAGATTAGGGAGATTATGGAGCTTTTAGGGCTTCTAAATTTTGCATGCAGGTCATTTCATCCAGGGTGTATCTTTTGTAGGTCAGTGGCCTTCTTGTTAAAAGAAGAGAGCGCAAACATCATTGAGTCAGGATTAGCAAGTTGGTGCAGGCTGATTTGGCACTTTGGCTGTCCTTTTTGAAGCAGTTTAATTGTGTTTCCTTTTGGCAGACAGATTGGGTTGGTCAAAGGGAACTGCAGTTGTTTATGGATGCAGCTGGGGATATCAGAATTGGTGTTTTTTTGGCAGGGAATGGTTTGCAGGTCATTGACCAGTGGCCTGGAAGGATGAGTGGAAAAAAGATTTTGTCTTTTTGGAGTTAATGCCAATCAGGGTTGTATCAGTAGTATGGCAGGAACGGTTGAGGGGAAAGAGGGTAATTTTTAATTCGGACAATATGGCAGTGGTGTGAGTTTTGCAAGCAAAGATTGTGAGATCTGAATTGGTGTTGTTGTTAGTCTTATGTAAGTTGGTTTTGCAGAGTTTGTTAATAATTTTTTCTTTCATAGGTGTACATGTGGCAGGGACTAGGAATGAGATTGCTGATAGTTTGTCTCAAATTCCCTTTTCCAGGTTTTGACAGTTGGCCCCAGGGGTAGAGGAAGAGCCAATGGTGTTGTCAGATGAGGTATGGCATCTTGGGATGACATAACCAGGAGGTTGGTACAGCAGTCTTGGCCAGCATCTATCAGGAAAGCGTATGGTAGGGTGTTATATGATTTTGATAAATGTATTTTACAGTTGCCTGAGGATGAAGGGGGTTGATTAGAGGAGCTATTATTGTGATACTTGGCTCGGGCTTGGGGGCAAGGTAATGCAGTACAGTTGGTTAAGGTGGACTTGGAAGTGATTAGTATATTTGCGCAGATGGCTAGGCTGAATAATTTTACAAAGTTCTGGATGGTAAGATGCATGTTGAGAGGATGGGGTAGAGTGGTTGGTGTGAATATGGATATGCGCTGGCCATTGACAAGACAGGTTTTGAAAGTTTTATTGAAGGGTTTAGCTTTAGTGGTGAGTGAGTCAGTGGATTATATTTTGTGGGTTACTTTGTGGTTATGAATGCATTTTGGAGCATTCTAGGTGTCAGAGCTGTTAGGGTTATTAGTTTGGAAAGATGTTATGGTTTTTGCGGGTCTGTATCACTTTATCGAAAAACCTAAATATTGAATACCTTTTTGTCGAACCCTATCCGTCGAACTCTTAATCCAGCAAATGATCATTTAAGCAAACAGTTTCCCAGGGAAAACAAGCAGGGAGCCATCATCATGAATTTGCCCTATTCCCCACTGTAGTGAGATCTCGGAGTTGGTATATTTATTTGGGGTGGTGGGGGCACAGCTTCCCACATTGGAGGGTATGGGGGGGGGTGCAGCCTCCCACCAGGGTGGGTTTTAAAATTTGTGATTTTTGTGATGCTGGCTTGATTAGACATGCATTTTTTTTTACCCTGGGAAAAAATTTTCATAAACTATTGTGTGATGGATTAAGAGTTTGATAAAAAGGTATTTCATGTTTAGGTTTTTTGATAAAGTGATATAAACCTGTTTTTCCAGTGTCTGTACACATTTAGTTACATAGGTCTAAAACAGATCAGTTAGGGAAGGATATGCAGATAATTCTTGGGAAAGATAGGAGTGAGGGGCTTTATCCAGTGGGTTGGGCTGCAGAATTGATGCAGAATCATGTGGGGAGTCCTCAGGATTTATTTTTTTTGGTTGAGAGGGTGTAAGCTGGTAATGAGCAATCAGTTTGTATATGTAATAAGAAGGACTTTGCATTGTATGGGTTTTCCGGGTGAGAGTTTTTTCCACTCATTCTTTTCATATCGGTAGGGCTTCAGATTTGACAAGGGAAGACAGATCCACTGAGGTCACCTTATATTAGGTAATGGATTCAATTGATAATTAATGTTTTTTTTTGTCTTTCAGGAAAGCAGTTTATCATCTTGGGCCATTTATTTATTCATTGGGCAGCAAAGTGGGCTGCAGTTAGGACCAATGGAAAGGACTTGGGTTTGCATTGATTGGGGTGGACAGTTAGTTGGCATGGCATTAGAGGTCTTAGGTTGACTCAGTTTATGGATGAAGTTGAACTGATATGGTCAAGGATGGGGCTTCTTCAAATATTGGTGAGACAGTTGCCTGGTGATTATTTGGGAATAATTCCTAATAAGCAGTTGGAGGATAGGATAAGGGAGGATCTGGTTATGTTGCACATGTCATATCCAGGTATGTCCAGTGTATGCTTGGAGATAGTCCCATGTTTGTGTTGGAAGAATGCTGCTAGTTTTAAGGCTTTAGAGCGCACATGGAGGTTTATTAATTGTAGGCTGATGTGGCAGTTGACGGCATAGGGATTTTGATGACAGGGACCCAGTTTAGTTTAGATCCGATGGGGTGCATTTGAATTACTTTGGTTTAGATTTGTTTAATACACATTTAGGTTTATTTTTAGAAGGTTTGGTGAAAGTTTTTTTGTAGGGGAGGAAGAACAACCTGTTGTCAGGTGGGTCTATATCATATGAGCGAATCGCACAAATTGCGAACGCTCATAATATCGAACGTACCGGACCTTGAACTTCCTATTATGGGGGCCTGTGCCCCCCACACCCCCCGCTAAATATATAGTCCAAATCCAAGATCGCACTACAGTGAGGAAAGGGCAAATATTCCATTCTTTACTGTACTGCGATCTCAGAAAAAGCACTTTGAGGTCCGGTACGTTTGATATTATGAGCATTCGTAATTTGTGCGATTCACTCATATGATATAGATCCTGGTCAGGCTGGTGGATGGAGAAGAGGGGCAGGCTTATCCCACTTCTGTTCCCACTCTTGGTGTTGGGTGTTGATACTATGAGTTTGGGAGATGAAAGTAAGCAGTAAGACGCTGCTTAATTGATAAGAATAAGTGAGTGGAGTTATGGATTCTGCTTATTTGGGCGAGGTGAGCAGAGTATGCTGCCCTGATGTATGTTACAAAGATTTTACATGTTGTGGTTACAAGGTTATTCATATTACAATTAACATTTGAAATTATGTAATAAAACTAATTGACATTAATAAAGGTCGTCAAATATCATTTGATGTCATGTGTATTCTTGAAGGGGACCAAGGCAAATAAGGTTTGTGAACAAACCAATTTGTACAGGGACATCTTTGGTAAGGGTTAGAGAAAGTAAATGTAGGTGGGGGAGAGAATTTGTTGGGGAAAGGGCTTAAGATTAAGGAACAGAGATAGGTTTGATTAGATTTTGGGGAAGGGTTGATTTGTTGGGGATTTTCGAAGAAGTGAGGTGGATATAGGGTGGGATTTAGGTGTTTTATAGGAATGTAACTGGGAAGAGGGATCATATTTTTGCATGATCATGCTACCTGCCTTTGGTGGTGGTGCTGCGGTAGCATTGTCACCTCACAGTAAGACGTTGTCCTGTTCGATTCTCAGCTAGAGCGTCTTCTGTGTGGAGACATGCATGAATGGGCGTACCTTCGTTGAAGGTTGTGTGTCAGGGCTGGCAACTCGGACCGGAGTTCCGCTGTGGTGACCCTTAACTGGGAAAAGACGAAAGACATGACAACAACAACAACATGCTACCTGCCTTCCCTCCTTTTTTTTTTCCTTTTGTTTATTTTGTTTGGTATGATTATGGAGGTGAGTATTGTTTGGAGAAGAAGAGCAGGCTTGTCTCTCTTTTGTTCCCCCACTTGGTGTTGGGTGTTGATGGAATTAGTTTGGGGGATGAAAGTGAATGGTAGGACACTGCTTGATTAATAAGACTAAGTGAGCGGAGGTATGGACGCTGCTTTTTTGGGTAGCGTGAGAAGGGTACGCTGCCCTGATGTATGTTGCAAGGATTTTACATGTTATGGTTATAAGGTTAGTTATGTTACAATTAACATTTGAAATGATGTAATAAAGTTATGTTGGAAATTAATAAAGGTCATCAAATGTCATTTGCTGTCACATATTCTTGAAGGGTTTCATTTATTTTTTGTAGCCCGGGTTGTCTTGTACAGCTTAGCTGTATCTGGTGACTATTTATTTAAATGCATATATATGGCAGTAAATTGTTTAAAAGCAGATGTCATATTCTACTTCAGAAGTGTATAAGTGCCAGTTTAGGAATGTTTAAATGCTAATATAGTCATCTTAAAAGGTTTGAACATCATAAGGGAAAAATTAATTAGATACTTTTTTAGAATCTTGTTTCCAAAACATCTGTGCTAGTTTAGCTAAGTATGCGCAGATATGGCTGCTTCACAAATTGAGAAATAACAACTGTAAGTAAAAGGTATGTTATATTACTGCTCTGGTTTCTGTGTAATATTTAACTAAATTCAATATCTATTGTTGAAATACCCAACAAACGTTAATGAAAATTCACAAGAGAAACATAAAAAAGAAGAAGAATATCCACACTGTAATACTGAAATTACAGTCACAAATGGAGATATACTTTTAGCGCTTATTTAGCATTTTAGTCCTTTTACTTTTAACAAGACTTCTTCAGAAACTGATTAAAATGGCTGAACATTTCACTTCACCAGTTTAAAAAGCAATGCTTATAAACTCACATGACAATTATATCCAGTCAGATTTAACCTATGAATAAAATCAATTCCCACAGTCACATGTTTACTAGACCTATGGATGGGAAACACTTCATCAATGAAAAAGCTTCAATAAAAAAGGCTCTCTTAAAGAAAGAATCCTGGATCAAATCCAAGACTTTCTGCGTGTTAGGAAGATGTGATTACCACTACACTACAATAACCATAACTCCCTACATACTTAAAATTTTAAGTGTAAAAACTTTTTTTCTCAATTTCATTTACCTTTACATGCTGAAAATATAATGTTTTACAATTTATGTGCTGATAATAAACATTTTAGGTTTATAAATTCATTGAGTCCTGGTCTTTTATCAGCATCTAGCCAAATTTGCCATTCAGCTTCTTTACATTCAAGTAGTATATTATAATTACCACTTAAGATGCTCACATTTACACTGTCAAGTACAAAAAAATCAAATTTTCTAAAATCCTGACATTCTAAAGCATGTTTAGCTAAGGCATTATTATTATCTTTCTTCCTGATAGCTAGAGTATGTTCATAACTTCCTGACAGTTTTTCCAGTATAGATACAGGAACACATAGAGCAACATGCTAAATAAACCACTCCACAGGAATTACAATTATATCTTTGTCTTGCTGTGATGGCCCTATTTAATGCCTTAAGTAAAACAAACAAACTATTACTGACAAAACGGCAATATTTGCAATGTCCACACTTGTAAGTTCCCACCTTTGTGTTTTCAGATCAAGGCATACTGTTCTGTCCCTCTAATATATATTTTTATGTTAGCTGATTTTTTATATGTGATTTCAGTCCTGAAGTTTCTGCCATTTCACTGTTACCTTGAATAATTTTCCAATTAAAGTTTGAGGCTATCAGTTGTTATAGGTAATGGAAAGGCATTCTTAAATTACCTTCTCTTGTTGTCTGAATTTTGTTCTCTTTCGTCTCTCTCTTCATGTCCAGTCTAATTCTTTAATATAGTAAAAGCACAAATCACCCAAAAATATGAAGACTTGTAAAACAAATGAAGCAGGCTGCACTGAAAACAAGGGTTTTTATTCCTAAAAGAACAGAATTAAGCGCTTTCGGCTGTAACAATTCAGCCTTCATCAGAATTCATTTTCCAGACATTGACATTCTACTTTTATAAAAACTATTAACCAATCACAACCCTGACACAAGTAACTTCTTAATATACATTCCTTAAGCTTTATATTTGTTAATTTATATTTTGTTTGCCCTCTCCTGTAATGATAGTATTTCTATTGTCCCAGTATTACAGGAGAGGGCAAACAAAATATAAATTAACAAATACAATATAGTAAAAGCATGTATAATAGAACATTTTAAATATGTATGTAATATACTGTTTTTTAACAATTGTATTAGGATATGGATTAAATGTTTTATACAACTTTAAGAGTGAATGAATAGCTTAAGGAATGCATATTAAGAAGTTCATTGTGTCAGGGTTGTGATTGGTTAATAGTTTGTCAATGTCTGGAAAATGAATTCTGATGAAGACTGTATTGTTACAGCCGAAATCGCTTAATTCTGTTCTTTTAAGAATAAAAACCCTTGTTTTCAGCACAGCCTGCTTCATTTGTTTTATAATTCTTTAATATAGGTTTAGCCTTAGTGGTTCTTTATTGTTTATCCTCCTGGACTATTTGGGTTATAAGTTCTGTTTTATAACCTCTTTCAATGAATAACTTAGTTAGATGTAGTACTTCTTCTGAAAAAATGTGTTCCTCACTGGCGAGTTTGCTTAATCTTATGAACTGCCTTTTATGACATTTCTTTTCATATGAAGAGTGTTGATTCATTTTGTGGAAGTACTGATTGATAAATGTGTCTTTCTTGTATGTTCTACTATGACTTTTGCCACTCATGTTTTCCACTTCTAACTTGATATTAAGATAGTGTATTTCTTTTCCAGTATCACTGTTAATGAATTTAAAAAAATGGTGCAATTGTTTAGCAGCTCAAAGAAATTTGAAAACTCTTCTTCTGTCTCCCTCCATATGAAAAACAGGTCATCAATAAAGGACCTGTAGAATATCACTTCGTCAAAGAGGGGATGAGTTTTGAGATGGATTTGCTCCCATGCTGCCATAACTAAATTGGCATATACTGGTGCCATCCTAGCTCCCATCGCAACTCCAGAAATTTGTTTATAAGGTTTATTATCAAAGTGAAAAAAAAATATTTTGCAACACTATATCCAGTGGTGTACACATTGTGTTAATAAAATCATTTCCAAAGTGTTAAACCTAGCTAAGCTCTCTTGTAAATTCTATTCCTGCGTGGTGTGGAATGCACGTATATAATGAAGTTACATCAATAGCACATAATAGACAACCATTAACACTGGGCTTCATCTTACCTAATAATTCTAACAAGTGCCAGGAATCTTTTAGACGGTATTCTGACCCCTGGACAATAGGGTTCAATATATAGTCTAGGAACACTGACAATGGCTTGGTTTTTCAAAAATCAGCTGCCACTATAGGCTTAAATGGTGGATTTTTTTGATCCTTGTGGATCTTAGGAATGCCAAAAAATCTAACAATTTTAGGATGTTCCACTTTAAAAAACATATAGGTCTCATTGTTAATGATTTCCTTGCATAACAAGTCAGGTAAAGTAGAATCAATTTTTGAAAAATGATTTAGAATTATTTTGTCATTGACACCTTATGTCTACAAACATGTCTTTAATTGTCTTTGCATACTTGTCAGTATCCATTATATCTATTGTGCTGCCTTTGTCGGCCTTCGTTATTCTGATGTCTTTGTTGTTACATAACTCTTTTAGTGATTTCCTTTCCTTGTATTCTTGGTTTTGCCCCAATGTTATTTCTAATATCCATTTCATATGCATCATTGAATACTTTTCATGTACTGTGTAGGGTGGGTTTATAAGTACTTTTAGTAAATGGTATTTTGTTCTTGTTTTCAAAGAGTGGAATGTCTTTCAAAAGATACCTTAAATTCAGCCTGGTCATGTAGAGCTTTAAATCAACAATGAGCTTTGTAATATTTGCCACTTGGGTTGGAATAAAAGAGAATCCTTTGGTCAAAACTGAGATGTGGTCATTATTTAATGCAAAGTTGCTTAAATTAATAATGCGCTCATTGCAGGTCAGTTTCTCCATCTCCCCCTTGCCTTCCGTCTGCCACAACCCTTCTTTTTCATTTCCCAGTGAGAAGTCCTTATTGGTGTTATAAACTGGTTGGAAAAAGGGGCCAGGGAAAGAATGGGTGTTTGTTCTTCAATTACATTGGAAGTGAAAACATGCTGACCATTCTTTAGAAGTGCAGTGCTGATATTAGTTGATAGTGCAACTTTTTTAATGTTGTTTTTGATAATATATGATATACCTTTATGGTAAGCTTTGGCATCATGATGTAACTTTTTTTGTTTTCTTTCAATGATAGTAGATACATGTCAACTTCTTTTTGCATTGGCTCCATAATATAATTTGTTTAATTGCTGGAAAAACAAACTGTTTTTAATTGTATTATTGAGTTCTCTCATTTCTTCTTCCAGACTTCTTATTTTAGTTTGATAATTCTCCACCAGAAGTTTCATCATGCTAATTCCAGTGATATTGAAGAGCTTCACTAATTTAGTGTGCAACTCGCCCCCGGTACCACCCCACTGGGGAACTTAGTAATCCTTAGTCCAAACGGTACTTATTCTAGTCTGATACATTCAGATAAATAATGTACTTCATACTGTAACCTTTTAAGCTTAAGTACATGCCTTTGTAATGAATAGATGTTGTTCTTACAGGTTTCAAAATCATTGCTAGTATCAAGTAAATTGTTGTTACTATTTCCCTGAGTGCAACTATGATCATGTCCATTATTAGAAAAAGGGTTCTCTATATTATGTAATAAATCTAAAATATCACTACTAGTACCTGGCAACTCTCCCATTGGATGCCAGTCATTGAGTACGTTGTTCCCTCTCCCAAGGCTCAGGGAACTATGCTGAATAATTCTGTTACTGCTGGTAAGCACTTCACTAGAATGTTTAACACATATGAAACTATCCAAAAGACCACTGACTGCTGCAATTGCCGATGAAAGTTTTTGTGTAAGGTTAATGATTTCTTCAGGTACCGCATGTGGGGATAAATCCAAATTGATATCCTAAGTCATTAAATATCCAAAAGTGGATGCCATTCCGCTCAACATCAAACAGCCAAGTAAATTTTACAAGAGCAACGTAAAAAAAAGAAGCAGAATTTACTGAAATGACAGTCACAAATGGAAATATATTTTAACACTTTCATCATTTTACTTTTAATGACTTCATCAGAAACAGTGATTAAAATGGCTGAACATTTCACTTCATCAGTTTAAAAAGCAGTGCTTATAAAATCACATAACCATTACATCCAATCACATTTGACTTATGAGTAAAATCAATACCCATGGTCACATATTTGCTAGAACCCACAGATGTGAAACATTTCATAAATGAAAAAGCTTCAGTGAAAAAAGGCTGTCTTAAAGAAGCAATCCTGGATCAAACCCAGAATCTTATGCTTGTTAGGCGATGTGATGACCACAAAAGTGCTAAAAAGTTATCTCTATTTGTGACTATCACTTCAGTATTTCAGTGTTAATAAAAATTGCTTATGTAACAAGAACAGCCTACATCTGAGAACCATAAGAAATTAGCCAAAAAATTGGAAAGAACATTGTGGGACACTGAATGAAAACAAAACCTTATACTGACTAAAAAGGCATAATAGATGGTTAGGGATGCAACAATCTCACATTAAAAATGAAAAACTAACATTTTGCATCATATCTTGATCTTTTCTACAGTGTAACTGGCCCCACATCATCATAACTAATTACTGTTATTTTTTAATTTGCTTCATCCAGAAATGACCTGATGAAGTTTGTCATGTTGCTATGAATGAATATTTTTTCAGTTAAAGGTAGTACTACACTATGGAAATGCCCTGATCATTAAAAAGAATGCCTTGGTAAATGCTCTAATGGCACTGCTATTCTGGTGGCAGCAATAAGTTAATGATTTTTATTAAAAATGCCACTCATTGTTCACTGTCAGTTTTAATAAAATTGCAGGTTCACAGACCCACTCTGCAGTCTGCTACTGATCTTCTCTACACTATTCTCATGAATGAATCATCTAATCAGGATGCCTGTATCTCTGCTCTCATTGCCACCAACCAGTGAAAATGTACAAGAGATGTAGTGCAGAAGCAATCAAAAATGTTCACTAGAGAAGTCACAATACATATTGCCTAGAAACATGACAGAAAATTAAAGAAACAGTCAAGGACTCAAACTGGTGCAAAAGTATATATGACAAAACTGAGAAAAGCATGCTCTACAGTATACAAAGTTCTGGCCAGGCATCACACTGCTCTTTTGGTGGAGTTACTACAAATGAGGTGAGTAACTGCGGTGGTGGTGCTGCGGTAGCATTGTTGCCTCACAGTAAGACGTTGTCCTGTTTGATTCTCAGCTAGAGCGTCTTCTGTGTGGAGACATGCGTGAATGGGCATACCTTTGTTGAGGGCTGTGCATCAGAGCTGGCAAATCGGCACGTAAAAATCTACTGCCAATCATTAGCGGACCGGAGTTCTGCTGTGGCGACCCCTAACCGGGAAAAGCTGAAAGACACAACAACAACTACAAATGAGGTGAGTAACATGTTACATAATGCTTTACATTTAGCAGAGCAGTCAGTCCTTTATGGAACACTTTGTTTTATGTTATAACACGTGAATACAAGTACTGCAAACATGGGGACAAGGTTGCCTGAGATTAAACTTAACAGTTATTTATCAAGGAGCAGAAGACACCAAGGGCACAAAATTCATTAACAACAAATTATTATAATACCCATAAGAAGGCCATGAGCCATGACCGAGGTTCTGTATGACTGTTTTTGTACCTTACACAATAAAACTTTTTTTGTACTTCCTTTTTCCTATGTAGTATTGTTCCCATATAACAGCTGCATGGGCACTATTTCTATATGCCAATATTATCTCACATTTCATGCCCTTAATTAAACAGTACAGTGCTGGACTGGGCAGGAAATCGGATGTGCCTGGCTCCCTCAAGGGAGGATGTGAAGGGCTGCTGGCAACACCCAGCACAGTGTGAATCAAGCTGAAAAAGTCCTTCTTTTTCTAGCAATCAAGTCAAGTCAGTTTCACCCGAGATCCACAGAACAGCAAGTTTATATTTTATTTGTATTTGTAAGTTGGTTATGGTTCATTAAAAGGTTCCTGCCCATTTCAAGATAAGTCAAGAACTTTGTGCTGCAATCAAAGTAGCCTTGCAAAGTACAAAAGAAGGTTAGAAAAATGAATGCAGGTCTGAAACACACTGCTGCTTTGCAGATTATTACCTAACATGATACATTATTATGCTTAGAAGTTATAAATTCCTGTGTGGGAACCATTACAGCAGGCTCATTGCAGTGTATGTGTGTGTGTGTGTGTGTGTGTGTGTGTGTGTGTGTGTGTGTGTGTGTGTGTGTGTGTGTGTGTGTGTGTGTGTGTGTGTGTGCTCATGTGTGTGTGTTTGTGTGAGTGAGAGAGAGAGAGAGAGAGAGAGACAGTGATGAGATAGAGTCGCGCGAACGTGCACACACACACACACACACACACACACACACACACACACACACACACACACACACACACACACACACACACACACACACACACGTGTTTTAGAGGGATCAGCATCATGAGGCCATAAAAACAAAGTGGCTATTTGCTAGTGTGCTTATAGTACCTCTTTACTTGTGTGGGATAAGTACTGAGTTAGTGGGAATGGGACAGATACACAGCAACAGAAACAGTTTGTGGGTTGCTTGAACAGACCAATGTTATAGGCCCTACAGAAAAAGAAACATGCAGCCATCACTAAAAACTGATTACATAATATATTTATGCTGATGAAGGTTACATACAGCATTTCTTTCTCTTAATTGATCAGTATTTGTGAAGCAGCTTATTTATCATTTTTTTTCTAATTTCCTAGTGTTGGATATTTTACTGTATCTAGACTAATATTTGTCTGTAAGTTGTCAACAGAACTCTAAATAGATACATGAAATCATCTTCAGCATTTACTGCAATAATATTACAACATGAAAGAGTGATCTGTATGAGTAACTTAGTTATATCCAGAGACAGCCTTAGGCCAATTGGACCTATTTGGCCCAATAGGACCCCACTCAATCAGGGTGACCCGTCCTAGGCTATGATAGGGTCATTATGCATTATGTGTCCCAGAGATTTGGGTGAGAGACACTAGAGCAAAGTGAAAGGCATTCCACAGTAGTCATAAGTCTTGTTAGGAGAGGTAACATGTCATATCATGTCCTCCTCTAGTTTTTAGCCGAATACTATTAGTAACTGCAGCATCACGCAATCTTAGCTGCTCATGCTCCTCAAGTAGTCAGTTGCTGTTGCAAAGTGTTCAACAGGGTTTCCAACCCAAAATTGATCATATTAATCATCTGGTTTTGTGCAATGCTACAGTTACTGTTTCAGAAGATAATAAAATCAAGCTTAGTCTGAAGACTGATAGAGAGGTGCTGTGTTTTCTTTTGCTGATGTGGGTTTTATCATTGTTTACTAATGAATACAAATATAATAAATAACCACAGAACAGTCAGCTTTATAAGAATTAAGAGAGACACTTGTTTGTCTTTTCGGCTTTTCCCAGTTAGGGGTCGCCACAGCAGAACTCCGGTCCACTAATGATTGGCAGTAGATTTTTTTATGGTGCCGAGTTGCCAGCCCGACGCCCAACCTTTCAGCGAAGGCACGCCTGTTCATGCATGTCTTTTGGAGGCCACTCGACCACAGGGAGGACATGCAGACTCCACACAGATGGCACACCAGCCGTGAATTGAACAGGAGAACCTCTTGCTGTGAGGCAACAACGCTACCGCTGTACCACTGCTGCTTCCAAGAATTAAGACAGACACTAGCAAGCATAAAAAAAGAAAAATAACACACACTTTGAATGTGTGGTAACATGTGTGATACATAGAATGTTACCAATTCAAAAGTATGGCAGAGAAATGCTTGCTGCAGTCACAAACAGACACAAAATAATCCCAGAGAAGTAGACATTAGGTATGTATAATATGTGCTGGGACATAGGGATGAATAGAAAAATAATTCTCAAGGCTGAAAGTAGTAAAACTGTAACAGAACCATCTGACTCAAATGTTTTGCTGGGGCATCACCTGAGGTGTAGCCAGCTATTCTGGGGACCAGTGCAAAAATATATAAATATAGGGAGAAAGCTAGGTGCATTCTTCCCCATCTATGATCCTCAAGTCAGAGGACCAAACAAAAACTCTTATGTACTTTTAAACTTCAGAACTGTAGCAAACTGCTGACTGCAATTGCAACGAGCAGCTACTGCAGTTTATGCTACACACTAATGGCAAAAGCACTTCAATACTGACAGCAAATGCATTACTGGCATTCATTTCTAAATATCAAAATTGCACTTAAGACTGATCTGGATCTATCAATCATACCCCCTAACACTTTGCACCTGGCACAGCTGCCCCCTTTGCACTGCCCTAGCTATACCACTGGGTATCACTGCTTCAGAGTCACATGCAAAATAGAAGTCAAGCAGAAACTTAAAGCTAGAAAATGGTTAATTGTACTGTGGAGAAACATTTAGAAAAGTGTATTATGTAAAGCTGTATATCCACATGGATTTCCTTAAGGTGTTCTGATTTCCTCTCACCAGCCAACACGCGAAGCTTAGTGACTGTTCTTAATTATTTCATCAAGTAATCCTTACTGTTGACTTTGTGTCCTGGGTTATGACTAGAATAGATCTGAAAATATTAGTCCACTTACATAATTTAACACATATTTAAATACATGAAAATAAACTTTTAGTGGAGTAGTATAAGCAATGCCATTTCCAAAGAGAGGCATGAGATAATGATTATTATTAGTAGCAGTAGTAGTTGTTGTTGTTGTGTCTTTTGGCTTTTCCCGGTTAGGGGTCGCCACAGCGGAACTCCGGTCCTCTAATGACTGGAAGTAGATTTTTACGTGCCGAGTTGCTGGCCCTGACACACAACCTTCAACAAAGGTACGCCCATTCACGCATGTCTCCACACAGAAGATGCTTTAGTTGAGAATTGAACAGGACAATGTCTTACTGTGAGGCGACAATGCTACCGCAGTGCCACCACCGCAGTCTATTAGTAGCAGTAGTAGTAGTAGCAGCAACGGTAGGAGTAGTAGTAGTAGTAGTAGTAGTAGTAGTAGTAGTAGTAGTAGTAGTAGTAGTGGCAATAGCAATAGGAGTAATAGGAGGAGGAGGAGTAGCAGTAATAGTAGTAGTAGTAGCAGTGGTAGTAGTGGCAGTATTAATAGTACCAGTAGCAGTAGCAGTAGTAGCAGCAATGGTAGTAGTGGTAGTAGTAGTAGCAGCAATGGTAATAGTGGTAGTAGTAGTAGTAGCAGTAGCAGTAGGAGTAATAGTAGGAGGAGGAGTAGCAGTAGTAGCAGTGGTAGAAGTAGTAGTAGTAGTAGTAATAGTAGCAGTGGCAGTAGCAGTAGTAGAAGTAGCAGCAGCAGTAGCAGTAGCAGTAATAGGAGTTGTAGTAGCAGTGGCAACAATGGTAATACTAGTAGTAATATCAGTAGCAGTGGTAGTAGCAGCAGCAATGTTAGTAGTGGTAGTAGCAGTAGTACTAGCAGTTGTAGTAGTAATAGTAGTAGTACTGTATTTTTTTCTAAATAAGACCTAACCAGAGAGTAAGGCCAAGCATGGTTTTTCCAGGGTGTTCATGATATAAGCCCTACACCAAAAATAAGCCCCAGTTCTGATTCTTACTGTAACCTAATCATCACTCACACTTGAGGGTTGAGATCCTTGGCCCATAAACCCACACAGGTGTACTTTGATCGGTCAAAGTACAGACAACACGTGGGAAGCGCTCGCTGATGGTAACAAGCAGCTGTGGTAATGTCTTCTCTTCATAACCGGCTCCATTTTGTGTTGCCACTCCGGTCATGTAAGTCTTCAGTGAACCCATCCCAGACAAGATGGGTTCAAAAAGAAAGAACTATTCCGTCGAGTACAAGAAAGGAATCGTGGAGGACTCCCGTGGAAAGAACATGATGGCTTTCTGTAAAGAGAAGAAGTTAGCTCTCCGAATGGTCCAAAAATGCGAGCAGCATATGTTAACCTCAGTCAACAGGCTGACAAGGGAAACGCTAAGAAGTGTAAGTGTGGATCAGGTCGGCAACCATTATTTCCTTGGCTTGAAGACATCATCTGTGTGGATTGCTAACAGGAGAGCAAAGGCTTTGGTTGTGCACAGGGCTGATATTCAAGCATTTGCCCTTGCAATAGCACCACAGTTAGAAATATCCCCAGAAGAATTCAAAGCATCACAACATTGGCTGGATGGCTTCCTTCAGTGATATGAACTGTCTCTAAGAAGATCAACAACACTGCTCAAGCTGGAAGATACTGAAGTTATTAAAGGTGCACTTGTATTCAAGACCTTTGTTGATGGCATTGACTTTTCTAAATACCAACTCTCAAACATGATTGCTATGGATGAAACTGCAGTGTTTAAGGGCCAAGGATCTCAAACAACAATTAATCAGATGGGTGCCTCGTCAATCTACATTCCCTCCACTGGTTACGAGAGTGTACATCTTACCTGTATTTTGGCAATTCATCTAGATAGAAAGAAAACCCCACCTCTAATCATTAGTAAGGGCAAGAAAGATAAGACTGAACGTGTTTCAGGCATTTACATTCTTGAAACTGAAAAAGCCTGGTGCACACAAGGAGTTATAAGGAAGAGGGTCAATGTAATGCTGCCATTTGTTTTGCGAGATGGTGAAGGAGGTCTGCTAGTCTGGGATTCAGCCAGTACTCACCGCGCTAAAGATATGAAGAAATTCCTAGCATGGAGGAGACTAGATCAAATAATGATTCCTGCAGAAATGACTGCCTATCTCCAGACTCTTGATATTGCAATAAACAAGCCATTCAAGAACCATTTGCATATGGAACTCAATGGCTACACTGAAAATAGAATGGAGAGAAATCAGCATGGAAACTTTGTGAAGCCTAGCCTGCAAGAGGTTGTGACTTGGGTGAAAAATTCATGGGATAAAATCACTGACAGTTGTGTTGCCAATGCACTACAAGCAGGCTACTTGGACAAGCAGTGCTCATTTAAGGAGAGCTCAATTGCTAGGCATGACAGACCAGGGCCAATGGTGCTACAGGAAATGGAGTCACAAGAAATTCAGCCCAAAATTCGGGGGTTGGACACTTATGACAATGTCCCAAAAGAAGATGACATGACAAGATGCAGATATTCTGGACTTGAAATGTTTGTTGCACTGTTTATGTAGAATTTACACACAACTGTCAACCTGTTATTAGAACTGTTCTCCAATAATAGAAAAGTACAAAATAAATGTCAATTTGTGCACATGAATAAATGTCGATTTTTGTACATGAAGAAATGTCAATTTGAGTTCATTAATTAATGTCCATTTTTGTACATGAATAAAAGTAGATTGTTGTATGGTGTGGGTAAATAAGGCATCCCCTGAAAGTAAGCCCTAATGCGCATTTTGCTGGGAGAAAGAATGTAAGACCCGGTCTTATTTTTGGGGAAATGTGGTAGTAGCAGTAGTAGTAATAATAGCAACAGTGGCAGCAGTAGTCATAGCAGCAATAGTCATAGTAGCAATAGTAGTAGCAGCAGAAATAGCAGAAGTAGCATTAGCAGTAGTAATAATAATAGTAGCAATAGTAGTAGTAGCAGTAGTACCATATTTCTCCGTAAATAAGACCTAACTAGAGAATAAGGCCTAGCATGGTTTTCCAGGGTGGTCATGGTATAAGCCCTACCCCAAAAATAAGCCCCAGTTAAGATCGTCAACAACACACAACGGACATGTTGAATTATAAAATAATAATATTATTGACACCTGTTGACTGAGGTTATCGTACTCTGCTCACCATTTTCAGGCCATTCGACACCCAAATTCTTCTCTTTGCAGAAAGTCGTAAGATTCTTTCCCTGGGAGTCTTCCACGATTCTTACTGTAACCCTAATCCTCACTCACACTTGACGGTTGAGATCCTTGGCCCATATACACTGGCAAGTGTACTTTGATTAGTCAAAGTACAGACAACATAAGTAAAACATGTGCACTTGATAACAAATGGGTGTGGTTGTGTCTTTTTAACCGTCATCATTTTGTGTTGCCACTCCTGTCTCGTAAGTCTTCAATTAACCCCTCCCCAGACAAGATGAGTGCAAAAAGAAAGAGCTATTCTGTCGAGTAGAAAAAAGGAATCGTGGAGGACTCCAAGGGAAGGAATCTGATGGCTTTCTGCAAAGAGAAGAAGTTGAATCTCAGAATGGTCCAAAAATGGTGAGCAGCATACGATAACCTCAGTCAACAGTCCAATGAGGAAAATGCTAAGAAGTGTAAGTGTGAATCAGGTCAGCAACCATTATTTCCTGAGCTGGAAGACATCATCTGTGAATGGATTGCTAACAGGAGAGCAAAGGCTTTGGTTTTGCGCAGGGCTGGTATTCAAGCATTTGCCCTTGAAATGGCACCACAGTTAGAAATATCCCCAGAATTCAAAGCATCACAACATTGGCTGGATGGCATCCTTCAGCGATATGAACTGTCTGTAAGAAGATCAACACTGTTCAAGCTGGAAAATACTGAAGTTATTAAACGTGAACTTGTATTCAAGTCCTTTGTTGATGGCATCGACATTTCTACAGGGTGGACAGGGACACGTTACAGCAAATAGTGGAGCTGTGCCGGCCACGCCTGAGAACAAGAAACAACAGAGGGGAGCCCATCCCAGTGGACACAAAGGTATGTGTAAGCTTGCGAATACTGGCTACAGGTACCTTTCAAAGGCCAACCGGGGATATAATGGGCATCTCACAGGCATCAGCATCCAGGGTACTACACCAGTTTCTGGATGCCATGTTACGACATGCCCATGAGCATATATACTTCCCCAGATCTCAGGAGGAGTTGGCTAGCAATATGCGCCACTTCCACCGTGTGGCACAATACCCGGAGGTACTGGGTGCGATAGACTGCACGCACATACAAATCAAGTCACCACCTGGGGAGCAGGGTAGACGCTACATAAACCGCAAGGGATTCCCCTCCATCAATTGCCAGGTCGTGTGCAATGCGCAGGGCATTATCATGGATGTGTGTGCTGGCAGCCCTGGAAGCTACCACGACTCCCATATCTGGCATGCCTCACAGCTGTATCAGGTATTCGCCAGGGGGGACATCACACAAGGCCACCTTGTGGGGGATGCTGGCTATGCACTAGAGCCGTGGATGACGACTCCCATCAGAAATGCACACACACACACATGCAAGAACGCCATAATGAGGCACACGCACAAACCAGAATAATCATAGAGCGTGTGTTTGGGATGCTGAAATCACGGTTCCGGTGCTTGGATACATCGGGTGGAGCCCTGCAGTACTCTCCAGGCACATGTGCCCACATATTCATAGTATGTGCCATGCTACATAATATGATCCTGCAGAAGCAGCTGCTGCAGGGACATAATGGTGAAGGGCCACAAAGCCCACCACAACTGCCAAGGCCAGCACAGGCACAGAGGGTTCAGGGCCATGAACACACTGTGCCAGCCCCAGTAGGCAGACGGAGGTGTACCCAATATGCCTATGCCCTGGCAAAGAGGGAACGTATAGCACATACTCTGACAGCGTAGGCCCCATGGACTGACACCTCCCTACCTGCACACACAGTGAAATGGACGGCACACAAACATGGCCACCAGTAATGTGTACCGTATGGGTGGTCCCACGTGTGACTCCAACATAGGCAGCACCCAAACACTGCACACCCAACAGCCAGCGGAGCATGTAACGCCAACACCTTAACCGTACGCGGGTCCTACAGCAGACGGCGTTGCTGTATGCTGCCAAGTTCGCCGCAAGGTGTATACATATAGACATGTACATATGTGCAAATACAGATATGGAGATAGATATAATTACACACATAGAAATATATGTACACATATACATATATAAAGTACAACAGGTAAGACAGGGAATCAGAGGGATGCAAGGTGACAGAGAAGTAACACGCGATATCTGTACATAGTAAACATAGTGAACGACAACCTGAGTATCCGGGAGGGTTGACAGAACAGGAAACCGCCACCCATGGAAAGGTCAACCTACCGAAATGCATAATCGCGAGTCGGGATGATCGCCAGGCCACGGTACAGTAACAGTACATGTGCGGGTAATATTATGAGGATATGAGGGTGGAGGTAGACACCGCCGCCAGTGATGCGGGCCACGCAGGTACTGTGTGCAACCGTCCCTGTGACTGCCGCAGTATGTGTATGTGTGCGGTGAGGGTGTCGTGTGTTTCGCTGTGCGAGTGTAATGTGTGTGCCACTGTAAAATGTGTATGTTGGTGCCATGTGACAGGCGGAGTGGAACAACATGTGTAGGCATACAGTATAGGAACCACAGGCGTATGTACATCAGTACTCCCAAAGTAGTACTGAGAGCCCCTCCCTGGCTAGGCATGTGGCGACGTATAATGATGCAAAGTGAAAATGTCCCAGAATGTACCACAGGAATATAGCCAACATGAAATGCAAAGGACGTATGTACAAATCATGACCGTATGTATGACACCGATATGTTAATTGCAAAATGATACGTCGGCAACGTTACACAGCAATAGTCATGTACCGCGGAAATACGCATGTGCTACCCCGGTACTGATCGTGGCTACGTATCGGCCCGTAAACATCGCTGTGTGTTCTACGAGTGTCAAACAAGCAATCGCCACCCGAATAGGTGGCAACCACTAGCATACAGGCCGTCCCAAGTACAGGACCACAATGACTGTAAATATCCGGGACAAAATGCCAAGGGCTAGTCGTCACGTACGAACAACCGCAGATATACTACCGATGTGACGGAGGAATACATGCAGGAAGCACACATGCAGGCGATACCGACACCAGACGACATCAACACAACCTACACTCCCAGAACAACAGACAGGTAACTGCCAACTCCACAGGCAGGGATGGAGCACACACACAAGCATACCGTGTATGTAGAAATGCAAGGCCCACAACCCATACCCGTCACCCACAACCTCCGATATTCCCCATTGCACATATCAAAGGGATACAAGCCGCAATAGCAGCACAAACATACAGGCAGTCAATGACAGCTGCATAACCGCAACATCTCGCGTGGGAAACACTATCAGCAGCGGATGCATACCTGCATCCGTTGTTTAAAGGAATACAACAGCTATGTTACACATCTGAATGCAAAACGCCATCAACAGACGCCGCCAGGACAGGGACACCCACATGTCGAACATCATACCATACCCAACACACACAATCCACGGCTAACACCACTGCAAAATGTACCTGACGCCACACATAGTGGCTGCAGTTACACATAACATAACACAATACAGACCATCTCCACGAAGGTAGTGCAAATAACCAACGCCCAGGCTAGGAATGCAACCATGCCCTAGTTACGACGCGTAATGTACGAATGGAGTAGATGCACAGGTGATATGCGCACAAGTACACACCGAGGAACAGCTATTGGTGTGATGAACCCACATGTCGCAGGTGACGACGGATATAAGGATGACTCCTAGGATATTCAAACCGTATGCTCATACTGAACTACAAATCAAAAACGGATAGAGTGAGACAACGCAATAGCGAGACACGCAACGAAAAATGGAAGGAAACACAGTAAAGGTATGTAGAACCCACGATATGTACTGGTGTGTAACGCATGATGTGTATGACGAAGCTGCACTGTGTGTGAACGGTGTTTGTAAGTAAGGATACTTGTCCATAATGCAGAGAGTGGTGAAAGGCGGTTATGTAGTGCTATCCCGCTGAGCATACCAACGACTGTGGACACCGTGTGCACAGCAGTGGGACATCATGTACACAGCCGGGATAACACAAGGGCTGCCACAGGGGGGCATAACACAGAACAATGCCACACCCCATGCTGATGCTGGCAGTGGATGTCCAACAAGGAAGTGCCACAGCAGGGGATAGGACATGTATGTATACTGTCACAGCACACATGTGTATGGGCATATACCGTCGATGTCATACGTAATGTGCGCACGACGTGCACGTATGCCTCGCAGTAGGGGTTACTATGTCAACTATGTGTAATGTAAAGCTGTCATGGTGGATATGACAGACATCATACACAGTATCACAGGCATATCACGCATAATGGAGTTATGGCCTATTGGTATGTACAATAACAGGATACATATGGCCTGTACATATGGGACAGAGTAGTAGCATAATAGCCATCCGAAATGGAAGGAACACCAAGTAACCATGGCCAAACGATCTGTAGCAGGTACAATGTGTGCAACAATGAAGTCCGGCAGGTCCATGTGTAAACACATGTGCAGTGTACACAGTAGTGTCACCTCCCTATGGTAGTGTCCACTGAACAGCAGAGGTGGGTGTCAACTGCATGTCTACACAGTACTGCTGCTGTGGTGGTACCATGACTATGTGTCACTCTATCAGCAAGGGAGCTATCCCATGAACAGTGCCACAGTGTGTCCCTGTGGGATGTGCACAGGACCTATGTTCCACAGCATGGTGTGTGTTGTGTCTGCGGAAGTAACACAGAAGCCCAGGCCATGCAATGTGGCATGTGTGCACATATGCATGAGTGCTCCATTCACCCCGCCCACTGCAACTGCCATGTATGAGTACTGCATGCATCAGTAATGCAGAGGACATGGCCCATGTCAGAGTAGATGACACCCCTGTGTATGTGGTATGCAGATGTGTACAGATGTGTTACCCGTCTGTCAGCCGCATATGTAAACTGTCTGAGCCTGGTACACATCATGGCATGATAATGCTGTGCCATGTAAAGTCATAGCCGTTGTGGAAGGTACACCACGAATGTGTTATTGTAACCCTGCCCGTGTGTAGATGTGTGTATGGCACAGGTACAATGGCTACCTATGTACCAGCAACACACACAGTACAGATATGTGAGGCCCTGCAGATGTGTACCCATGCCACAGTGGAATACGGCAACCACAGCACCATGTGGGGCATGTGTGTGTACAGCAACCATGTACAATGTGATATGCATGTATGGGGACAGTATCCATGTGATACTCAGTGGATGACTGTTGCTATGCAAAGGTGATGTGCATGCACCATGTGTGATGCATCCTGACGCAATGACACCCACATGATGTATCTGCACACCGACACCCGTACGGTTGTTATCAGTATGAGCTGGTGGAGCTACAATGGTGCCAGGTATGTAGATGTGGGATATCTAGGCATGGACAGTACTCTGTGACAGCATGTTGTGTATGTAAGCAAATAGTGAACATGTGGGGCCCCATGACTGTGGACTGTGTAATGCCACATGTACCTGACATGTAGTAGGTAGCATGATATGCTTGCACCACTGTGTGTCCTGTCCAGGAGTCATATAGCCTAACATCCTGAGACACAGGGTATGATGTGACGGTGGATGTGTACATTGCCAATACCAGAATGTGGAATGGTGCTGAAGGGCAATGTGGGGACAATGTCTGATCTGTTACCCTCTGTACCACACCAACCACCCATGCAATGGTATGACATGTGGCCAGCATGTGTATGTGGTGTGCTGTGGCACACAGAAGCCCAACAAGGGTGCCAGTAAAGGCATGGAGGTCATCAATGAGTGTGTGAAGCACGTTTGTGAGGACGTGCCCCAGTGCCATACTGAATGGTCCAGTCATGGGTGTACGAATGCAGTCCCACACGTGCAATGCAGTACCACCCATGTGTAGTGCGATAGATGCGGCAGTGTGACGGTCACGGTACACAATGTCCAACAACAGGCTAGCAGTTAATTCAGTGGGCTGGTGTGGAGACACATACCAAACAGGTTGGCGGGACATAACAGCTAGGGAGATCAGAAGGTGACATTGGGACAGTGTCTTAGGACATAACGTGTGCATGGCAGTACCATGTATGTGTCCACAGGGACACTGCGATGTCCATGTATGGATCGCAACCCTGTAGTGAGTGAGAGTGTGTATTGTTGGTAGGTACACCATTGCCTGGCATGTTGCCAACATTATCTCAGTCAGCAATGCCTGGGTGACTGTTGTACGTGACATCGAATGTGGATGTAGCCAAACAACACAGACATACCACCACACTGCCTGAGGGCCCACACTGCAATGTGCGGCAGACATGTGTAGGTAGCTAGCCTTGGAGCATGTGATGGACCACGAGGACCCACCATGGCTGTCAAGTGATGCACCCCACACATGTGAATATACCCACCGTGCAATAGCCTGCACATGTGCCCATACAGCAGATGTGCATGGAACATGACCACCACCATGGCGTCTGTGAAAAGGCCAGTACCGCCATGTCTCTGTGTGGAATAGCATGGTCCCTACCATTGCGTACATGTTACGAAAGTGCACTGTGATATGTGTCAGCATAGTCACTTACACTGTCCATTTGCTGGGGTGCCATGCCATTAACAACCCCCGTCAGCAGACGTCAGTAGTACCGGCTGTAGAGCACATGTACCATGTATGCTGCGATGGGTGTGTGTCCAGGGTGTGGCTAGCAGGGCCGTGAAGCATATATGTTCATCTACCAGAGGGGGGATATCCCCAGGTTTAACACACCAGACACATGGAGGTATCGTGCATGCTGAGGGTAGTGTAGGTATGGTATGTGTTGTGTAATGTGTCACCCAGCTAGGTGGAATGCATGGCCAAGCATGTGTGGGTACATGGGAGTCCATTCTAGGGAAGTGTGGGTTGCTGTCAGCACATGGCAGTAGCAGCTGTCCGAGGTCCAATGTACAGTATGACAACACAGCCAGCATGTAACCTGTGGTGTACAGTGTAATCTCTGTTGCGTGTTACAATGTGTCTAGCAGTCACAAACATGGGTATCCGAACATGGGGCACCTACGATGCATTGTGTTCGGCAAATATACAGTATGTGTGCAAAACATTGTGTGATGTGGGATCCCCTCACCTGTGTGTGTTTCAGTCCAGGTATGTGCCTGGGAGGTATGATCCGTGTACAATCTGTACTTGCAAGTGTGCTGTGCAGAGCATGGAGGCAGGTCCCAGGCACTGCAGATAAATGTGAGGCGTGCACTAGTGTGTGTGCCTTGCTTGTGTGCAGCACAGTGGAAGGTGCAAGCATTGTCCCACAGTACCGCATGCCGTGCCTGCCTGTTACAGCCCTGCTGGAGACAGACATGTGACACCGCCACAGAGGCAGCATAGCATGTTAAGATGTACATGTGGGCTCCACACCCTAGGCAGATGTCCGCAGGTCATGTGTGCCACAGTAGTGTGGTCGACCAGGACTGTCATAGTGGTCAGATACCACATGCCTGTATAAGTACAGTATGAGCATAGTCAACAGTCGCAGTGACAGAGTGGGCCAATGTACAGTATCCCTGTGTTCAGACCACAGCCTACTGTACACTTGGCTAGACACACACCCGGAGGGTGAATATACCTTTGAGCCATCACATGTCCCAGTCCACGTAGCCTGTACAATGCCATCACAGGGTGGTCACAATAACGTGTGGTAAGACAGACATGTTGTACCAGGTGATGTGTCATGTGTGCATATGTTGAGTTGCACAGCCGTTCACACGTCCGCAACATATCAGTGCATGATGTATAGTGTAACATGATGTGTGGAACTGCACTGTGATCCACAACAGGGTCATCTGAGACAGGTGTGTTGTGAATGGTGTAACCCATGGTTACACGGGATATACACTGGTGCTGTTGGCTGCCATGCCGGGGGCCACCAGTGGTGCCTGCAGTGGTTATACAGACATACTGCACACATTGTTCTGGCAGGAATGTCCATTGTTGTGGATGATGTGTTGCTACGTGAAGGTAGGTGTGTGTTGTGAATGTTACCCATCCAGATGTGACCATCAGGCACAGTCATGGTCGTCGACAGCATCACACACATCCACAGCGGTCAGAACCCTGTCCCCAGAATGGGTGGCAGCCGCCCTCGTACTGTGTGACGTATGTGCAGATGGCGGAACACCTCCTACTGGCTGGATAACAGTGTCAGCTAGGACGGCTATGTGATGGCTGGAATACACCGTGATAATGTACAATGCTGGTATCCCAATGAAGTACCTGGAATCACACACAGTACGCCATGGCTGGCATGTAAACCATGTACAACAATGACTGTGTGACAGACACAAACAATGCGGAGACATGTTGAACATGCACCCATGAGAACACCAAATGAGGTATGTTGCACATATCGATGTACAACTGTCATCTATGGCCATAGCATGGATGCAGACGCATATGCCCCACAGGCAGTACCACGCCATGTAGGTAGGGGGGCATTGCACGTGTATATGTGACAGTTGCTGTACCGCCACATGTCCTGCATATCCGTCATGTAGGGGTAGCAGTGGTACGTGAATGTTGGACATGCCTGTACATATGACCATGTCCCACAGGATATGTGTTACGTGTGTACAACACGTGTTGTGCCATCATCAAGCTGTGAAGTGTATGGCTGCCAGTGTACCTGTGTGACATGTTCTGCAATGGGTGCAAAGGTACGCAGTACTGCATTGCATGCCCACATGCCCCACACAGGTGCATAGCCTGAACATACAATACAAAGAGGGTGTTGGATGATAGCAACCCACAAGAGGAGATGGGTACGGGTGGCAACCCACTACCACCTGTTCGGGTAAGGTGTGCATGTCTATGACACATTAGCACCCAAGAAGCTAGCAGTACAGCAGTACAGGGTGGCATACATATATGTTCACCAATACCCCTGTGTGTCCCACCACTGGCCCGTGGACAGACAGACACCAACACAATGTGCAGATTTGATATGTGCACAGCACATCACCGCTGGCTACTGTAGAACAGGCTTACTGTGTAGACATGTGCACAGTAGGTCTGCGCCAGCCACACTCAAACACGTTATGTGCCGAACCACACCAATAGTTTAGCCCATGCCACAGACAGATGTGCATGCATCTGTGTATGTACATCTGGGAATGTCCCCGGCCTAGCAGTATAGCTGTGTCAGTGTTGCGAACAACATACTGAATGGGCTGTATGTGTGAGGTGTGCATCATACGTGTATGGTCCGATCGACGATACCATCAGTGCCCCTGCTATGTGAACATCCCTGTCCCCATACATGGATACCTATGCTGTGCCCAACACCATGCTCCCCGTGGGAGGGTGGCGCTGTGCCATGCACCAGCTGACATGGGGGTGGCAGCAGGCACTGGATGTAGACATATGTGGTACCCATGTCAGGCCAGGCAACCATCCATGTGCACGGGATAGCAGTGTGTGGGCACATACAGCACTGTGTTGAACAATATTGCAGCACATAGCACCTGTCAGGGTTAATGTGTATGCATGGATTTGTGATACCTGCATGCACCAGACACACCCCCACCAAGCAGCGTGCAGCCTACCTTGCAGAAGGCCAGTGTCCACACCATGATGATAGACATGTGTAATGTCCATATACACATAGCAATGACATATGGAATGGACAGCCACCCTGCCAATATCAGTACCCCCCAGGTGGGTCACATCCCAGTGCCATGTATGTGACATACCCTGCCATACCATGCAGCCCTGCCCAGCAAGGCTGCACGTGCTATCACAGTCCTACATGGTGCGATGGACAAATGGCACTTTCACTATCAACCGTCCACAGCAGTAATGTGGCAGTGATGCACCCTGTGGTGTTACAGGTGCTGTGTGTTGCTGTGGACAACGTGCGTGCGCACATGCTATGCATGACCTTTCCTGCTAATGTCACATGGTTACACATTGTCCCATGTGTATCACATGTGCAACACAGGTGAGCCGTGGCAGGTTGGCCAACACCCGTACAGTGCTGTGTAGATGTACATGGCACAACACATGCATGTACCGTTGCTCCACGACAACTACGATATACTATTCAGCCATGTGCCACAACAGGCACAGCAGTGGGACGACGTGTGGCAGGATTTGCGCAGGAGGGTGAACAACGTGGGTGGCAACAACCGCACCTACCAGCAGATCCGCAGACACTGCACAGACCTAATTCGGCACGCGAAACAGCGTGCCGCCACAATCGCCAGACAACAAGGTGGGACAGGTGGTGGGCCACCAACCCAGCCCCCACTCACACACACGGAGGAGCTCCTGGCCAGTCTGGGGACACCCAGGGAACAACATGCAGAAACACTCGCTGCCATCGTGGAGGTGGGTGTCTCCCAACCAACGAGCCTGGAGCTGCCTGGTAAGTCAGTCTTGCATGTTTGTATGATAACTGACGTAGGTGTGGGTGTCATAGTACACCACATAATGTACCAACACATGCCAGGTATATGGCCACACAAGCTGCATACTACAGTATGCTACGTTGTGTTTGCAGACATGTGCATAACACATGCTAACACACAGGTACATGATGTGACATGCACAGTGCTTACTGTGGCGATAGTAATGGATAATGTGTATACTGTTGTGCCGCCCCTATACAGGTACCTCTGGCGTGTCGCACAGACATGGGTCCGTTGCAGGTGAGACTGTTGCTAGTAATAGGCATGTTACAGTGTATAGATATTCCCCATGTGTCCAGGTATGGCATGCACACCTGGGTCTGCCCCAGTCACGGTATACAGGTTGCACCACCCGACACACACGCCACCCATGTACAGTGGATACAACCGTTAGTATAGACCGGCATGACACCACATAACCCATCGGTGTGATATGTGCAGTCAGCTATGCATACAATGGTGGAGGTGTTCTACAATGGCTGCATGTGTAGTATGCATCGGTATGCCTTTGCAGTACGCACACAGTACCACATAGTGAGCTGTGATCTGGCCAGCACACAGGTGTTACCACTGTGACCTATGCCCCTGCATTGGGTGCACACGTTGTGACATGGCACATGACATGTCCCATGCACGTGGTGGTCGGTCCGCAACATTGTCACACCATGACATGACCTACGCATGACATAGCAGACATCCACAATGTCTGCATAGCCTTTGGGAATGTGACACCTCAGACTAGTACGGGTGTATGTCACATGGGCCACCACAGGGATGTGTACACGATGCCCATCACACACAATTGTCCATGAACCAGTCAAACATGGCCATGGGTGATACCCACAGGCATGTTGCCACACAGTACATCTGCAGTGGGTAGTCACCGTTGTACCCTGTCCACACATAGTGCGATCATAGCTGTAGTGGACCCCCTGTACATCTGATGTGGTATACCAGACAAACGAAATGCCTGTCTGCAGCCAATGGAGGTGCCACCAATGTCTACCATATACGTGCTGTGGAACAGCATGACTGTGTTGCAGACATGGCAATGCAATGCGTCCAGGTTACGCATCGCACAGAAACATACCTGTGTCTTGCTGCCATGCAGTGGCACAGTGCCCGTACTCCCCACTGTACAGCTATGTACACAGCTCACACCAACCACACCTGCACAGACATCCTTGTTACACATGCATTCTATCTGTAGCCTGTACACATAACACTGCACTGTGACATCCGGTTTGATGTGGTGCATGTGGTGGGACACCATTGTCATATGTCCACATGTTACCGCACATGTTTGCGGTGTACATGACATAGTGACGCCAGCCATGTGTACTGTTAACCCGCCCGTGGCCGCATGGTGTATCACGGTGATGCATGCAAACTACCATGAATGTGTGTACTGCAAGCCTACTGAAAGACACCTGCTTGATGTAGTGTGCACCCCAGGGCAGTATGCATACTACCACTATTAATGTCTGGGCTGCATTCACTGAGCTGTGGTGTGGGAATGCTGCATGCCACCTGCAATATCACATGCATGATGTGTCTGCATGTGTGTGTGTCTGCGTGTGTATGTCAGCGTGTGTGTGTCCGCATGTGTGTGTGTGTGTGTGTCTGCGTGTGTGTGTGTGTCTGCGTGTGTGTCTGTGTGTGTGTAATGTAACTTACAGTATGTCTTTGTATTCACAGGTGCTGTAGGTGCGTTCCCCTCCTGCGGTCCATCTGATGCTAGCGTCCCCACAGATACTAGCGGTGATGACCATGTGCATGAGGCACAGGCAGGGTCATCACGGGCAGAAGCTGTGCCACTGGTTAACATCCCACCTATGTCCCCTTCATCTCCGCACACGGTTCAGATGCCGACACATACCACATCACCGTTGCCCATAGAGGAAGGACAGTCAGCGTCTGTTGGCACCGAGCACGAATGTGTGGTGGCTACAGAAGGTGCGGGTACACACCATGTTGCCAGTGTAATGACTGGTGATGTGCCACACAGGCATGTGGCTGGTGCTGCTCATAGGAGGAGCACTGGTAGACATGCACCTGCCGTACAGGGTGCAGCAGCTGGTATCACTAGACGCATGTTTCAGACTGTAATGGCGGCACAGGCACGTGCCGAACAGCAGAACCAAGAAGGGCAGAGGCTGCAGAGGGCCGCAATCCGTTCCTTAAATGAGAACATCCAGTCATTGGCGAATGCTCAACAGCAGCTTGCCAATGTTCTGGATAGGAGATTAGGTGAGATGGTTGGAATCCTCGACTGAGGCATGTCAATCCGCGAGCGTGAGCTGTCTGTGCTGGAACACCTGGTAGGGGTGAGGCATAGGACACGTGGCCGTAGGCCAGCAACACCACCTACTGCAGGTCGACGTGTGCGTGCCACCTCTCATGCCCACTCACACAGTGCTGGTAGCTGGTAGCAGCAGCAGTGCAGCTGGTGCTACACCAACCACACCAGGACACAGCAGGCCACGTGGACATGGCCCTGGACGGTCCCAGCGTGGACATGGTTCCAGCGGACATGTGTCATCAGAGAGTGGCCACTCCATACCTCCACCCGGTAGTGCCCGTGCGACCCCAGGCAGGCACGGGTCACATGGCCGCAGGCAGACACAGTGAGCCATACAACCTGCACTGTACAGTCTGGGGCTGCCAAGTATACCCCGTGTAGGCATCACAGATGGCTGAACTGTGTACACACATACCCACACACAGCAGACACAACTGTAGGGCTCCACCACATCCACATGCATTCTGCACAGTCATGCCCAGTAAATGCACAGGCCCTTACACACACACATGATGTCATCCATTGGTACAGCCTATGCCCCTGGCACACATATCACCCTGTGCATATGATGAAGCCTCTGCCGCAACACCGTGATCCACACCATCGGTGCACGGTTATGCAAACATATTCTGATGCACAGGGTGGACAAGATAGTGAGAGGTATATGTGATACCTGTGTCCGCATAGTGCGCGATGTGTATGTTGCAGTGGTTGTGTATGACAATGATGAACAAGGAACACAACTCACTGCCAAAGGCGTTCTCACCAAACTCAAAAAATGAAGTAGATAAAGAGTGAGAACAGTCACCACGATAAAGCTTCTTCAGCACAAGTAAAGTCCAATAGGCAATCACCATGTATAATAAAAACCATTTATTTTAGAACAAGGAATAAGCGCTTTCACGTAGTGCAAGCTACGCTTCATCAGATACAGTTACACAAAACAATTCCCATTTATATACCTAACTTTTTGGCGGGCTCGTTAATTCAATTGCTTATTCGCACCTTAATTAGTAATGAAACTTAATCCACAGTGCATTATCATCCATACGCTTCTCTTCGATGTTGCATCAAATCAAGTATTACATTTCATTATATTAAAAACAACACTCTACCCTGTATAAAACATGAGTAAAAAATAATAGTAACAATCACAACGTCAACTCTTAAAAAACTGAATTGCTCAATGTATAACATAACTCGCTACTCACATATTGACATTCTCGTGTGTATTGTTTACTTCAAGAAACACCCATTCCTTCGCTGGTACCAAATAGTTAAAACTTAGAATATATCCAGTTTAGCGTGTATATACAACATATTTTCAATGGCTTCATTACAGATCGAGCTCTTAATCCAAGAAATTCCCTGCTAGAATATAAACCATATCAAAACGTCAATAATAGATGCCGTTAGTCTAGGGTTTAGTGCCAGTCACCTATTCGCGTATCCAGTCACATGTTGTTACTACGCTGGTATAGAGCTGTTGAGGCCATGAAACAAGAAGTACATTTCAGGGTCCTAACGCCACTATGTTGAAGCATAGTACAGAGGTTATTCATCAGAATAACCTCAAAAATGTGTTTCCTAGTGCATAGAGCATTTAAATAGAGATACTCAGAAAGCTAGGTGGTAGCGACTATCATTATCTAGAGAAACACAAAAAATAGAAATACAATTTGGAATATAAACATCCATGTTTACATACATAAAAATATATAATTCTATAAGCGTATATATGTACCTCACAACGTGATACACAATATCTATAGAAATGTCGATAAAAGTCAGGGACCATAAAAACCATTGGTCAGGTATGGGGAATTCTCTATATATATCCCTTACCTAAAATTAGGTAGAGTCCATTCCCTTGTGATGTTAATACGAGGCAACATATGTTGGCTAAAAATCTTATTACATAACCTGATGTGGACATAAGTAAAGTAGAAATAGGTACTTTAGTCCTATGGTAAATGAGCTCATAGGACAGGTAAAAAATCAATAATCGTTGATTAGTAATGAAAAATAACAAAAGATCACAGAAAATCATAAACTATCAGTTCTTCTATTACTAAACAAAATTAATTATTAAAAGTCACATAGATAGGATCCTGTATATAGCTCTACTTTCGTTCGATCAACACAGGTTTTAGAGAAATACAATTATTTAACCCCGGCGGCAAGTGTGCCGCTAACTTCAGGATCCAGTACAACTCAGCTTTGGCTAAACTATTTTCAATGTCACCCCCTCTCATGGTCACTGTAACTATTTGTAAAACTCTAAAAGTAAAGGAGTGTAGGTGGCATGCCTTTACATGCCTGGCTAGTGCATTAGTTTCTTCCTGTTTGCGAATGTCGTATAGATGATCATAAATGCGATCCCTCAATCTCCTCTTGGTCAGACCTACATAAAATGCTGTGCAGAGGGAGCATGTCGCTAGGTATATCACATTCTTTGTGTTACAATCATCATAGTGATTAGGTTTGAAAACAAAGTCCATGTTAGGATGTTGTGTATGACAGGTGACAGGTGCGTATGTGACGTGGGTCGTGTACTGACATCATGCAGCAGACATACCATGTAGTGCAGGTGCAGCATACATTGATCTGTGTACACGGTATGCATGGCGGTTACATGTGTAGCACCATGTTGGTTCAGTTAACCTGTATGCCAAATATGGTGTACTTGCATGTGCCTACTGGGAGCACTGTTATCAGTCCCCCACGTGTAGCTGTGGGGTACCCACAGGCACATCTGGCAATATCAGCATACCACAGGTACCTGCAACCTGCATGGACCCCTACATAGGTACATAGGCGCATAGGTACATACCAGGCTATGTGCCCTACAGCATGTGTAAGCCTAGCTAGAGTGTGTGTGGCTGTCACCACCCCTTAGGATGAGGATACCACATCCATTGGTCCGCTGTCCCTCTGTCCAGCAGTGACACAGAGATGATGCCTGGCGCATACCTACGATCACACATCCACACGTCAGGATTACTCTTGGACAAGCTCTGCTTCACATGGGCTGGGAATCCTTTCCATGTTGTAGGGGGTCTCTGGGCAATGACCCTGTCCCCCCAGCACATCCTATTTATGTCTGTGTTGAGGTTTCTGTCAGTTGCTTCTGGGCCCGTGTTTGCTTGGAGCCTAGGAGGTGGAACATGTTCATGTCACCCAGGTCGGACATGGCCGTATATGTCAGGCACAGATCACCACAGAGCAGACGTGCTGGGAAGGTATACAGCCGGAGTCCCCTTGGTCGGGCAGCGTGTGACACATGTCTCAGCACCTTTATCCCTGTGTTGTGGAACGTTTGTGGTCCTTCCGAGTGCTGCAGGTGTCAGGTTAGGTACATTCCAGATGTGGCGTTGTACGCAATCATTGGTCTGATGTGTGAAGAGTACAGGGGTACAATGAACTCCCCTGATGTGGATGTGAATCCCTTCCTGACCAGGTGGCCACAGTGGAATGTCTTCCCAACCACATTGGCAATGTGAGTGTCGACAGAGGTTACCGACAGGTGTGGTACCCATGTCCCTGAACACGTCCACCATGTTTAATGGATTACCACCTACATGGTAAGTCAGGGTGAACATGTCCTTCCCACTGGGTAGGTCTACACCTTCCCTGGCATGTAGCATCAGGCCATGGCTCTGGCACCAGTTATCCATTTCTATGAGACCCCAGGTGGATGTCCGTGTCTGATGGGGTGTTGAGTATGGTGGCCAGTGTGTAGTCATCTGCATACCTTGTCTGCCACAATCCCCCTATGTTTGCATGTACATTGGAAGGTTGAATGCCGAACAGGAGGGGGCCCAGGACTGAGCCCTGTGGGCCTCCACTCGAGACCAGCTTGGAGTCTGACATGGCACCAGGAACACAAACCCTGTGTGGTGTGACCTCCATCCAGTTGGCAAACCATCATGTGACATATGTCTCCACATGTACGCTGGTGAGCCTTTCCATGATGCCCACGTGGAGTGTTGTTTGAACGCTCCCACCAGGTCATGGTAGTCTGTGCAAACCGACGTACCCCCATCAATGGCCTTAGTGACCCCTCCAGACAGGTCGAGCAGGTTTGGGAGGCAGGATCTGCCCTTGACTAAGTCGATGTGGGTATGTTCCAGTATTGGCTGTACACCACTGTCTGTATTTATGGGCTCCAGTATGGACCTCCCCACAGCTTTGCAGACAAGGCTTGTCAAGCTGATAGGGCAGGGATGTCTACAGTCCATAAGAGCACTACCCTGGTGTAGTGGGACCACAGTTGCCATATGCCATCCAGCGGGGACCTAGCCCGTAGTAAGCCTAACATGAAACAGCGGCCTTATGTGCGGGTTGAGGGCCTCAATGAGGTTGTGTAGCACACAGCCAGGGACACCATCTGGTCCCATTGGTGCTGTGTTCACCGCTTAACAGATATCAGATCTCTCCTGGGCATACGGGATGTTTGGGAGGCTAGACTCTGGTGGGATGGATACGTCCCCTCTTGGGGGGGGGGTAGATGTATGCATGTAACATGTCCGCTGGTTTGTTGACAATGTCTGTGGGTTCAGTGATCATCGTACCATTCTGGAGTAATTCCGGGCATGACTGTGTGCTCCCACCCATGTCCCTACTACAGCTAAGGAAGGCCCTATGGTTGTGTTATGTGTCCTTTGCAGTACCACTCCCACAAGCAGCCTTGGATGATTGTATGTGTGATCGTATGTTAACGCCGGTATTAATCAGTGATGCCTTCCCTGGTACTGATATTGCTCTGTCATGTATTAGCTCCAACTCTTGTTGTACAGTTTGTCAATGGCTGGGGTCCACCAGATTATGTGCCTGCCTTCGGTGGACAAGGTCCTGATGTTATCAGGATCGCTTGGTGCAGACATCCCTGGGGGTGCTCATAGAAGGCATTTGTAAGGGTTTCAGCAGTGTGGCCTGTGTTTACCACTGGCATGGAGGCCTTGTAGGGTACCACACCGGTCATATGACGTGTGTGGTTCGCTGTGGAGAGGTCGTCACTGTGGTCTCCCATGCCGGTGTTGGGTGCAGGATGCGGATCACCAGTGGAGTCACTATATGGTCTGACATCACCATTGAGGGATGTACATCCTGTGTGGAGCATAGCGTCCCCATGTGTGATGATCAGAACTGGTATACGTCCCCCCATGTGGGTATGGTGCATGGTTGTTCCACAGCAGTCAGGTGTATGAACACCTGGGACCTATGGCATAGGGTGTTGTGTCCTGGGTAATGTTCCCGGTCTATGTATGGGTGGTTGATGTCACCCAATATGACGGTGTTGTGAGAGCATTCACACTCACCAGTGTCTTCAGGAAGGCTGTGCAGGTATCCTGGGTTTGGGAGGGTGGTCTGTAGCATGCAACAAACTGTAGGGCAGTCCTAACCATGGTTAATTGCACCTGGATATTCCCCGCTGCTACGTGCATCTCTGCCAACATGGAGGTGTGTGTATCCTTCATGGAAATGGAGACTCCCCCTCCTTCTGTGTTAGGTCCGGGATATGGTCTTGAACGCATTATATGGGGTATGACCCGATAGTGCTGGGGTGCTCTCAGCAGCCCTGGTCAATGTTTCAGTCACAGCACTGACATCGATGTCCTCCATACTGAGGAGGGCATTTGAGGGTGTGCAGCTTGGCCGTAGACCACTGGCAGCGAGCAGTATTATCCTGTGTGTTCTCCAGGTTTGTAGTGTAGGGTGGTAGGTTTATCATTCCAGCCGTGCCTGCAGTGAGCACTGTGGGGGTGGCAGGTGCCTTCGCCAAACCCTTGAAGACCAGGGGCAACAGCTGCGAGCCATACCATGCGAAGGGCCGTGGCGTGCCAAGCATGTCATCCCAGGTATGAGGAATCTGGATCCCCTCAGACTGACACCGGTAACCAGGCACATTATCAAGGGTGACCACATTGAGCCAGTATAGTGGCATCATACTTGATGAGGGTGGGATACTGCCCAGGGTCAGGGACATGCTGGCCTGGGCTACACAATCTGAGTGGCCCTCTATGTCTCCTGTAATGTATCCCAGGGTGGTATGCCACCAGTCGTTGACACCAGCATGGGAAATGACCGCGTCATACCTGTACATGCTGCGGAGTGACCTGAGTGCGTGTGTTATGTGGCGTATTCCAGCGCCCGGCAGGCAGCCTACTGTGATCATTTCCTTGTTCAGTATGGTGGGTGGGACGTCGGTGTGTCTGGCAGTGGCGTCACCCATTACAGGTGTGTCTGGCAGTGTGTGTGTCGCCTTTGGGGCTCTGCCAGTTTAGCACACTGACGTTGAGAACTATGTGTTGCATGTCCTATGTCTTGTGGCAGCAGTAGCTTGTGTGTCTGCTTCAGAGGCCTCGTTAGGTTCGTGACATGTCCTACAGTGCCTCCAGGTATGTCTTAGTGTGTTCATGTGTTTGATTAGCATTTGCGATAGTCACATGTGACACTGGGTATGTGGTGTGCATGGTGTCCTTCCCCTCCCGCGTGGTCTTGCCGGTCATGGTTTGAGAGAGCACAGCCCCCTGTCTGGCTATATAGTTGCGTCTGTCACATGTATTATGTTCATTGGGGGAGGTGCGGCTTGTCCGTGTCCATGAGGCACCTGTAACAGTGGCCAGGATGCCCAGATTCACCATCTGAACAGGAGAGGTCGCTAGCAATTGACCCTTCGACATGCCAGAGGATGTGAATGCATTTGCTGTGTAACCGGGTCAGAAGGCACCTATAGGGAAGTGGGCACACAAGGGGATTCTAGGACAGTGTAGTACTCCATTTAGTATACATGTACTTTATCTATGTAGGAATACTATGGGAGCAGGTGCAGAGGTTTTGTGATATAGAGAACAGACAGTCGGGATTGCAAGAAGAGAGGTCATACACATAAACCTGCGGAGCACGGAGCTGGATACAGTGTAACGTTGCTTACACGGTACATGACGCACATGTCCACACATATACTGCACCTGATGCCTGTGGTCGGTGCCACAGGCTACGGTGGACAGAGACATCACATACATGGCATGACACAGTACAGGTATGGTGACATTCTGCAGGTGTCGTACGCAGTGTGCTGGCTACTGACCGCAGGTGTCACCTGTCAGCTGTGGTGCACAGTGTTCGACAGTCAGATGCTGTACCAGTATAGGAATATTCCCGCATTCGTATGCACCTCTATGGCACACACACCATTGTGTGCAGATGGGGACACCTGTCTGTGTGGTCGGCACCCTCACAAGACAATGCACCGACGCGCCAAGTCACAGGGGGTGGTCTTGCACAGGTGGCCAGTAAGGCTCACAGGTATGGAAATGACAGGGCTGTACAATGCAGCACCACTACGGGATGGTCACCCTGTGTGGTCAGTGTCCAGTCACAACACGATATCTGCATACACCCTCTCAACAGGCAGCAGACATACACACATGTTGACACACTGACATGGTGGTGGCCACACATGTCTACACGGAGGGATGACGTGTTGCATGTAATACACCATCCACATCGGTGCACCCCACACTGAGGTAGGTACAGATCTCTACCATGGTGTACAGTGATGTGTGGCACGTGGCACATAGTTCCCCCGATCTGTGGCATACATGGGCACACATTCCTGCACACATGTTGGTGCTAGGAATGCCACACCCGCTACATGGGATTTGTGCAGGCGTGCAGCGGTATGTGGTGCATCCTGCGTACTACCACTGTATCCAGCAGCTGTGCCAATATCTGCACTTGGGTGGTGGTAGGGGTTACAGTGGCAATGTGACATATGGTCGATCCCGCATGGCCGATGGGTATGCATCATGGCAGCGCTGTCATGTAAAGGCGACATAGCAGACTGTATGCACATGGCAGGGTAGGATGGTGTGTGACACACCTGTGACCAGCACCTGCACACATGCATGTGGACAGGTGTTTAAACAAATGGTGTACACACAGACTGCCATGCGTGCTGTTACTATGCCACCATATGACGGCCCCCATGATGGGTATGCATGTGGGAGGGGGTTGCAACTGTGTTACGGACACCAGACACCGCCCCTGCATGGCTGCACCGTGCACAATACACGTGTCACATGTATCCCCTGTTGCCATGTGTGTATGCATTGCTACGTTGTGACATGTGTGTCAACATACATGGAACACGGACTGTGGTTTGGTATCACAGCTGTCACAGGCAAACTGTACAAGGGTATGTGTCCCTGTGAACACCGCTACACCCTGTAGGGGGTGCATACCACAGACATGTGTCCGCCTTCCCTTCGTGTGTATTACCGCGTACGCCTGTGTCATGCATGTGGTACATCACAGGCTTCGTATGTGTCCTGCGTGCAGTCCATGCACACAGCCAGGAAACCACATATGTGACATATCCGGACATTGTTTCACTGTGGTACAGCTGCAGTCATGTGTCATACCTGTGTCAGGCCCATGGCATGTGTGGAGCACGCCTGTCCGTGTATACTGGTACGGGTGGACTACATCACACCTGTGGGATCATTGATAGTACATGTGTACTCTGCACGACGGACGTACACCACCACATAGTCTTCTGGACATATGTCACATGCAGTTTCTGGACCGTGAGGCATACAGCTGCACCGATGACATGGTGCTGGCATAGCAGCTACAGTGTTCACTTCGGTGTGTACATGTTCAGCCTGCACCCATGGCGCCTGTGCTGTCATCTGTGTGTACGCATGTGACTGCATGTGTGTCCACCCTGCACGCGTGTACGGGTTTACCTGGCCGTGACTTGCGGTGTGTGCACTCCCTGCATGCCGGATGGCGTGAGAGCACATACTACGTGTGAGCATGGCCGGTCGCTGTTGTGTGGGTGGACACACGACGGTCCACATTCTGCCTCCCATGCCGTCGCCCCAAGTGTATGCATGTCTGCACTGTGCCGATTCTAAGTGTCTGAGCATGCCCAGTAAGCAGCTGTGTAGATGGACACACAATACAGTGCACACCGCGCCCGTCTGCATTGATACCCCAGGTGCATGCCTGTTTCCCCTTCGCAACTGCCACATCTGTGGCATGGCTGGGTTGCTGTTGTGTGGCTGGACACACACGACGGTCCACAGTCTGCCTCCCATGCCGTCGCCCCATGTGTATGCATGTCTGCACTGTGCCGATTCTAAGTGTCTGAGCATGCCCAGTAAGCAGCTGTGTAGATGGACACACAGTACAGTGCACACCGTGCCCATCTGCATTGATACCCCGGGTGCATGCCTGTTTCCCCTTCGCAACTGCCACGTCTGTGGCATGGCCGGGTTGCTGTTGTGTGGCTGGACACACACGACGGTCCACAGTCTGCCTCCCATGCCGTCGCCCCATGTGTATGCATGTCTGCACTGTGCCGATTCTAAGTGTCTGAGCATGCCCAGTAAGCAGCTGTGTAGATGGACACACAGTACAGTGCACACCGCGCCCGTCTGCATTGATACCCCGGGTGCATGACTGTTTCCCCATCGCAACTGCCACGTCTGTGGCATGGCCGGGTTGCTATTGTGTGGCTGGACACACACGATGGTCCACAGTCTGCCTCCCATGCCGTCACCCCAAGTGTATGCATGTCTGCACTGTGCCGATTCTAAGTGTCTGAGCATGCCCAGTAAGCAGCTGTGTAGATGGACACACAGTACAGTGCACACCATGCCCATCTGCATTGATACCCTGGGTGCATGCCTGTTTCCCCTTCGCAACTGCCACGTCTGTGGCATGGCCGGGTTGCTGTTGTGTGGCTGGACACACATGACAGTCCACAGTCTGCCTCCCATGCCGTCACCCCATGTGTATGCATGTCTGCACTGTGCCAATTCTAAGTGTCTGAGCATGCCCAGTAAGCAGCTGTGTAGATGGACACACAGTACAGTGCACACCGCCGCCTGCATTGATACCCCGGTGCATGCCTGTTTCCCCTTCGCAACTGCCACGTCTGTGGCATGGCCGGGTTGCTGTTGTGTGGCTGGACACACACGATGGTCCACATTCTGCCTCCCATGCCATCGCCCCAAGTGTATGCATGTCTGCACTGTGCCGATTCTAAGTGTCTGAGCATGCCCAGTAAGCAGCTGTGTAGATGGACACACAGTACAGTGCACACCGCGGCCGACTGCGTTGATACCCCGTGAGCATGTCTGTCTCCCCTTCGCAACCACTAGGTGTGAGAGGCATGGCCGGTACACCTGTCGGGGGTACACACGACAGTCGGCACCGATGTCTGCTACTAGGCGTGTAGCCATGGCCAATGACATCCTGCATAGCCATGGTGACCATCCAGGTGACACATATGTGGCTGTCATGCCACATTGGCTGCCTACATCCTGCACGCCGGATGCCCTCTCATAGGGTATACTGTCATGTGGTGCATCCCGTATTCATGACGTGATGTATTGCTCCGTAGTTAGTTGGTATTCCCGACTGCAGCACTACCGTGTTACTGTACGGCCACCTTGGGATGGTAACAGGCTGTATGACTGCGCACTCTGTCTTCATTCCCTATCGGCCGCATTGCCTCTGCAGATGATACCACCCACCTAGGGGTATGCCTCCTGACAGTGCTGTGCTCAGTAATCCCGGTAGCGTGTTCTGTAAATGCATCATGCTGTAGTGAGTTCATGTAGGTAGGCGTAGGTTCGACTCCCGGCCCTTCCCTGTGTGTGTGTGTGTGTGTGTGTGTTTCCAGCTGCCTCTGAAGATGAACATGCTTTTAGACGCTTCGCAACACATACCTTGGCTATTGCCAGCTATTCCCTTACGGGTGATGTCACCCACCTAGAAGTATGCCTCTGACAGTGCTGTGCTCAGTAATCTCGGTAGCGCGTTCTGTATAATGCTTCATGCTGTAGTGAGTTCATGTAGGTAGGCATAAGTTCGACTCTCGGCCCTTCCCTGTGTGTGTGTGTGTTTCCAGCTGCCTCTGCAGATGAACATGCTTTTAGACGCTCAACACATACCTTGGCTATTGCCAGCTATTCCCCACGGGTGATGTCACCCGCCTAGAAGTATGCCTCTGACAGCTGTGCTCAGTAATCTCGCTAGCGTTCTGTAAATGCTTCATGCTGTAGTGAGTTCATGTAGGTAGGCGTAGGTTCGACTCCCAGCCCTTCCCTGTGTGTGTGTGTGTGTTTCCAGCTGCCTCTGCAGATGAACATGCTTTTAGACGCTTCGCAACACATACCTTGGCTATTGCCAGCTATTCCCTTACAGGTGATGTCACCCGCCTAGAAGTATGCCTCTGACAGCACTGTGCTCAGTAATCTCCGTAGTGCGTTTTGTAAATGCTTCATGCTGTAGTGAGTTCATGTAGGTAGGCGTAGGTTCGACTCTCGGCCCTTCCCTGTGTGTGTGTGTGTGTGTGTGTTTCCAGCTGCCTCTGCAGATGAACATGCTTTTAGACGCTTCGCAACACATACCTTGGCTATTGCCAGCTATTCCCTTACTGGTGATGTCACCCGCCTAGAAGTATGCCTCTGACAGCGCTGTGCTCAATAATCTTGGTAGCGCGTTCTGTAAATGCTTCATGCTGTAGTGAGTTCATGTAGGTAGGCATAGGTTCAACTCTCGGCCCTTCCCTCTGTGTGTGTGTGTGTGTTTCAAGCTGCCTCTGCAGATGAACATGCTTTTAGACGCTTCGCAACACATACCTTGGCTATTGCCAGCTATTCCCTTACGGGTGATGTCACCCGCCTAGAAGTATGCCTCTGACAGCGCTGTGCTCAGTAATCTCGGTAGCGCGTTCTGTAAATACTTCATGCTTTAGTGAGTTCATGTAGGTAGGCGTAGGTTCGACTCTCGGCCCTTCCTTGTGTGTGTGTGTGCTTCCAGCTGCCTCTGCAGATGAACATGCTTTTAGACGCTTCGCAACACATACCTTGGCTATTGCCAGCTATTCCCTTACGGGTGATGTCACCCGCCTAGAAGTATGCCTCTGACAGCACTGTGCTCAGTAATCTTGGTAGCACGTTCTGTAAATGCTTCATGCTGTAGTGAGTTCATGTAGGTAGGCGTAGGTTCAACTCTCGGCCCTTCCCTGTGTGTGTGTGTTTCCAGCTGCCTCTGCAGATGAACATGCTTTTAGATGCTTCACAACACATACCTTGGCTATTGCCAGCTATTCCCTTACGGGTGATGTCACCCGCCTAGAAGTATGCCTCTGACAGCACTGTGCTCAGTAATCTTGGTACCGCGTTCTGTAAATGCTTCATGCTGTAGTGAGTTCATGTAGGTAGGCATAGGTTCGACTCTTGGCCCTTCCCTGTGTGTGTGTGTGTGTTTCCAGCTGCCTCTGCAGATGAACATGCTTTTAGACGCTTCACAACACATACCTTGGCTATTGCTAGCTATTCCCTTACGGGTGATGTCACCCACCTAGAAGTATGCCTCTGACAGCACTGTGCTCAGTAATCTCGGTAGCGCGTTCTGTAAATGCTTCATGCTGTAGTGAGTTTATGTAGGTAGGCGTAGGTTCGACTCTCGGCCCTGTGTGTGTGTGTTTTCAGCTGCCTCTGCAGATGGACATTCTTTTAGACGCTTCGCAACACATACCTTGGCTATCAGCGGCCATTCCTTTACGGATGTTGTCACCCACCTGTACATGTGCCTCTGACGGTGGTGTGTTCGGTGGTCCACGTAGCGCATTCCATACCTGTGTCATACTTTTGTGTGGTTGGGTATGTGGAGGTGTGGTCAATCACCATGCCTGCCACATGTGTGTGTGTGTCCATGCTCCCAGCTGCATGGGTTCATAGGGTATGGCTTTGAGGTTTCCACAGAACACTCATATCCTGCCGCCATCCCTGTGTTTGTGGATGGTGAGACGCAGCTCGTGTACTGCTTGTGTGCCTGCTGTGGTTGGCAACCTCTGTAGCGTGTTCTCCACGTGCACCCTGCTATGGTGTGGTGGGGTGGTGCTGTGTACGTTACACTCACGGGCTTGCCACATGTGTCCGTCTGTATCTCTGTCATTGTATATCTATGTACCTATGTTGTGCCCGTAGTGCTGCTCTTGCATGGACAGCTGTCTTTCCCATGTATCGCATATTTGCACGGCTGACACATAGAACTGTGGTACGATGCATATCCACTCATTGTCCATGCACCGTCCGTATTCCAGAACACCCTAAAGACATCTGCTGGATATCGTGGCAGACAGCTATCCTTGCTGTATTGACACTGTACCCGTACACGCCATAAACCTTGTGTGTAATTGCCTATTTATGGTGTGTGTATGTTTACCTGTGCTGTATGCATGGCCGTGTGTGTCCCACTATAGCCATCTGTGCAGGTGTCGCCACTATGGGTAATCCTTGTGGACCGCTGTTTCATGTGCACGTCTGCACATACCTGCAGACCGTACTACCCCTCCTATGGCAGTGGCCTTAGATCGACTGCTGCCCTAGGCTGTAGGGCTCCATGGCGCCCACCACCACAACACATGGTGCCCCCATCTTGGTATACCTACATGACACACCTACTAGACAGGTGGCCCTACTAGTGCGGCGCCCTGGGCAGCCACAGGATTGGCGTATGCCTACGGCCGGCTATGAGCACATCACAAGGCAAACGTCTACATTCAGTGTTTTACGACGGCTAGGTTATAATACCAGAGGGGGGACCTCATCAGGTATGCTATAGAATGCGGATTTAGATGGATTATTAGGTGGAGGGTTGGCCACACACCAGGGCTGACCGATGAAACACTGATGAGGCCTCTTTTGAGAAGCAGGTGGCTTAAACCCCCGTAACAGGAATGTAGTTTAGGTACAGATGTAGAGTTAACACACATTTGTCCACTCTTTCAGTTCTGTACCACTGTATTACAGTGATATGATATGCATATCTTCTATATATAATGTTAGATCTTTGATTGATGAGTATTAGGCATAGTACAATATCATATAATACATGTGTTAATAGGTGTTTTCTGAGATGTTAATATATGTGTGTGTAGTTAACATTGCGTCTGTTCTTTCTATGCTGTGGTTACATGTTCATTGTTTGCTGAGAAAGTAACCAATGAAAGTGTAAGGGGGGATATTTAAAGCCTGGATGCTTCTATGTTATGTGTAAGTCTCACGGAGCCTACGGGTGAAAGCGCTTACATGTCTATGAAGTAACCTTTGTATACCATTTGTGACCTGTCGTGGACAATGTCTACGTTGACTGTTTCATCTACCTATGTGTGATTTGGATTGTGTGCCATAAGGTGCCAGCGGGTCTTTGATGTTGATTAGGTGTATTCCATGGTCAATTGACATTAATCCTATTAATTCACTGAAGGATGTTCTTCATAGGTGGGAACGCCATAGTTTGACCATCCTATGACCTTCCTAGCTGACGTTGTTATTGTGCCATTGGTATGTGTTCCACAGGTCACCCATTTGTTCCGCGGTATGGAAGTGAGTGATCCCCATTTTGGTGCTGGCAGATTGAGTGCTGTGTACGCCGGTATTCGCACAGCAGTCTGGCTTTGTATGGGGAGTGTCTACTGTAGTCCCTCTCTGTATTTCCTGTGTTATGCCTCACTGCAGCTGTGTGATTCCACCAGGTTTGCAGTTATGGGTGCCATCTTGGTCCTACGCTTATCCATCCCTGGCGATTGCCTACTGGACACTGGTATAGAGCAGTACACATTTCACACCTGCATTTAGCATTAGGCGGTGGATGCTTTGCACAATTAGTGGGGAGTAAGGCACGTGCTACTCCCACATCCCTCCCACGGTGCGGGACAACGTATTATCTGCCAAACATCACCGAGCCCCGTTTCTGCATACCCAGGATCCCATGGCTGCAACCCTCGACGGTACCCATTACACATCCGTCATGTGTGCGGGAATGGGATGTGGACGCACCTCTATGGACTCTACAATCTGGGAATTTCTGTTCATATGTCCTGCATTTCGTGGACAGTTGTCATCAACCTTGAACACGCTGGAGGTGCATATGTCTGGCTGTACCGTAGTCACGGCTGTCAGTTCTTCTGGGTCTCTCGATTGCAGCTGGTTGACATTGCATACGGATGAATCTTTGGGGTCCTACTATGAACACCAATGTGCATATGTAAAGTGTAGAACTTGTTGGACTGTGTCCATCTGGCCAGTGGGTTTGACTGCTGCTGTATGTTCCCCAATCGCGGATGTCTGCTTGCTACCCATATTATGTAGTGCTACGTTAACCAGGTTATTCTAAACTGAAACCAGATGGTGTAAATCCAATGATGCAGGCTAGGAAATGCTTTAACTAATCCTCAGATGTCCCATTAGGAAATTTCCGCCACTGTATTGTCAAAATAACACAACCAAAACATGTAGATCCTATTAATTCATTGAAGGATGTTCTTTATAAGCGTGAACGCCATAGTTTAAGGATCCTATGACCTTCCTAGTTGACGTTGTTGGTGTGCCATTAGTATGTGTTCCGCAGGTCGCCCATTTGTTCCGCAGTATGGTAGCGAGTGATCCCCATTTTCTTGCTGGCAGATTGAGTGCTGTGTACACCGGTATTCGCACGGCGGTCTGACTTTGTATGTGGAGTCTCTACTGTAGTCCCTATCTGTATTCCCTGTGTTATGCCTTACTACAGCTGTGTAATTCCACCAGGTTTGCAGTTATGGGTGCCATCTTGGTCGTACGTTTGTCCATCCATGGGAAATGCCTACTGGACACTGGTATAGGGCTGTACCCATTTCACAGCTGCATTTAGCATTCTCCGGTGGATGATTTGCATTATTGGTGGGGGGTAAGGCATGTGCTATACCCACATCCCTCCCACGGGGCGGGACAACGGATTATCTGCCAAACAACACCAAGCCACATTTCTGCATACCCACGATCCCATGGCTGCAGCCCTCGACGGTACCCATTATACATTCTTCATGTGTGCGGGACTGAGATGTGGACGCACTTCTATGGACTCGGCCATATGGGTATTTCTGCTCATATGTCCTGCATTTCATGGACACCTGTCATCAACCTTAAACACGCTGGTGGTGCATATATCTAACTGTGCCGTAGTCATGGCTGTTACTCCTTCAGCATCGCTCGCTCCATCACGTTTCTATTGCATAGGGTTAACTTTCTGGGTCCTACAATGGACACCAATGTGCATATGTAAAGTGTAGAACCTGTTGGACTGTGTCCATCTGGCCAGTGGGTTTGACTGCTGCTGTATGTTCCCCAATCGCGGATGTGTGTTTGACTACACATATTATGTAGTGCTACGACATCCAGGTCTTTCAAACCTGAAACCAAATGGTGTACATCCAAAGATGCAGGTTAGCAACTGCTTTACATAATCCTCAGAAGTCACAATAGGAAATATCCGCCACTGTATTGTCAAAGTAACACCACCATAACATGTAGATCCTATTAATTCATTGAAGGATGTTCTTTATATGTGGGTACGCCATAGCTTAACCATCCTATAACCTTCCTAGTTGACGTTGTTGGTGTGCCACTAGTATGTGTTCCGCAGAACGGAAGCGAGTGATCCCCATTTTCTTGCTGGCAGATTGAGTGCTGTGTACGCCGGTATTCGCACGCCGGTCTGGCTTTGTATGGGGGGTGTGTACTGTGGTCCCTATCTGTATTTCCAGTGTTATGTCTTACTGCAGCTGTGGAATTACACCGGGTTTGCAGTTATGGGTGACCATCTTGGTCGTACGTTTGTCTGTCCATGGGAATTGCCTACTGGACACTGGTATAGGGCTGTACACATTTCACAGATGCATTTAGCATTCTCCGGTGGATGATTTGCATTCTTAGTGGGGAGTAACGCATGTGCTATACCCACATCCCTCCCACGGGGCGGGACGATGGATTATCTGCCAATCAACACCGAGCCCCATTTCTGCATACCCACGATCCCATGGCTGCAATCCTCGACGGTACCCATTGCACATCCTTCATGTGTGCGGGAATGGGATGTGGACGCACTTCTATGGACTCGACAATCTGGGGATTTCTGTTCATATGTCCTGCATTTCATGGACAGTTGTCATCCACCTTGAACACGCTGGTGGTGCATATATCTAGCTGTGCCATAGTCACGGCTGTCACCTCTTCTGGGTCTCTCGATCGCAGCCGGTTGACATTGCATAGGGATAAATTTTTGGGGTCCTACAATGGACACCAATGTGCATATGTAAAGTGTAGAACATGTTGGACTGTGTCCATCTGGCCAGTGGTTTTGACTGCTGCTGTATGTTCCCCAATCGCGGATGTCTGTTTGACTACCCATATTATGCAGTGCTACGAAACCCATGTTTTTCTACAATTAACCCAAATGGTGTTAATCTAATGCTGCAGGTTAGCAACTGCTTTAACTAATCCTCAGAAGTCCCAGTAGGAAATATACGCCACTGTATTGTCAATATAACACAGCTGGAACATGTAGAACCTATTAATTCATTGAAGGATGTTCTTTATAAGTGGGAACGCCATAGTTTAACCATCCTATGACCTTCCTAGTTGACGTTGTTGGTGTGCCATTAATATGTGTTCCACTGGTCGCCCATATGTTCCGTGGTATGGAAGCGAGGGATCCCCATATTCTTGCTAGCAGACTGGGTGCTGTGTACGCCGGGATTTGCACGGCAGTCTGGATTTCTATGGGGAGTGTCTACTGTAGTTGCCATCTGTATTTCCTGTGTTATGCCTTACTGCAGCTGTGTAATTCCACCGGGCTTGCAGGTATGGGTGCCATCCTGGTCTTAGGCTTGTCCATCCATGGGAATTGCCTACTGGACACTGGTATGGCCTGTACACATTCCACACCTGCATTTAGCATTATCCAGTGGATGCTTTGCATTATTAGTGGGGAGTAGATCATGTGCTACACCCACATCCCTCCCACGGGGCGGGACAACGGATTATCTGCCAAACAACACCGAGCCCCATTTCTGCATACCCAGGATCCCATGGCTGCAACCCTCGACAGTACCCATTACACATCCTTCATGTGTGCGGGAATGGGATGTGGACGCACATCTATGGACTCGTCGATCTGGGGATTTCTGTTCATATGTCCTGCATTTCATGGACACTTGTCATCAACCTTAAACACGCTGGTGGTGCATATGTCTAACTGTGCCGTAGTCACGGCTATCGCGGCCATCTGGTGGACGGTAACGGCTGGATGGAATTCTGTTAGGATAAATTTTGGGTCCTACAATGGACACCAATGTGCATATGTAAAGTTAGATGTTGCTGGACTGTGTCCAACTGGCCAGTGGTTTTGACTGCTGCTGTATGTTCCCCAATCGCGGATGTCTGTTTGACTACCCATACTATGTGGTGCTACGTAAACCAGGTTTTTTAGAACTGAGAACAAATGGTGTACATCCAAAGATGCAGGTTAGCAACTGCTTTAAATAAACCTCAGACGTCCCAATAGGAAATATCCGTCACTGTATTTTCAACATAACACCACCAGAACATGTTGATCCCCTATGCATTCATTGAAGCATGTTTTCTTTATAAGTGGGAATGCCATAGTTTACATATCCTAGTTGACGTTGTTGGTGTGCCATTAGTATGTGTTCCACAGGTCGCCCATGTGTTCCGCAGTATGGTAGCGAGTGATCCCCATTTTGTTGCTGGCAGATTGAGTGCTGTGTACGCCGGTATTCGCACGGCGGTCCAACTTTGTATGGGGAATGTCTACTGTAGTCCCTATGTGTATTTCCTGTGTTATGCCTTACTGCGGCTGTGTAATTCCACCGGGTTTGCAGTTATGGGTGCCATCTTGGTCGTACGCTTGTCCATCCATGAGAATTGCCTACTGGACACTGGTATAAGGCTGTACACATTTCACACCTGCATTTAGCATTATCCGGTGGATGCTTTGCATTATTAGTGGGGAGTAAGGCAGGTGCTGCACCCACATCCCTCCCACAGGGTGGGACGATGGATTATCTGCCAAACAATACCGAGCCCTGTTTCTACATACCCAGGATCCCATGGCTGCAACACTCGACGGTATCCATTACACATCCTTCATGTGTGCGAGACTGGGATGTGGACGCACTTCTATGGACTCGCAACTCTGGGGATTTCTGTCCATATGTCCTGCATTTCATGGACACTTGTCATCAACCGTAATAACGCTGGTGGTGCATATGTCTAGCTGTGCCGTAGTCATGGCTGTCGCTTCTTCTGGTTGAATGATAACAGCTATATGATGTTCCATAGGTATCAATTTTTGGGTCCTACAATGGACACCAATGTGCATATGTAAAGTGTAGAACTTGTTGGACTGTGTCCATCTGGCGGGTGGTTTTGACTGAACTTCCTAGTTGACGTTGTTGGTGTGCCATTAGTATGTGTTCCACAGGTCGCCCATTTGTTCCGCAGCATGGCAGCGAGTAATCCCCATTTTGGTGCTGGCAGATTGAGTGCCGCGTACGCCGGTATTCGCACGGCGGTCCGACTTTGTATGGGGAGTGTCCACTGTAGTTCCCACCTGTATTTCCTGTGTTATGCCTTCCTGCAGCTGTGTAATTCCACCGGTTTGCAGTTATGGGTGCCATCTTGGCCGACGTTTGTCCGTCCATGGAAATGCCTACTGGACACTGGTATAGGGCTGTACACATTTCACAGCTGCATTTAGCATTCTCCGGTGGATGTTTTGCATTATTAGTGGGGGGTAAGGCATGTGCTATACCCACATCCCTCCCATGGGGCGGGACAACGGCTTATCTGCCAAACAACACCGAGCCCCGTTTCTGCATACCCAGGATCCCATGGCTGCAACCCTCGACAGTACCCATTACACATCCTTCATGTGTGCGGGACTGGGATGTGGACGAACGTCTATGGACTCGCAGTCTGGGGTTTTCTGTTCATATGTCCTGCATTACATGGACACTTGTCATCAACATTAAACACGCTGGTGGTGCATATGTGTGGCTGTGCCGTGGTCACGACTGTCGCTTCTGCTGGTTGAACGATGACGGCTGGATGGTATTCCGTACGGGACAATTTTTGGGTCCTACAATGGACACCAATGTGCATATGTAAAGTGTAGAACTTGTCGGACTGTGTCCATGTGGCCAGTGGTTTTGACTGCTGCTGTATGTTCCCCAATCGCGGATGTCTGCTTGACTACCCATAGTGTGTAGTGCTACGGAAACCAGGTTTTCCAAAACCGGAACCAAATGGTGTACATCCAACGATGCAGGTTACCAACTGCTTTAAATAATCCCCAGAGGTCCCAGTAGGGAAGTATCGCCACTTTATTGTCAGAATGACACCACCATAACAGGTAGATCACGAGCACTTTGGCCCGGTCTTACCGCCATTTGCAAGTGTAATTAGCAGAAACATATCACTAAATGAATAATAATACATATTTTAATACTAAAGTTAATCTATGTTATTTGGACAATGGCTTCTGCTATTGACATACGATGCTGTGGGTGGTGCCGGTTACCATACACATGGCTTTCTCAAAGGCCGAATTCACAATTCTAAACACTACTGTGGTCTCCTTTAAGGACCCTGAGCCAGTGGTCAACATTACTCAAGCCACTGCATCACTTACATATGCCTTCTACCGGCACCTACAGGACTGCATGGATCAGGCATTCCCTTACCCAACTGTGGGTCTTTGTACCAATGCCAAGCATCCAGTGTGGTGTACCCCAGCCATACACAAGCTGTACAACGAGAGGAGGTGGCTACTACAAGGCAGAGCAGACTCCTTGTGAGGTATGACACCCTTGCTCATTATATGTGAAGAGCTACAAGCTCTCATGACATAGTCCGGGGCAGGTTCCACAGATATATCTCCAAGGACTCGACAGACAATCATACGGCCTTCATTAGCTATGCTGGACACCTGGGAGGTAACTCCCAGATATGCTCTGACTGGGTTCACAATGATGTGGAGTTTACTGAACATACACACATTGCCAACATACTGGCTGACAGGTTCGGTGAAGACATCTCCACCCCCTCCCCCCCACATGGAGAGATGTCTGTACCAGCGGATTGTGGCCCCCGAATGTTCTGTAACGCACGGGTGGGACATGCTCTCTCCAAGGTAGTGAACACAGCATCCATGGGACCAGCTGGTGTCCCAACTGTGTACTCCGCGATCTCATTGAGGAATTAGACCCACAGTTAGGACAGCTGTTTAATCTTAGCCTCACCTCGGGTAACGTACCCAAGTTGTGGTGCACGGCGACTGTAGTCCCACTTCACAGGGCCAGTGCCTCCACTGACCCTGGTTATTACCATCCCATTAGCATGAGAAGACTTATCTGCAAAGACATGGGGAAGGATCATACCGCGCCCATAGATGACGACATAGGGGACCTGCATACTTTGCATCCAACCCAGTTTGGCTTGGTCAGGGGCGGATCATGCGTTTAAATCCTGGTTGACGTTTTAGGGACAGTCACCAAGGCCATTGATGAGGGTCATGCAGTCCATACAGCCTACCTCGACCTGGCAAAGGCCTTCAACACAATACCCCCCTCGGTATCATTGATAAACCCATCGGCTTGGATGTGAACACGTACATCGCAGGATGGGTTGCAAACTGGCTAGGTGACACAACCCACGCAGTCATAGTTGCTGGCAGCATGTCAGACTTACTGCCTGTCACAGGCGGTGTCCCACGGGGCTCTGCCCTGGGTCCACTCTTTTTCTACATCTACATTTCCACAGTACAAGCACACACAGGGGTGTTATGGCTGACATTGTTTGTAGATGACTGCGAACCGGGTGCCATAGTGGGACGGACATCTGACACAGATATCCTTCAAAGGGGCCTCACAGATATGGATATCTGCTGTCAGGGACATGGCCTACAACTAAATGCCGGGTAATGCATAGTCATACCCATCGGGAAGAACAAGGTCACCCCTGTCCGCCATATGGGTGGCAGTCCACTGAGCACGGGGGGAATTACCAGGGATCTGAGGACCCAGGTTGTCAGTCACCATTCGTTCGACACACACGTTGCTATCGTGGTTCGGTAGAACTTCTATATTGCCCACCTGGTCGTGCAGGGATTCACATCTAGATCAGGGTAGGTCATCATCTCCTTGTACTCATTACTCATTACACCTATGATTGAGTACATTGCCCCATTCAGAAGGTATCTGACCCGACACCTACAGCAGCTGGGAAGGCCCCATAGGTTCATCGTCAGACAGATGCAGGGTGTCAGGGATTTGTGTTATGCTGCCCCACTGTAAGGACTCCTGCTCCATTCAGTCACATACCTCTTGTTCAGTGGTGACCTGTGCCTGACATACGAGGCCATGTCGACCCATATTTGATGACTATGCTTCACCTACTGGATCTACATCCCTCAGAACCACAAGGGCAGGTGATGTGAACCTTGACACGGTCATTAATAGAATGTGTTGGAGTGACACATACATCACCCAGACACTCACTATGCTGTGGAACAACATCACAGTACATGTGAGGCAGAGAACCTTGCTAGCCTTGTTCGAGGGGATCTTGTCCGCTGGATGGGGATTGCAGATATACCCCAGGGATTACATCATTGTCACTGCTTGACAGAGGTACAGCAATATAATAGGCATTTTATCTCCAGACTGGAGGGTTGGCAAAGGAAACCTAACTATGGCCTAGGGTTATGGCTGCCCTTGGGTAGATAGCCTACTCTGTACCTATGGACCTATGAACCTATGTTCATAGTTTGTCCCATTCACACTTGTCTATCCCCTATCCTCATTCTTATGTGTATATTTCTGTGGCACGTGATTGAACTATGTATTACCTGCAGGTATGCTGTCTACAGTGCACATACATCACGGTTGATTGCAGTGTATCTGTGTACCTACCTCTGTGATACTGAGGACTACCACACATCCTTCACAGCATTACATGCATATGTCCATTCTATTATTCTTTGGCCTGAGGGGGGGTGTTAAGGCAACGGTTACACGTGTCCCTGTTTGTGCGCGCGTCATGGTGGTCTTTGACCAGCCTCCATTGCTGTCGTGGGATGGACGGTAGTGTTGGTGTGTGTTTGGCATGTGTTTTCACTGCCGGTACATCTGTGGGAGGTGGGGTTGGCACATGTTCCTCTTTGCAGGGGGCCCCATCCTGGACATTTGTGTCATGCATCAACACTTGGCACGTGCCATATGTCCTGTGCTATTCCCACAGTCGTGTATGCCTTCCTGCATTACTACTGTGTGTTACTGGCTGTTTGTATCTGGTACACATGGCTATTATGGTGGATAGCTTGGACTATTCCCATGCTATGACATACCCATCCATCCAGGCATATACATGTTATTCCGTCCTTTGCGTTGGCCGTGGGTGTTTGGCCGTCCGGCAACGCTACTCTCAACATGTGATGTCCCACCTTCTCCTTCTGTGCCTGTGGCACCCTGTTGGAGCGTCCTGCTTGGTAGGCAGATGTTCCGCCATATGTGTTGTGTTTGACATGTCTGCATAGCTAATCATCGGTACGGTGGCTGAACATACCACCTTGTCCAGATGTGTACAGTTATGGGCACCGTGGCGTGTGCACGCCTATGGGGTTTCGACAGGCCCATACCACATGTGGGATGTACACATTCTGCCGACACATTCACATGCAGCCATTTGGATATCTGTACCTGAGGTGGGATGTTAACATGTGGGGTACATATTTGCCCGCGTGGCACTGCCTAGGACAATACTTCTTACTACATTTCAGGTATGCCCATTGTGTGTAGGTGTGTAGCTGCGCAAGGCTGCTAGCTGGGTTGGGTGCACGGTCGCATATGGGTGCGGGTTACATGCTATGACGGGCTGTTGTGTATTACATTTGCATGCATGAGTTCTGCTTCTGGATATTACACTTAGGCATACGCCCTATGTGTATGCGACGAGCACGTTGTTGGGTGTGGTACATGTTGCTATGCACATGTTTGCCTGTGTTTAGGTATCTTGTTTCCTTCTTGCTCTTATGTCGACTCGGCTACCCGACAGTGTACTCTCTCTACTGCTGGTGACCATGCGCATGTCGCTACTTCTATGTTGGTGCGGCGCTGACATGCTGCGGTACACCTTCACTGGGTATGCCCCCTGACAGTGCATTGCGGGACGGACACGGTATTACGCGTATCCTTTGTTCCTTGGACGGGTACACTTAGGACTTTGTGGGTTAATGTTTGGTTCTCCGTTTTGTGTGAACGGGTACTATGTTGCATAGTCTGCGTACGTTTCATTATCCACGGGCCCTGGATGGTGCGGTTACTATTGCAGGTGGACTGTGGAAGTCAGCATTTTAGGTTGCTCATCGCCTGCCAGCTTGGCCACGCCTCCGGACGCATCCTACTTGGGCTCGCTCACGTGCCCTCCGCACGTGTCTGTGGTTGCGGCGCGCACTCATTACTATGCATATGGTGCTGCTACGCCGATTATTCACTGCACTGCCGGCGCAAGCCTTACACCGGCCTTGCGCCGAGCTTCATGAATCCCGGGGCTTGTCTTATTTTCGGGGAAATATGGTAGTAGCAATAGTAGTATTGTTATTACTGCTGTTGTTTAGCAGACTGCGTTAGTTCAACAGTTTTATGTAATTTTGCAGAAAACCAATGAATGAGAATTATGCAGGTAAGAACTTCAACCATTCAGAGCAGTTGCAGGGAATGACTGGAACCCCATGAAAGAAGAAAGGCATAATATGATAAGAAAATGTATAATGGAGATTAGAAACTTTGAATGCTTTTTTGCCCCCTCCCATTTGTCCAATCTTTACTGACACTCAAGGACATTGGATAATGGAAGGTGAGAGCTGGAGACTAATGAATCTGAAGATTTTGCCAGGTTTCATGTCTCAAAACGGGCCTGCTTCTTAATAGTATGGTCTGTTTGGTGTTGTCTGAAACACCTGACAAAGATGGTGGAGTATGCAGAGTACTTGAATTACAAAGATTTTTTTTATTACTTTATTTTATTTTATTTGTTTATTTATTTATGCATTCATTCATTCATTCATTCATTTAAAGTTTATTAAGAGATGTAGAGCACTGAACCACCTAGACCATTTTCAGTCTGAGCATGGTGGAATGAAAACAAAAGAAACAAAAAACTAATCAATATCAAAGCAATGGTGGTAGTGTAAGAACAAGCATGCAGATAGGTATAAGACAGTATAACATGTAGCATAAATGAACACAGTCATGAGTTGACATGATACAAGAATCCAGTCAGTAAAATCAGCAAGAAGAGTATCTGTACACAACTCTAACATCATAAAACAAAATGCACATGTCGTAAAATGCTGTATGTGTGCAGTAGTATGCATGCATCTACCAATGCAGCAAATATTTAGCACTTGCAAAGGCTGCCGTAGGGATGTAATGGCATTATGATACAGTCCCTGTCAACAATATGATGCAGCCCCAGTGTCTCTGATCTCCTCATCAGCCTGAATGGAGTTGGGCTGTGGCCAGGGAGGCTACAGTGGATCCAGAAGACCTGGTGAATGAGGAGAGGAGATGGCGGCAGCTGATGGTCAGCTGTGAGGAGAGGAAAAAAACATTACTGCCTACTGTCCTGACCCACGATACAATACAGAGTCAATTATCCATATGTCAATTATCTGAACGCCGCCTTCCAAAGTTTCTGGGTAGGAAAAATCATAAAGTCTGAATATGTACACATTATACGTATTAGCTTGTGTGTGTTTTTTGAGCATGTAGCCCAGTCGTGTGTGAAAAATATTTTTTATTGTCCACTGGAATCACTGAATGGTTGAAATGCATGCAAAAAAAAAAACAAGATTTTTGCATTTTTTTATCTGGTTCAATGTATGTTTGATTATTCGAACAGTTTGATTATCTGAACTACACTAGGTCCCAGTTAGTGCAGATAATCGACTGTCTACTGTAGTAAACTAGCACCTCCCCAGATTATCTGACTTTGGGACTCCTGGTTCTTACTCATTTACAGTATAATAAGACTAATAATTGTAAACCCAATTGTGCTGCAAATCAATCTAGCCAGTTAGAAGTGAATGCAAGTAGCTCATCACAAAAAATGCCCTTTTATCATTCGATAAATGAGTAAATGATTAGCACATGCTTTTTAAAGTGAATAAATATTTTTTTTTTACTTAAGTAAAAAAAAGTTAAGTAGTACAGTTAACAGTTAAATATGTAGGAAAACATAAACTTACACAGAAAAACAGAAATAATCTCTGAACAAAAAAAATTACAAGAAAGAAAATATATCAACCTACATCTAAGCTTTCTCCTAGCTATCTTTTAAGTAAAAATACTATTAGCGGACCGGAGCTCCGCCGTGGCGATCCCTAACTGGGAAAAGCCAAAAATACAACAACAACAACTGATTAAACAGCTCTGTTGAATTTAACTATACTGGCTGAATTTTCAGGAAGACATCACGGGCAGAGACATAAATGTTGAAAACAAACTCACAGGTCAGTACACCATAAGTGCAGTGTAGCTCTTCAATGCATTCAGCTGTTTGGCTTATGTCATTACCATACAGGAACCAATGATTCACATATGCCTACTAATGATTCCTCTCCTTAAAGATTTTTCTAGATGCTCTTTTACTGCTTTTAGCTTCCTAGCCTAGGAATAGTCACATATTTTCTAATCAACGAGCAGAACAATTAAAGTTTTTGTTGAACATATCTGCTATGCATTTCACATATTTTATGTAATTGCTGTATTTACCAACAGCAAATAATTACAAACTGAAGTTACACTCTATATACCTTTATATACACAAGCATGGAGTGTGGCCTAATGGTTGAGATGTTTGCCTTACAAAAACAAAGTGCAGGGTTTGAGCCTCACAAGGGATAATTGTCTAGGCTTATGATGGCTCACAAGGCCAGTTAGCCTAGTATGAGTTTCTATGAAAAAAAAAAAGATCTCAAAATTCTCACTTTTTTCATGCCACTGGAAAACATACATTGTAGATTCAGTCATGTATTATTTTACATGCTGCAGGTTGTGTAAAACTTAAGTCTAGGTCACAGATCTGTTACAATCTGATTCAGAAAAGAGAGCCAGATTAATTTTCAAACATAATGACTTTGATGAGATTGGATATTTTTCCATAGTACCATGAACAGATTCCTGGGGATTCAGAAAAGCAGCATCAACAATCATGGCCAAGTCAATATTCTTTACTATGTATGTGCCATGAGCCCTGAGGCTCATTGTGAATGCATGCAGACAGACTAGTATGTAAAATAGGCAACACCTCATCTCAGCCACAGTAGGCAACTGTAGGAAGATTGTGCAAGTCCAATCTATGGCAGAGTGAATTACAAGCAGCTGTTGTAAATATTGATCGCGTATGAGAGTCTAGTATATGGAAGTGGTGAATGCGCCTTCACTTCTTCCTCCCATCAACAAAGGAGACCAGAAGTGCGACTCCCTCTGTCACTGTAATAGCACAGCTGGCAGCCTTGGCCAAACTATTCTAGACATCAGCCTTATACTGCGACCCAGTATAGTCCATCTGCAGGAGACACCAGTTTTACTCCTTATGAAGGATGACCAGAACAATTTCAGGGTCCTCCTCACACCAGTTGTGTGCTCTAAAAGGAAGACTACCCTCTCCCTCTCCTTCTTCAGCCATGATGTCTCACCTTGAAGAATCTCAGGAAATAATGGCAGATGATTGGTGACCAAAAGAGTTTTTGTATGCCCCACCTTCTATGCAATGGCGGACTTCAACTGGCACCTCCTTTGCCTGATGGATGGCAAACTTAGAAAATACAGGTACTGTATTAATCCTTCCACTGGCACTTTAAGGTGTGAAACATGGCAGTCTTCCATTCCTCTGTACACTGTTGAGAATGCATGCTCTACAGTGGCTCCATCTGAAGATGGTTAAATATGGGATTTCAAGTCTCTCAACCCTAAAATATTTGGCTGCCTGCACATGTGAAGCTACATGGAGGTACTCGGGGCCCATGCATGGCATAGTGTAGAAATATGTACAATGTTTATCTGGCCTGCTCACCATGCAAATTGACTGATTCAGAAAAGTTAATGAAATTAACCCTAATTAGAGTGATCATTGTGCCCAGATGGACGAACATACACGATAGAAGAGTGATGAGAAGCACAGGGCCTTGTTATGCTACAAAAGAAAATATCTGTAACCAAGTTTAAAGAAATATTCCTTCTCAAGAAGATAACTGCTTAAATGAGGTAAGTGCTACTTTCTATACATCTGTTTCTTTGTACAATGGTATCTTTTTGTCTGCTCTTTACTCTAAAGCCTATAATGGATGCCAGTTTGTTCAGTATTTGTAAATGCTTGTAAATGTGTTATCCAAAAGTGTATTAAGAGTTATAGTGCAAGTGTACTGAATGGAGTAGCATGCAGGATTGTTAGGGTACATAGCAGACACACCCCTGAGCTCATATTGAGGGTAATGTTCAATATTATTGTAGTGTCCTGTGCATTGCCATGTGTAGTGTTACCATTAGGATCAGATATTGTTTTGTATAGATATTTTTTTTTTAGAATAAGTGCTAAGTATACCATATATACCTGACATTTACTTAAAGATTGTGGATAGAAATATCTAACTGCCACGCACAAGTACAGCATACTGTATGGCCTAGTAGGATAGTATTAGTGTAAGGATTAATATGGCTTACTGTAAGCTGGAACAAGGCTGATAAAGCCACTGTTTTTCATACCAACAAAGCAATGCCTAAGAAACAGGACACAAAGAAAAATACTGCACCTGGTGGTGCAACCATATCCACCTGCAAATCCAAGACATAGATGCTGAGAATGAGGTGGTACTGAAGGCCCTCCTTCTCCATGGGTAATGGCTCGTTGTCATCCATTCAGCTAATTAGCCTTTCTGTGACCATAACTGGGCTGATATTATCAGCAATGTTAATCATGTAGGCAGTAAGGATCACATCTATGACTTTTCCCACTAGAGGGCCATGGATATGAGCCAGGCTGCCACCCACAGAGCATACCCTTGCAGAGGAACATAGGGCAACATATGGTGGGCCATCAACCAAACAACACCTTATGGAGACAGATGAGTTCCTGGCCTCACTTAAAGAAAGTACCACTTCCACTTAGTTCAACACTGTGGTACTAAATTTTGGGGAAGAGCTGGACAGGCTGCAAAGAGTTTCAACCGCAGATATCTCAGGTATGTAGTCCTAGTTCATTATATCAACACTTGCAAGTCCTCATTATCTCATGGTCTCTCTAAACCTCATTAAATCTGTCTGACTTATGGTATACAGGTACATCAGGGATCCAACAAGCACATCTTTTAGCTCAAAGCATGGGCCAGGGTATTACTTTTTCTCATGTTTATAGTTCTAAAGATATCACTTGCACATGTAGTTGTGGTACTGGGTCATACTCACCCTGGATATTTTTTGTTTTGGTGTATTCACAGGTGAGTCGTTATCCAGCACCAGCACTGTAGAACTACCCCATCTGATGTTGAATAATCTGTAGTCTCTGAAAATGACTATGGGGGTGAGATGGCAAAATCAGGGAGTGCAGGATGTATGTTTAACACGGGGAGTGTGAACACCATATCATCTACATGAACCATGGGCCATGGACACATTCTCTATGCCGATGGATACCCAGGATACACAATTATCTGAGAGAGGACAGCTTGGTGGGGACACTATAAATCAGCGAAGTGTGCTGGCCCCAGTAGACAAATGTCTTAATCTGCCCCTAGTACTAGTAGGCAGGGAGGTTCACTCCATGGGGGTGGTAATGTTGCTCACAGGAGATATGGTTACGGCCCTCTCCCTGATGTTGATGTGTCAGTAGCTGCATCCCAACATATGTGCAGGGATATTGTGAAGACACAGGCTAGTTCAACCAGAGCCAAGGCAAAGATAGTGACAGTGATCCATGCTGTGCATGCTGGCCTATGTAGTACATGTCCTGTTTGTGTGATCCCTTGAGTAGTCTGAATCACACATTGGAATATGCAATGTCTTTATTAGGTCATCAGGCAGAGGTGATAGGTCATCTGGTCATCTGCTACATCCACAGACATTAGCCAGCATAGTCATGGATGAGCAAGAACCTGCTCCCTCAGTGTTAGCGCTTGCACACCAACATCTATTGTGCAGGTGTCCAGACCCAGGAGATGGTGACCCTGTCATCCTGGCCATTATCATGCTGGCACGTCTTCTAGCAGATGTTGGTTGAGGTCACGTAGCACACCAGCATCTAGCCAAGGTCATGGAACAGTCAGTGCAAAACCTGGCAAAGCCAACTCTCATGGGAGGTAGCACGCACAGGAATCTGAACTCTGTCATACATGCCCTGCACCTGTCTGGCGGGCTGAGCTACAGTGCTGCACCATATGCTGAAGCAGTGTCTCTGCAGACATACACACATACACCAGCACAGATACACACACATATGAACACCCAGACTGCACAACTGCACTATCACAGAGAAAGGGAATGAGTCAGATGAGTATATATTGGACTGTTCCACTCCATCTGTGGTAGCGATTGATCAGGTGGTGCTCAGCATCTTAGTATCTATCATTATTAGACAAGATGGACAGTCAGTGATGGAAACTCATTACCATAACTGTTAATGAACTGCTCCAGAAATATAGGTGTGTGTGTGTGTGTGTGTGTGTGTGTGTGTGTGTGTGTGTGTGTGTGTGTGTGTGTGTGTGTGTGTGTGTGTGTGTGTGTGCCTGTGTATGTGTGTGTAGATATATATATATATATATATATATATATATATATATATATATATATATATATATATATATATACATATATATATATGGTTCCCCTTCACAAAGTCAAATGGCCACAATCTTGAAATGCATATGGTCAAGACCATATGCTCGAAATTGTGGAAGCTCGACTGTGTGAATGGGGAACAGTATACAGCACAGAATGGGAGATTTCCCTTTCTGCCCTGTAGTGCGATCTCGAAGTTGGAATAAATAAGTAGCAGGAGGTGTGGGGGTGCAGGGGGGCTTGCCCCTCTGCAGAAACACTTTTTTGTGTTATGTTCTTTATTTTGTAGTTTCCTTTCATGAAGCCGAGCTTCAGAAATTAAAGCATATGGCATCGGCCATATGCATTTCGAGTTTCTCAATGTTCGACTTTGTGAAGCGGAACCATATATACACACACACACATCTATTTATATATAACGCATGTATGTTTGTATACATGTATATGTGTGTGTATGGCTATGTGTATGTATGCATGTCTATATAACAATCTATTACTATTAGTCAATATACAAAATTTCAATGTGTTTTTACGTTGACAAAAATACATCAACACACTACAGTGCATGTTCTGCTGCTAATCCTTGGAACATGCAAATAAAACAAAAAGTATTTTTTGTAGCTAGCAAGCCCTCCTGCACCCCCCCCCACACACACACACACACCACTGCTAATTATATATACTAACTCAGAGATCGCACAATCCCCCAGGAAAGGAGATATTGGTCTCACACAGCTTTCAGCCATTTACATATGTCGCCCATCCAAACTTCGACTAACCTCAGCCGTCCTATACATATATATATATGTATATATATATATATATATATATATATATATATATATATATATATATATATATATATATATATATATGGTTCTACTTTACATAACCGACAGCTGCTTTCACCGACAACGAATTTGCGAGCGCCAGAAGATCGACAATCCGGAAGACCGACGCTACGGATCAAAACACCGACGCCGAGGATAGTGACTTAGAAAAAGGCTGTGTAAGTATGCGGTGGTGACGGACGTTAGGGTGCGAGTAAGGTAAGTGTGGATATTGACGGTCTGTGGGGATAGGGGTGGGTTTAGTGATTTAGGGTCAGTGCGCGGGTTAGGTAAATGTGCGGTAGTGATAGTGTTTGGGTTAGGGGCAGGTTAAGTGAGTTTGGGTTAGGGCCCGTGTTAGGTAAGTGTGCGGTAGTAGTATTTTTTGGGTTAGGGGTGGGTTAAGTGAGTTAGGGTTAGGGCGCGGGTTAGCTGAGTGTGCGATAGTGACGGACCTTAGGGTAAGGGTTTGGGTTAGGGTTGTAGATAGTTGTGTATGCGAGGTTTAGTGTGGGTTTGTGAGGATTTTGGTGTGCTTGTGTTGTGTGTGTGGTTTTTGGACAGGGGATGTGTTTTGTTAGTTGATTGTTGTTATTGTGGTGTGTGCAGTGTATGAGGTTTCGTGTTTGTGGACCGTCGGTTATTTGTTTGTCGGGCATGTGAGGTTTCGTGTTTATGGTTTGTCGATTATGTGGTGTCGATGTTTGTGTTGTCGGTGTTTTGCAGTGTCTTTTATGTAAAGTGGAACCATATATATATATATATATATATATATATATATATATATATATATATATATATATATATATATATATATATATATATATATATATGGGTAACTATCAGGAGCTCAAGTTTTCACAAACTCAAAACTGATATGGTCGAGGTCATATGATCAATAGTATGCATGGGCCATGGGGGTGCAGGGCAGCAGGTGAAGAATTATGAATTTATTATGATTCCGGCTATGTTTTCATTCAGAATGGCAGAGCTGCCCCCATTCCTCAACATTTACTAAAGCGAAGATCCCTATATTTATAACATGACCCTGTTTCTCTTTTCCCCGTTAGTACACCAATATGTTCCCCACACTTTACATCACTTTATATACCAATACCTTCAGTTTGTATGTCTCCCACCCATCCCTAGTCTGTTTTTCCCCTATCACCCCCACTTGCCATTGCTGTCATAACTTCACTGTTTGTCATAAGTTTTAGCAATGCCTGACATTTGCAACATTATTCATAATTCTTGCTTTCTTTATTTGAGATATTCCCTATGCCAGAATAGCCCTTATATCCCTCTCTGTTGCCATCTCTTCCTCAATGGTCCACATGCACCTTGCCTTCTGTTTTTTAACCGATCTACCTTCCTTAGTTCACCTAATTAACTTTACTAGCCACTGAATCACTTCTACCCTTTCTAACTTCCATATCACTTCCTGTCTGTAACTCTTTAATATGATCTTTTTTACATATCCAACTACAAGCTGCATCGCTACTCCCATTTCTGTACTCCTTTCCTTTCTGTCTCATCCACTCCTAAAAACATAATAGCCCATTGTTCTCCGCCTTCTTACCAAAAACCTCTGAACATATGTTTCTTATAATCTTACCAAATTACGTGTTTTTGTAGATATTTCTATGACATGTGAAAAATGCCTGTTTGTCTCTCTCAGTCTCACCATGTTTCCAGCATGAGGTACCCTCTCATCACCCTTCACACGTACTTCTCTGAGGTTAAGAAACATCATCCCTGGCAGGGATACCCCAGGTGAAACATGCTGGTGCCTTAATATACTATCACCAGCCTTGGCTATACCTGACAGGGTATTCAGATAGTCTGTGTTGAGCAGAGAAAAATCTTCAAAAACATTTGTAAGGGGGACAGTAGGGATGAGTTGTTGGCTGTGATTTTTAGGAAGACATTTTCTTTAAGCAAAACTTTACAGAAACATTTTTTTATTGAGGTGGGGGCTGAACTGCTGGGCATGGTTCATGGAAAAATATTTCCAGAGTGAGAGAGAGAGAGAGAGATATGTATATACCCGGGATAGGGGGCTTACCTGTTAGGTGTAGTGGCATGGGGGACCTACTGACTGCACTGCTGTAGCCAGAAAGAGGGACAGAGAGAGAGCGAGAGAGAGAGAGGAATTATCTGCTGTTAATATAGATTAGTATACATGAGTAATATTTGGTGGCGAGTCTTGCATTCTGCTTTTGCTACTGATTAACTTTGTTTTGTTGTTGATTCAAGATTACCTGCACACATTAAGTGGGGTGTTGGCTGTAGTGTGTTTGAAAAATGTGTCCCCTGACTTCTGATTTTGCCTGTGTGCATAGATATTAACATGCATATATGTAAAGCACTACATTACCATCAGGTGTGTGTACCACATGTAGTGTGTTCTGCTGATGCCTGTACATTGCTTCAGTCAGCCTCATGAGTATTAGTGGTTATTGTAGGGGTGGTGCTGTACAGCTGTGGAATTAGGCACCTTGTAATAAGTTCCTAGGTTCATAGATACTTACTAGGCTGTTGATCAGCAGGATCATTAGAAGTCTAGCCATACATTCCCATGAGGATTTTAGCTCTTATAAGTGCAAATAACCCAGAGATGAACATAACATTCACATGTTGCCCCTATCTGTGAGGGATAAGGGTGTTAAACCAGGGATATATTTATGGTTACTCTTCCATTCATCCAGATTATGCCTGAATAGTGTAAGAGAAGTACTTTGCTTTATGTGGAGAGGAAGGCGATTCCAAAGAAGTGGTATTCTCTGTGATGCACATCTATTCCCTTGTCCATCTTAGATTTATATTGCAAAAGAGACTGATCTCTAAATCGGCTGTTTAATCCCTGTTGGACTTTTGAATGTGCAATAGGTCTGACAGGGTAGGGTCTGTTGAGCATCTGTACGTGAGGCAGAGATAGCCTGTCACTAGTCTGTATGACACTGAGAAGAACAACAAGACTTTGAGGCAGTCCACTTAATTTTTTATGATTTAGGCCCATGATTTTCTTAATAAGAAAGCATTGTAGGCATTCAAATTCTGTCAGATGTTTGGACAGGTACATACCAAAGGGGGCATTATACTCAGTGACTGGCCTGATGAGTGCAGAATGCAGAGGAAAGATTACATCCATTAATCGGGCTTCATACCGTTATTAATAAGTTGTACAATAAAAAGGACTTTCACACAATAGTGGATACACGATGAGCAAAGGATATTGTCTGTAATAGGTTACCAATTCTCTAGCTACTTTATCAGTTCTCATGAGTATGTCGTCAATGTGATACTAACAAGGGGCCACATGCTGAAGGACACTATTATATCTTTCTTCACATTTAGTTTTAGTCCACTGTTTTGACATCAGCTATTGATTTTGGGAAAGGTCCTACTGGAGGGTATTAGTGGCCACTAGGAAGTTTATGATAGCGCCAAGGTTACTGTCATCTACAGACTTGGGAGCCATAAATATTCAACAGTAGCTTTGACCTCAAATAAGTAAATGCCAAAGAGGAGTAGCCCAAGGACTCCACCCTGGGATACACCAAATGGTGACAGGTCTTTTGGAGGAATTTTGTGGGTTTTATTTGTGAGCTAAGTTACTATCCAATGAAATACATAGGGATTAACATTTAGCTGGGATTTCCAAATGCAGGATGGTGTCAAAATGCCTTTGTGAGTTCCAGATGTGCAGTTTGTACTGATTGACAGTAACCCTATTAAAGAAGCCATCTAGGCTATGTAGGCAAAGTCTGCCTCCTGACAAATCCAAACTGGCTTGGGTCAAGAGTTTGTAGGTTACCTACATTCTTATTTATTAATTCCACAATTACCCTTTCCATAGCCATACAGATGAGGCTGGTCAGACTTATTGATCTGTAATTTTTCAACACCAATGACACCCCATACTTGTACAACATGATGACAGTTCTAGGCCTCCATTCATCAGGCACAAATCCTGTTTGAAGGCTCACATTGAAGAGCCTATGAAGGGGGTCTGACAGGTCCTGCTTCAGGCTGGCCAATAAGGAGCCCAAAATGTTATCTAGCCCCATAGAAGCAGTGTTCTTATCGTTGGATAGTGCTTTGAGGTCTTGTTATTGGGAGATTTGAGTAAGAGGTTTAGATGTGGGTAGCAGATCTGGAAATATAGGAGGGGAGAGGAGAGTGAAGTTAAAGTTAAATTTCTCTACTAGTAGATTGGCTGTGTCTGAGTATAAGATATCACTTACTATTAGCTCTGTGCACTGCTGGGCATTGTTCTGAAGGTTTCTAACATAAAAAAGGCTTTGTGGTTGTCCTTTGTTTGGGTGGCTATTTTTACCTTGTATCTGGATTTGGCTGATTTGATCTGAGACATGTTTAGCAAGAGCTTCTTTTTCCATCTTAAGAGTTAGATTTATTTTGACATGCAATGACTATTTCTTTTGTTATGCAGCATGTTTATATTTGGGTTCCACCATAAAGGTTTATTTTTGAATTTGGTATTAACTTCAGAGGGAGACAGGTGTTTCTATGCAGATATTAACATGTGCATAGAATATGGCATTAAGGTATTCCACATGAGTGGGAGGGACATGGAGTTGGAATTGGATGTTGAATGTAGCCAGGTCATCACTCAGCTTTAGTATATCAGCCTTAGCATAATCTCTGAATACTGAGATATTGGAGGATGTTTCTGGCTAAAGTCTTAAGATGAATGTGACTGATTTGGGGTCTGATTTAACCAGGGAAGGAGTTATAACTGGCATGGAGCATATTGCTGAGGACCAAATCCAGGATTTTATAACCCCTGGTTGGTGAGCAGACTAACTGGCCCAGACAGTTTATATTGATAAAATCCAGACATCTCTAGACATACATGTTACAGGATGCATATCCTCCAGTCTGCCAGTTAATGAAGGGATAGTTGAAGTTCCCTAGGAGAATTGTGTTTAGCTTAATGCTTAGGGACTCTGTACTAGTTAGGTAGGCGTTATAGGCTAAGGCATACATAGAGGGGGTCAGATTGTTATCCACGATGTGGTAAGGGGTCTTGTTAATGGTAAGCTGGACATGGAGGAGCTCCACATCATTACCTTGTCTAACTAGTCTGGAGATACATTACCTTGTCTAACTAGTCTGGAGGTACATTACCTTGTCTAACTAGTCTCACGGTAAAGTGTTTTTTCACAAATATGGAGATACTACTGCCTTTAGTGCCTTCATCTCATACAGTGGGCATGAACATGTAGTAGGCATTGAATCCCTGCACTGATGGGGTACTGTCAATGGTCTTGAACTAGGTCTCTGTGATTATGTGTATATCAATGCTTTCCTGGATAAGGAGTGCTTGCAGGGAATGGAGTTTTTGTTAATGCTTCTACCTTTATGTTATGCAGATTCTGATTTGTTATGCTCAAGGATTTTGAGGACTGATTTTGCCTAAAAAAGGCACTATGGGGGAGGACAAAGTTTTAGCCAATGTACAAAAGCCTTGGGGGGACAGGTACAGGCCATCCTGAGAAAAGTAGTTAGGACTGTCTACATGTCTTCCCAGGCAAACATTTATTGAACCCTCTTTGCATGACAACAGAAGTTAAGCCAATTGTTGAAGCCAGTGATCTTTTTTTTCATATTGCAGCATCATTCTTGATGATGGTAAATTGTTGCTCAAGGCAAGGTTCCTACCTGCCTCAGGCACATATTTCAAGAGCTCTATTATATATCTCTTCATATAGTCCAGGGAGGTACATCTCAAGTCATTTACATGTGCTGTGACAGTTTATATGTGTACTTGTGGTGCAAGGACTTGAATGCCTGTAGGCTATGGCGAGTCCTAGCCCCTAATAAGCAACTGACCATGACCCCTCCCTTGCACAGCCTGGTGAATGGTGCATCGGGCATGTCACAATGTTATCTATAACTAATATGTTGGATTGTGTGAAGGTTTGCCTTATGAACTTTCGAAATAAGACACTGTGACCCTTTGTTGTTTAAAGATGGGTGCTTTCTGTCTGTGTTTGTGAGTTACCAAGAGTACTTATTTCTTAGGTTACATTTAGGAGACCTTTGTGGCTTAGGTAGGTTACTCTTAAGAGCATCAGCATATGTAGGTCTGTGTATTTGGTCTGATCTGTGTGTGATAGGCTTAGTGTAGTGTTGTATGGTACTGACTGATTGTTATTTGTAGTGTCTTCATGCAAGACTTTTGCCTTCGGTAGTATTAAATAACTGCATCTCTCACACACTGTGTCATTCTTGGTTTAAGAAGTAAGTGGTTATCAGTAAACATGAGACAACTGCCACATTGTCTCAGGATGCCCATTTCAACCATCTGGATACAGAGTAGTTGGAAAGTGTAAACCTATGGTTCCAGGTGCTTACTAATGTGGGCTGATGGGGGGAGTAACACTGATAAGTTTTGGAGGTGTTTATTGAAGGTGTTATCTGTCTGGTAGTGGAGACAGTGCTGGTTGCAACAGAGCTGCATGCAGCTAAGAACCAAAAATCATTTGATCTTTCTCTCACCAGAAGCAAAATAGTAGCATTAATTCCAAACTGCTTCTTGAGAAGTAGTATTAAGCCAGCTGTATGGCAATACATGTGTAGGTTGTAGGACATGTTTACTGTGTTGATAATGGCATTCTTACACTCACATGCTAATATTTCCCTACATTATTGTATTTTGCAGTTAAGAAGAGACAGTTAATATGGCTTTAATGCTCAAGGATAGGGTATAGTTATGTTCAAAGTGATAGCTGAGCTGAAACTGAGCTACATAACACACATTCGGTAGGTTATTATGGGGTGAGGGCTCTTTCATCATAAGCCAGGATAAACTATATCCTTAAATATGAACAAGTACCTATTTATACCTTACACCTCCTTCCTCACCCTTCTTCATTCCCTAATTATCTTTCTGTGTATGCCATAACCCTGTTTTTTCTCTCACTTCATATTATTATTCCTGTTTGTATTATACTAACTTACCTTTAATTTCTCTATAAACTGGATAACATTTCTCTAAATATTAAACTGTCATATAAGTTATACCTGTTCTTAACCAATATTTTCACATTATGTCTAATTTGGTGTAATTATTTAAACTGTAGATGTTTTATATTAGTTTTGAAGATTGTAAAATTATTGTTCTTAAAATGTTTTTCTA